>NC_084493.1:27738559-28056594 GCF_030035675.1 Rhineura floridana | reverse complement strand
GAAACCCCAGCCAAGGATCAGGCCTTTGGTAAACCAAATTAAGTATTTATTACAGATAACAAAGCTAACAAGATTAACAATATTTCTTCTTAAGGCACATAAGCATATGGTTTTACTCAATACTAATCCGAACTCCACCTCCCTCCTTCTTCACTCTCTCCTGGCAAACAACTCTCTCAAACCCCACCAAGCAATCCACTCTTTCTCTTCTCCCCCCCAAATTCCACAATTTACCACCTCACATTCACCCAGATTTACCTGTCATCCTTTCATTTATACTGTCAGCCATTTTAAACATTCAGCCAATCATCAAGCATTCTATTGCCCATTCACTCCCCCTCCTCTTTCACTACTTACCATGTATACTCTAAACAACCAGCACTTACCATATATACACTAATATATAGGAACATCACATTTCCCCCCCCTTAAACAACTGCAGAGTATTATTCCTGTTCCAGGATTTATACGTCGCGTTAACAAATAAAAGTCTCTATGGGGAAAATGTCTTTCTTTGTTCCTCTGTCTGGTCACGTCACTGCAGTCCCAGCCACTTGCCTGGAAAGTCCATCGGCCAGTACATTGTCCTTGCCTTTGATGAACTGGAAGTCCACTTGATAGTCCTGTAGGGCCCAGGACCACCTCTGCAGCATAGTGTTATGGTTTTTCATAGTCTGCAACCATAACAAGACCCGATGATCCGTAGTCACTGTGAATCTTCGTCCCCACACGTATGGGCGCAACTTGTTCAGTCCCCACACGACCGCTAGGCACTCCTTCTGGACCGACGAATAGTTTTTCTCCCTCGGCGTCAGCTTGCGACTCAGATACGCCACTGGTGCCTTCTCTCTCCTGCAGCAAGACGACTCCCAGCGCGAGGTCTGACGCATCTGTAGCCACGATGAATGGTTGCTCATAGTCTGGTGCTATTAATATGGGTCCTTGGCACAAGGCTTGCTTCAGTAGATCAAAAGCCTTCTGACATTCATCCGTCCATACCACACGCTCAGAACACTTCTTCTTTGTTAATTCATACAAGGGGGGTTGCTATTTCCCCAAAATTTCTCACAAACTTCCTATAAAATCCAGCCACACCCAGAAATGCCCTTACTTGTTTTCTGGTTAAGGGGATCGGCCACGCTTGTATTGCCTCCACCTTGCTCCATAAGGGGGTGATTTTCCCACTCCCCACCTTATGTCCTAAATAGATTACTTCCTTTAGTCCAAACTGGCATTTCTTAGCTTTTATTGTGAGGCCTGCTTTTCTTAAGGCCTCCAATACTGTTGTCAGGTGTTGGACATGCTCAGGCACCGACTTGCTAAAAATGGCCACGTCATCGATATAGGCCACTGCAAAATCTGACATGCCTCGCAACACAGTACTGATTAGCCTCTGAAATGAACTTGGTCAGTTCCTTAGTCCCATGGGTAAGGTCACAAACTCATATAACCCATCTGGTGTACTGAAGGCAGTTTTGGCTCTGGATTGCTCGTCTAGTTCCATTTGCCAAAATCCTTTACAGAGATCTAGTGTAGAGATAATGGTTGCTGCCCCCAATAACTCTAACATTGCATCTACCCTAGGCATAGGATACGCATCTGGGACAGTAATTTTATTGATTAGCTGATAATCAATGCAAAACCTGGTCGTTCCATCTTTTTTCGGAACCAGGACAATACTTGAGGCCCAGGGACTGATGGATTCCCTGATCACTCCTAATTCCAGCATATCTTCCACCTCCTTTTTGATCTCATTCAAAACTTTCCCATTCATACGGTACGGAACAGATCTGATTGGGGCATGATCTCCAGTATCAATGGAATGTATAACTATACTGGTTCGGCCAGGTTTGTTGCTAAAGAGATTCCTATAGGTTTTCAAAACTCTCAGAATCTCTTCTTTTACTTCCTCCTTCACCTCCTCTGACCATTCCACTTGATCTACCCCTCCTTTGTCTTTGCTTTCCTGTACCAAATCTGGAAGTTCAGGCCCACTTCCCTCAGGGAATAAGGTAACTTGCAACACCTTTGCATCCCTGGTATGGTAAGGCTTTAACATATTTACATGAACCACTTTGCTTTTGTTTAGTTGTTCTGTGGTGATTACATACGTCACTGTGTCAAGCCTTTCTCTGATGGTATATGGTCCTTCCCAGTTAGCCTGTAATTTGTCATGTTTCCTGGGTATGAACGCCATAACCATATCTCCCACATCATACACACGTTCTCTGGCTGTTCTGTCATACCAGTAACTTTGCTTCTCCTGTGCATGACTCAAATTCTTTTTCACTACTTCCATCATTGATGTTAATTTATTGCGGAATTCCAATACAAAATCTACTACAGAAGTTTTGTACTCTCCCAGAGTTCCTTCCCATGAATTTTTTGGCAGTTCCAAAGGTCCCCTCACTTTTCTAGTAAACATTAGTTCAAAGGGTGAGAAGCCTGTTGACTCCTGAGGGACTTCTCTGTATGCAAATAAGAAGCATCCCAAACGTTCATCCCAGTCTTGTGGGTGATCTTGAACATAGCTTCTTATCATGCCCTTCAAAATGCCATTGAACCTCTCAGTTAGCCCATTAGTGGCGGGATGGTAAGTAGTGGTCTTTAGATGTTTTAGACCACAACATTTCCACATACATTGCATCACTTCTCCCATGAATACACTGCCTTGATCTGTCAGCACTTCATGAGGGAAACCCAGCCTCATAAAGATTTTTAATAAAGCCTCTCCCACTACAGGGGCTTCTACAGATCTCAGTGCTTCTGCGTCTGGGTACCTGGTGGCAAAATCCACCACCACCACTAGATATTTCTTGCCATGCCTTGTGGGTTTGGAAAAAGGGCCCACCAAATCTATTCCCACTCTATAAAAGGGTTGTCCAATTATAGGAAGGGGCTTTAAGGGTGCCTTGGTCTTTACTCCACTCTTTCCCACCTTTTGGCATATTCCACAAGATAGACAATGTTGTTTTACATCCTTGGAGATATTTGGCCAATAATAATGTGCAGCCAATCTCCTCTTGGTCTTTTTTATTCCCAGATGTCCTGCACATGGGACATCGTGGGCTACCTCTAGCAATCTGGTTCTGTATTTGCTAGGTACTATCAATTGCTTCACTGGTTCACATTCATCCTTTCTCTCAGCAGGCATCCACAGTCTATATAAAATCCCATTCTCACACACAACTTGATTCCTCAGTTTGTCAGTGAAAGGAATCTGTTGGGTCAGCGCTTGTTCCTTTATCTGCTTCAGACTTATATCTTTATGCAGCTCTTCCCTGAATTGATCTGCTTCTTCCCCAGAGACCACTTGATACAGTTTGTCTTCTTCAGCAGGCCTGCTAGTGGTTGCTATGGTGACCTGAGGCTGGTTAACAGATTCCACCCTGTTTGTTTCAGCCCCCCTTAATATGGCTTCTTTTTCTCTGCCAATTTGCTGTCTGGTCACTACATAGATCTTTCCTTGGGCGCACATTACATCCCTTCCCAGTATTACTGGTTCTTGTTGCTGGGCATTAATGCCTACTTTATATCGGCCCTCTCGGCCTCTCCAAGTCATTTCCACCAGGGCCACAGGCAAACTTTCTGGTTGACCCCTCACTCCTTGGATAGTCACAGTTTCCTGAGGTAATATTACCTCAGATTTTATTAAATCTGGCCTCAGTAATGTCTGAGCGGCACCAGTATCAAGCAATGCCCAATAATTTGCCCCTTGTACTCTCACTTCCTCTCTCAGACTTGAATCAAGGTCTGTTACTTCTGTCCAGTTTATCTGGCAAAACTGAACCTTTTTCGCTGTTTCTAAAGCCTTGGGCTCTGTTTTCACTGCCCTTGTCTGAGCAGGATTACTAATGGGGTTGGCAACCTCACATTGAAAACGTAGGTGCCCTGGTCTACCACATTTGTAGCATAATTTCTCCTCACTTTTAGGGTACACAGATCCACTCCGGGGTGTCCTGTGCCCTTCAGATTTTAATGGAGGACTCACTCGCTGTGGTACCACATCCCTTCTGCCAGCACTATATGGTCTGGGTTTAAACTCTCTTGATGTTTTCCCCACCCAGCCAGTTCTATTGGAGGCGAAGTGATCCGCCATCTCTGCGGCCTCCTGCACAGATGTAGGGGAACGGTCTTTGACCAGGAGCCTTATTTCTGGTGGTAACTGATGGTATAATTGATCCAGTATCATGAGGTTTTTCACCTCTTCCACTGACTGAGCTTTGGCACTACTCATCCACTTTCCAAATATATCCATCAACTTTGCTCTCAGTTCCACAAAAGACCTCCCTGTCTGTATCTGGCAATTTCTGAAAAGCTTTCTAAAATAATCAGGCCCCAGTCTGAATCTTTTAAACACTGCTTCTTTGAATTCAGCATAGGTGACGGGCTTGTCTGAGGGGAAATATTGGTATACCTCAGCCAATTCCCCTTTAATCAGGTTTGATAAATACTGCATGTATTTATCTTCAGGTAGCCCCCACAACTGAGCTGCTTTTTCAAAGGTGCTGAGGTAAATTTGAGGATCTTGACCAGGCTCATAGACAGCAAAGTCCTTTGGAGTAATTTTTATTTTTGCTCCATCTCTCTCTTTCCTTGTCTCCTCAGAGTGAAATTTCTCTCTATCAAATTTTAACTTTTCTACTTGTAATTCAGCATCCAATGCTCGTTGCTTCTCCCTCTCCTCAAACCCCAATCTCATTCTCTCAATTTCCAACTCCCTCTGTTTTTCCTTCTCTGCACCTTCCATCCTCAATCTCTCAGCTTCCAACTCCCGCTGTTTATCTTTTTCCTCAGCCTCCATCCTCAATCTCTCAGCTTCCAACTCTCTCTGCTTGTCTTTTTCCTCAGCCTCCATCCTCAATCTCTCAGCTTCCAACTCTCTCTGTTTTTCCTTCTCTGCACCTTCCATCCTCAACTTCTCTCTCAAGTACTCTATATAAGCGGGATTGCTTAAATATCCTTCTGGGGTCTCTTCTCTGACAGGTTGTTTTTGCTGGGCAGTTGCAAATCCTATAAGTGCTACCCTCAATTCATCTACCCCTTTACCCTCATGAGGTAAATTGAATGTTATGCACTTCTCCACCAGCTCCTCTCTTTTCATTTTTATGTATTCAGCCATGGTGTTTGAGTTCACTCACTCTTTGCCACACACTCTTTGCCAGTCACTCTCACAAGAAATCTTGTTTTGTTATTTCTGTTTGCCACACAACTATTAGGGATTGTCTAGTATTCATATCTCACTGCTACAGCCAACACCTGTGACGTAGTCTCCTTTGTCACCATGTGTCTTTGGGACTCTCTTTGGTCCGTATCTGGATTCTCTGTTGTTCATATCCCACCGCTACTGTCACCACATGTGAGGCGTCCTTCCCTGGCTCTCCCTGTCAGGTTCCTACCTGCTCGTGGTTACTGCCTGTCTCTAGGCACCACCAGGGACTCCACCAGTCCGGACCGCTCTCTCTTATGATTTCTCTCCCCGCTGTAGCACAGATCTCAACAGATCCCCCTGCTAGGCAACCACCAGTAACGTCCCAATACTAGTATTCCCAGAGACTCTGAATACTGGTATTGTTATTCTCTTCACCGCTGCCACCATTTGTTACAGTTCCCCTTCAGCCTTGGTCATTACCTTACCCTCCCTTCTGGTCTGTGAAACCCCAGCCAAGGATCAGGCCTTTGGTAAACCAAATTAAGTATTTATTACAGATAACAAAGCTAACAAGATTAACAATATTTCTTCTTAAGGCACATAAGCATATGGTTTTACTCAATACTAATCCGAACTCCACCTCCCTCCTTCTTCACTCTCTCCTGGCAAACAACTCTCTCAAACCCCACCAAGCAATCCACTCTTTCTCTTCTCCCCCCCAGATTCCACAATTTACCACCTCACATTCACCCAGATTTACCTGTCATCCTTTCATTTATACTGTCAGCCATTTTAAACATTCAGCCAATCATCAAGCATTCTATTGCCCATTCACTCCCCCTCCTCTTTCACTACTTACCATGTATACTCTAAACAACCAGCACTTACCATATATACACTAATATATAGGAACATCACAGAGTCCTCTGACGGGGCCATGACACCAGGCGATCTAACAGGATACCATGGTCAACGGTATCAAAAGCCGCTGAGAGATCCAGGAGGACAAGGAAGGTGAATTCTCCCCTATCCATAGCCCTCCTCATATCATCAACCAAAGCGACCAAGGCTGTTTCAGTACCATGTCCAGTCCTGAAACCCGATTGGTATGGATCCAAATAATCCGTTTCCTCCAAGTGTGCTGACAGCTGATTTGCCACCACTCGCTCAATGATCTTGCCCAAGAATGGTAAATTCGAAATAGGGCAAAAGTTGTTCAAAACTTGGGGATCCAAGGAGGACTTTTTCAAGATAGGTCTTACAATTGCCTCCTTGAGGGCCGGTGGCATTACACCCTCCTTCAAGGATGCATTTACCACCGCCCTAATCCCTTCGCCCAATCTTTCTTTACAGTTCACAAGGAACCATGATGGGCCAGGATCAGTCAGACAGGTGGTAGGCTTTACAGTTGAAAGTACCTTGTCCACATCCTCAGAAGGAAGAGGCCAAAACAGATCCCATGAAACCGGATTGCAGCTGGCCAACTCAGGATCATCTACCGCATCCACGGCGTACGGAATCGAGTTCTTTAGATGTTCGACTTTATCCGCAAAGTGCTTTGCCAATTTGTCACAGGAAGCCTTAGAATGTTCCAGGGGTTCCTGAGCAACTGGACCGACCAGGCTTTGGACCACCTGGAACAGCTTCCTGGGACAGCACTCTGCGGATGCAATAGAGGCAGCAAAGAAATCCTTCTTTGTTGCCTTTATTGCCACCTGGTAGGCAGCTATTGCTGCTCTAACCTGTGTTCGGACATCTTCAGAACGGGATTTCCGCCACCGGCGTTCTAGTCGTTTCACCTCCTGTCTCAGACTACGCAACCGGGGTGTGTACTACAGTGCTGTCTGAGTTCTATTCAGGGGGAGAGGACGTTTCGGAGCCACCTGGTCTAATGCACTGGTGATTCCCTCATTCCATTCCATCACCAGTGTTTCGACCAGGCGACCTTCAGCAGGTTCCCATTCCCCAAGGGCAGTCAGGAATCCATCAGGATCCATCAGGCGCCTGGGGCGGACCATTTTAATAGGTCCTTTGCCCCTGCGGAGGGTGTGTGGCATTGAGAGAACAAAGTTCACCAGATAGTGGTCTGACCATGACATGGGGGTCGAAGAAATAGCCCCCAACTTCAGACCACTCCCCTCCACTCCCAGGACAAATACAAGGTCGAGAGCATGACCGGCTACATGTGTGGGCTCAGTATTACTAAGGCACAGTTCCCAAGAAGCCATGGTTTCTAGGAAATCCCGAGGGGCTCCAATGAGAGTGGTCTCGGCATGCATGTTGAAGTCTCCCAATACTAACAATTCTGGGGACAGCGTTCGTACATCCGAGACCACCTCAAGCACCTCGGTCAGGGAGTCTGCCGTGCAGCAGGGCGGGTGGTACACAAGCAGGATCCCTAAACTGCCCTTCGGGCACAACCTCCAGTACATGCAGTCAACAAACTTGGTCCTTGGGAGCGGAGGCCTGGTGAAGACCAGAGACTCCCGGTAGATGACTGCCACACCCCCTCCCCGCCTTCCGACCCTCGGTTGCTGCGCATAATGGAAACCTGGTGGACACATGGCCCCAAGAATGGGTGCTGAGGCCTCGTCCAACCAGGTTTCCGTGATACACACCAGGTCTGCACACTCATCCAGAATCATATCATGGATGATAGATGTTTTTTGCATTACAGACCTGGCATTACACAGCATCAGTCGAAGGTCGGTAGGAATCCTGCGTCTCCCAGTTGACTTCTGGGTTTGGGCAGACCCGGAACAGGGGATGGATATTACGCATCTATCCCTTGTTCCTCTAACCTGACGTGGTCTGCCCCTAGCATCAATCCAGTGCCTGCCGCCCAACCTTGGTATGACTTGGTCCCCATCCTTCTCTGACACCTTCCCCCCTTGGTTTACACATGCCCCTATCCCTGTTGCCTGGAGGACAGGCCTACCCTACTAATAACAAAAAACAAAATCCACCCCAAACGCCTGGAGACTGCTCGCTGCTCTATTAAGAATGCAGCACTAAAAATTCAAATCCCAAAATTCTCCACACCCATACATTCCAGTATTTAAATGTGAATCAAAATTAGAAGGATGAACAGGAGAAGTAGAGCTGCGTGTCATCAGCATACTGGTGGCAATGCACTCCAAAACTCCTGATGACCGCACCCAGCGGCTTCATGTAGATGTTAAAAAGCATGGGGGATAGTACTGACCCCTGTAGAACTCCATATTGGAGGACCCAGGGTGCCGAGCAAGACTCCCCCAGCACTACCTTCTGGAGACGACCCGCTAAATAGGAGCAGAACCACTGCCATACAGTACCTCCAACTCCCAAATCGGCAAGTCTCCCCAGAAGGATACCATGGTCAATGGTATCAAAAGCCGCTGAGAGATCAAGGAGAATCAACAGGGTTACACTCCCCCTGTCTTTCTCCCGACAGAGGTCATCATACAGGGCGACCAAGGCCGTCTCAGTGCCAAAACCGGGCCTGAACCCTGATTGAAATGGATCTAGATAATCGGTCTCATCCAAGAGTGCCTGGAGCTGCTCCGCGACCACTCTTTCTAGAACCTTGCCCAGGAATGGAACGTTCGCTACCAGCCTGTAATTGTTAAAAATTTCTGGGTCCAAGGAAGATTTTTTCAGAAGTGGTCTCACCACCACTTCCTTCAGGCAACCAGGGACCACTCCCTCTCGTAATGAGGCATTAATCACCTCCATGGCCCAGCCGCCGGTTCCAACCCTGCTAGCTTTTATCAGCCAAGAGGGGCAAGGATCCAGTATAGAAGTGGCCGCATGCACCTGTCCAAGCACCTTGTCAACGTCCTCGAGCTGTACCAATTGAAACTCATCCAACAAAACATGACCAGACTGTGCTCCGGATGCCTCATTTAAATCCACTGCTATAACATTGGAGTCCAAGTCCTGACGGATGCAAGAAATTTTGTCCTGGAAGTGCCTGGCAAATTCATTACAACGGGCTTCAGATGGATCTATCATGTCCTTAGGGCCAGAATGTAATAGCCCTCGGACAATCTTAAAAAGCTCCGCCGGCCGACAGATAGAAGATTGAATAGAAGCAGCAAAATGTTGTTTTTTAGCTGCCCGCACTGCCACTAAATATAACTTAGTATAGGCACTTACCAGTGCAAAGTTGCATCCATCAGGAATTCATCTCCATCTGCACTCAAGCCGTCTCCTATGCTGTTTCATCGCTCTCAGCTCCAGAGTATACCACGCAGCTGTATGAGCTCTACCCAGGAGAGGGCGCTCAGGAGCGATCATGTCAACTGCCCGGGTCACTTCAGTATGCCACAGTTCGACCAGGGTTTCGACAGGAGCGCCAGCCTTATCAGCCGGAAAACTCCCCAGAGCCTTTTGAAAACCATCCGGATTCATTAGTCTCCGAGGGCGGACCATCTTAATAGGTCCCCCACCCCTGCAGAGGGGGAAAGTCGCTGTAAGTCTAAACTTCAGCAAGCGGTGATCTGACCATGACAAAGGGGCTGATGTAAGACTCCCTACCTTCAGATCACCTTCACCCTGTCCAGTTGCAAAAATCAGGTCCAGAGTATGCCCTGCCACATGCGTTGGGCCAATAGCATATTGGGACAGCCCCATGGTTGTCATGGAGGCCATGAAGTCCTGAGCCGCCCCAGATAAGGCGGCCTCGGCATGGATGTTGACATCCCCCAGCACTAAAAGTCTAGGGGATCTCAACAGCACATCCGAGACCACCTCTGTCAGCTCAGTTAGGGAGTCAGTTGGGCAGCGGGGTGGGCGGTACACCAACAGAATCCCCAATCTGTCCCGTTGACCCAACACAAGGTGCAAACACTCCAGGCCAGTAGCTAAATGGACAGGGTACTTGGAGAGAAAGATGGAACTCCTATAGACCACAGCAACCCCCCCTCCCCGGCCCTCAGACCTACCCTGATGCTGAACCAAGTACCCAGGTGGGCACAGTTGGGAGAGAATAGCTCCACCCAGTCCACCCACCCAGGTCTCGGTTATACATGCCAGATCAGCCCCCTCATCCACGATTAAATCGTGGATGAGAGAGGTCTTATTATGGGCCGATCTGGCATTTAAAAGCAGCATCCGGAGATCTGAGAGCTGGCTGATAGGGCAACCAGCAATCCTGTGGATGCGTAGGGGACCAGAACATGGCACAGCTATTAATTGTCTGGGCCGTGTTCCCCTCACCTGGCAAGTCCTCCATATCTCCCTTTACCAGTCACTACGTTAATTGGGGCCTCCAGAGATCCTCCCAATCGATTTTGGCTCCTCTCTCCCAGGCACATATTGTAAACTCACACATACACCCACACTCACAACCATACACTCCCTCACAAACCCACACGAAGCAATAGCCACTACAAGGTCACTCCTTCTCCAGTATAGCTTCATTGTTAAAAGTATCAAGCCGCCTTCTGCAGGACGAGCAATGCCACCATCAACTTCCTCCAGCTCTGTGGAATAGTCCAGCCAGGTGTACTATTTGCAATGCCTACTAGGTACTCATATCACCATCAAATGTACTGTAACACTTGCTCAGCACTATATTGCTGCCTCCCTCATTTCTCTGCACACATACAGTAACAGCAGACAGCCTTTTCTGCCCATATTTCCTTTATGCTGAAAGTTTAATTTCTTTAATCATTAGCTTGCTTGAGCAAACCATGATATCAAAGCAGCTCAGTCAATACGTAGCAATGAGCTCAATTCAGGAAATCAAGCTAGAACTCCTGTGGCTAACAGTTAAAGAGATTTCAAAGACTAGCCTTACTCCAAGTTTCTTTTTTTCCATCTTTGTGAAAGCTGTTGTTTTAAAGAGGTGGGTGGGGGGATCAGCATGTTTCTGCACATCTGCAGATATTTTAATGGCACCTCACTGACCTCTCTAACTATAGTAAGAACCCTAAACAATTTGCTCAGACTGGTTCACTTTGCTATCGGGATATAAAGAGATTACCCCTCCACACAAAAAAACCTTTTACCCATACTTTAATGTTATTTTTTAAAAAAACAAAGCAGGGAAGAAAGAAAATAAGAAGCCCTTAGTATCACAGCTATTTGAAATAGCAACAAATTAAATAACTAGATGTTTTTGGATAGACCTTTTTCACTCAATCCATTACTTTAATTACAAGGATTAGTTTGTGCTATTTACAATACATTGCATGTCCCAACTTGATAGACAAATCAAATATCCTCTGACAAATATTATCTCCTAGACACGGACCTATGAAAGACTGAGACAAGTGTTTTTGCCCTTTGCAAATTGATTTCTTGTCAATAAAACAATTCCTTGAAACAGTAAAAGTAAGAAGTCAAAAGCAGTATCAAATCAACAATTATAGGAAGTCATTGTCCATGTCTATAAAGCAGCTCCTTATTTTTTACAAGATGTTCAGATGTAGATTTTTCTTCAGCACCAGCCTACAATCATACAGACATTTGAGCAGGGTAGGGAAAAATTCCATTGGGAACCTTTTGAGGTCTGCACACTTGCAGTGGCCAGGGCCATCTCCTATTTATTTTTCCCTTTCTCCTGACATCCAGTAAGCTTCCAGACAGATGACACTTGCCAGAGGTCACTTGCTGAGATATTTCCCCTCTCCTTCTGTTGCTCGATCCATTTTGTCCTTTTCCCTCCCCCCTTTTTTAAAAGGTAAAGGTGTCCTCGCACTTGTGGTGCAACTCGTTTCCGACTCTTAGGGTGACATCTTGCGACGTTTACTAGGCAGACCGTATATATGGGGTGGGATTGCCAGTTCCTCCCCCAGCCTTTCTTTACCCCCCAGCGTATGCCGGGTACTCATTTTACCGACCATGGATGGATGGAAGGCTGAGTGGACCTTGACCTCTTTTACCGGAGATTCAACTTCCTCCTTCTGTTGGAATCGAACTCCGGCTGTGAGCAGAGCTTCGGCTGCATTACTGCTGCTTACCACTCTGCGCCACGGAGCCTTTTTTACATTTCATTTATTTATTAAATTTACATCCTGCCCTTTATCCCAAAGGAGCCTAAACCCAGGGTGGCTCCCTTTCCACTCTCCTCCTCTTCCTCTAGGCTTCTCCTCACCCTCAGCCTTGCATGAAATTAGGCCTAAGGGCTGCAAGATGTTGACCCTGGAGTAAAAAGAAACTGTGACAAGATAATCTTTTTAACAGTACTTCCCCAACACATCAGTTCCACGAACTCTCAGGGTTTGAAGAAGAGGCCACACAGAGGTTTGAACTGGCAAGTCTTATTGCACTCCAATTTCTCACTGTATTTGCCTGCTTATATTATCCTAGTAACTCACCGGCATTCAGCATAAGTTAGTAATAACAGTAGGGAAAAAAGCAATGGCTACAATCACAAGTACTGCAGAATTTAATCTTATAAAACAAATGAGGGATTTTTGCAAGTTTAGATAGCATGCATTAAGCCAACTGAGATGAACTGTGTCTACTCAGCAACTCTGTGTACTTAACCGATATTGAATTTGCACTCCCAAATCTGAATCAACTCAATTACAAAACCAATTATTTGTGTTTTTTTTAAAAAAACCACATCCTCCCAAGTGTCAGTGACAAGTGGTGATAGATGTTTCCCTTTCTTAAACTTCCTTTTCTCTGTCTGACTCCTAGCCACCAATTCCTCTATGTCAAGTCTGACCCACCTAAAATTAGCACGACATTTTAACAAATTCATGCAAACTAATGCATAGGGTGGCTATATAAAGTTACACTTACCAGTTGTCAGTTTTACAGCACATTCCTATGCATATTTAAGTCCAACTAAGTTGAATGGGGTTTATTCCCTGTTAAAGTGTATACAGTATTATAGATAGGCAGAGCAATCCTAATGAGGGCCAGGTACAATTGGAGTGGCAAAGCCACCAACATATATGAAGCCCTGCCAGCTCCAACTGATCAAGGCAGAAGGTGAAGGTCAGTTTTGGGGAGATTCTACTATGCCAGATCCAGGCTGGTACATAAGAAGGGACCAGACTGGATCTCCCTCCAGAAGTTGGGTTGGCGTAAGATCCAGTGGAACCACAGGCAACTCAGCTTTGCTCCATAATGCTCTATTACAGGGCTTTGCACCAGCAATAACCTCTCTTAATTATTATCATATTGTCTTCCACAAGGCAATTGTCTCAAGGCAATGTACAAAATGCAATAAAACCCGCTAAAACACAGCTTATAATAATACAAAATGTGGAGGGGGGCATGCACAAAGTAATTATATGCAAGCCAGCAACGTATGCTCATGGAATTTCAATCACACATCACATTCAATGCAAACACATTCAATGTGTGCAGGGGTTAAAATGGCTGGACAGATCAAAATACCCCCGGCCCTCAGCAGTTAACGTATTTTAAAGTCATAGTTTTTTGCACTTCAGCAACAGAACAGAGTGCCAGGAGACGAGGGAGGAGAAGGGCATTCCTCAGTAACTATAACTGAGAAAATATTGGATTACTATCAGCATTCTTAATCTGTCCTATGTTACATTTACTTGCATATATAAATTTTAAACAGCCACATATACATAATCATGGATCCTTCTAAATGCTAAACATTCAGAATTCTGAGATTTTATACATTTAGTCAGCCACATGGAGCATTTGTTGTGCACGGGAAAGTCATCCTACTCAAGAGAGTGAGAAGGGCAGGAAGCAAAACTCTTCAGCGAGGCTTTGTCCGTTATTGCCTCTCTGGAATACCTCCAGGAGACAGTTGCATCCTCCCAAATATCATCCAGATGGTATTAATCTTTTTACTACACTGTCCAAAGATAAAGTAATGCCAAACTGCTCTCAGTTCAGAGAGGCCAAGAGGATGGCTCAACCAAGAACTTCTTAAAGGATCACTGACAAAAGTGCATATTTAATTCATCCTTTGCTCCTGTGCTCACTATTCTAGCTCAGATTAGGATCTCCACTTGATCCTCTAGGGTAAAGAATTCCCAAGATCACTGAACAGATCATTATCCTTTTGTTCTCAGAACCATGGTACTAAGGAGTGGTTCAAAAGTGAATTCTTTACACTCTTTTAAAGCATGTTTATAGGAGGATTCTCACAATCCTACATTAATCCCTGATTTATTGCAGACTGACCTGAAGTGTTCTTACAAACATTCACACATTTTAAGAACACCACTCCAGCCTTTAAAGGATAAATGGAATTAGTCTGAACTTTAAAGCTCTTTTTTGCAGACAGCTTTAAAGGGATGGAAAGGGGTAGCTTCATGCTGCTGCCGTCACCACCAATTTTCCTTACAATATTGTTCAACAAGGATGCTCAAATCTGTCAGCCAAGTAATGTAAAATAAAATTAGACTAGCATTTACTGATACCCGGCTAAAAAAAGCAAATCATGGATAAACAGCATTGTGAAACAAGAAACTGACATACTATTGGGGACCTAAGGATTTGAAAGAAAGCCAAGGGAATTAAGCTGTCTAAACTGGAGAATTCTGCAAAAATAAAATCCCAGTATTGGTACAAAAATAGGCATCATTCAGCATCCAACTTTGCTTTGACAACACTTAGCTACATTTGATGGAAGCTCATCATACTAGAACACTCAGCTTTCTCCCCCTTGTCTGACCTTAGCTCTGTAATCTCAGATGTTGGATAGCCCCATACAGATCTCCTATTCCAGGTTTAGCTGTTTAACACTATAGCATACATAGTGGAGACATTGCTAAAAAAAGGAGGGAAAGAGCCATAGCTCAGTGGTAGAGCACATGTTTTGCAAACAGAAGGTTCCAGGTTCAATCCCCAGCAACTTCAGATTCAACTGACGAAGACCCATCTGAAATCCTGGAAAGCTGATGCCAATTTCTTGAAATTATTGTTGCATTTATATCCCACCTCTCCTCCAAGGACCTCAAGGTGGTGTACATGGTTTCCCTTCCTCTCCATTTTATCCTAACAACCACCCTGTGAAGTAGGTTAAGCTAAGAAAGTGTGACTGGCCCAAGGTCACCCAGCAAGCTTCGTGACTTCACACTCAACTACAACATATTGAGCGCTTTCTCTACAGTGAGAAAGCATTGTGTGAAACAGCCTTGAACAGAAAACGTATTCAGAAGATTAGGATACCAACACAATTAAAAGAATAGGGGAGGGAGATCACATTTTATGGTTGTAATAAATACACATTATGGTGCTTTTTATAGGTTGTTAGAAAGGTACCACTGCATGTCATTCTACTGTTTGTCACTGTTGTTGCTCATAGCTTTCCCTTTCTTCTGATAAGAAAGACGCACTTTTCCTGATAGTGATTACATGGCAGGAGGCATAGCTACATGGACAAAAGCCCATGCAAGCTGTATTCTTAATTGTAGTCACTCCTCTTACAATATGTGAATGCTTACTCAGAAATAAGTCCCACTGTGTTTGTACAAGATTGCAACCTTAGTTCTACAGCAGCAGTGGCAGATGCAAAATCAACTAGGCCAGGTTTTCAAATGCTTCATCAATTTCAAGCCTGCTGGAAACTTAACATTACTTTTTAAGAGGACTACATGAGCACCTCTGCAGAGGCTGACTTTAAGTCACATAAGAGCCAGTGCTTGTGGTTTGTTTGGAGAGAAGCAAAGTACAAGAGCTGATTCACAAATAACACAAAGTCAGCCTCTGGTTTATTTCCTCCCCAGCACAGCAAAGGCCAGAGTAGGGGAAAAGCATGCTGTTCATTCTCATTAAACTATAGTTTAAAATAAACTATAAAATAAATATTTTAAACTATGGTTTAACACTGCCTTTGTCTCTAATCTCCTAATCTAACTTCCTAAATCAGAGAGCAGGCAGCAGTAAAGCAAGAGACAAGCTGGATTCTGCAAGCTGAGCAAATCATCCATGGTGTGCACTATGGGCAAGGACTTTCTACAGTACTTTCTCCAAGTCTCTCTGCACACAACCACAGAATAACTAAATGTGGTAAGGCAAAACACTTATGCACAAACAAAAACAAGAAATAAAATGAATATTAATATTAAGGGAAGGGTTTTTTAAATAAAGTATTTATAGCTTTAAAATCACAATCCTTACAGATATCAAGACCCTCAACATTTATTATAAATCAGTGATGGAAAAACTCTGCCCTGCAGGTCTAATTAGACCCATCAGGCCTCCCTATTTTGCTTGCCTGGCTGAAGCCACATCTACCTGTTCATAACCTAGTATCATATGATGCCAGACACAGGACAGGTGAAACCATGGCTTCAAACAGTCCAGAAGTCAAGCTGCAGCTGCAAAGGAAGCATCAGGAGCACCCTCCAAATTCTTCCTTTTGAATTTGACACCTCACCTTGTTGTGCTGCTTTTGGCAGAGATCAGATATGCTTGGGAGCTCCCAATTCCTTCCAGAAGGGCCAGGCAGGGAAAGGCCAGAAATTCAAAAGGACAAATCAGGAGTGCACTCTAAGCAATACCTTCAGATACCTAAAAAACATTGAGGGTTTTGTAGCTCCAGAGCAAGGGAGAGAAAAAGCTCTTTCACAAACCACCTAGGGTTCTCATGCATGCTCCCCAAAACATTCCTCCCCCGGAGTTACCTTTAATAAGCATCAAATTAATGGAAATAATGACCCAGCACCCTGCTATAATTAAACCTAAGGCTACAATCCTAACCGCACTACTTAGGAAGAAATCCCAATTTAACACCATAGGTCTTACTTCTAAGTAAATATGCAGATATTGTATTATCAGTACGTCTCCTTCTGTTTGCCTTGTGTCTTTTTAAAAAACTGTATAGACCTGTCCTTTCATTCTTTGTAAAGCAGGGCACATAGCAATAGTCCTACATAAACAAGAACTATGATGTAGAAAGTTGAAAACTCAGGAGGTGTAGCAGTTAAGGGTGTGGATCTTCACCTAGGAAGACTGAGGTCCAAACCCCCACACCACTCCAAAGCTCACTGTATATGCCTGTGCCAGTCACACTCTCTCTCCCAGCCCCACAGGGTTGTGGAGGAACACAGAAAGGGAAGAGACTGCTCTGGAGGAAGGGCAGGACAGAAATAAAATAGATACGGAAGAGGGGAAAACCTTCATAAGAAACATGAAGTTACATCACACAGAGCTACAAGACCATATATATTTGAGTAGCTTCTCCTCCAAAAACAAATGTAAGAAAAGTTCTGCTGGATCAGACCAAAGGCCCACCTTGTTTAGCATCATTCTAACACAGGCTACGAGATGCCCACAAGCAGGACCTTAATGCAGTAGCACTCTCCCCACTTGTGATACGCAGCAACAAGTACTCAGAAACACACTGCCTCTGATGCCAGACGGACCATAAAACTATCATGAGTAGTAGCCATTGCGATAGCCTTTTCTTATCCATGAATCTGTCTAATTCCCCTTTTTAGGCTACCTTCTAGTGAATATCACCACATTTCGTGGCAGAGAGCTCCATTGTTAAACTGTATCAACTTAAAAAAAAACCGAACAAGGGAGCTCAGGGGAGAATCCTGCAGACCCTACATTCTCTCCTCGAGGCACAATCCGTCGTTTTTTGTCACCTGGTTTTGGGAAGGGGGGATTAGGCCAAGAAGATAGGTGGTAGAGAATGAGAAGGAACAGCTGGCCCATTGTGGGGTGGTGGAGGAAAACACCCGAAATAGATACACTTTCCCCAGGCTGGCGGGAACCTCAGAGGCCTAGTCACCCCCTCCCCAATCAGAACCTCCAGAGAGCGAAGTGGCCACTTCTACCTCTCTCTCTTCCCCCCTCCCGTCTCACATAGAACCTTACCAAGTCTGGTTTTCCTTCCCTGGGGAGGAACAACATCCCTATCTCTCCTCCCCCACTGACCTGTCGCAGAATGGCGGAAAGGAGGGGCTTCCCCTAGAGACTTCTGCCCCTTCACCCCCACTCAGCCACCTTCAGCCTTTCTCAACATATTCTTCCGCCTCGCTCTCTCCCAATTATTCCCTGCGGCAAAGGAGGACAAGTATCTCTTCTATCCAACCTCGTTCGAAAACCTATTCCGCTCGCAAATACTACGGTTGTGTAATAATAATAATAATTAAAACTGCTATGGGATTATTTTAAAAGCGGAAGAATTTACCGTCCATATGTGTTCATGTACCCATGCGACCAACGAGCGGCACCGAAACGCATGCTGGGTATCGTAGTCTCGCTGCTAAGATTCGAGATCTACTGCTTCCCCCCTCCTCCTCCTGAGATAGCTGAGCGTCGGGGTTACTAACGGGAAAGCGAGTAAGAAACCACGCCCTCTTTGTGCAACAAGAGAACGTCCCCGCGCCAGGCGCGAGCCTCTGTCTGAGTGGCGGTTGGCGTCTTGCGCGCGCGAACCAGCAGAATGAGCGGTGGGTTGGCGTCCCGCGCGTGCGCGGACGGGAAGCCGGGCGGGAGAGAGCGAGCCGGAGGAGGCGGGGCCGGGGCTCGAGCTCTCGCTGTAGTAGGCAGGGAGACGGGAGGAGGCAGGGAGGCCGGTAGTTTTAGTTAGTTAGCGAGGGAGTTGTGCCGGAGGCAGGCCAACCGGCCAGCCAGCGAGTAGTCGGATGAGCTGACGGTCGGGAGTTGGCGGGCGGAGGCGCTGAGAGAGGAAAGAAGTTCCCTCTCACACCTGAATAGGTAATATTCTGTATCGACGTATATCAAAAAGAGTTTGCCGCCGCCTCCGGCGGGACAAAAAGCAGGCCCGGAGAAGTGAAGCGACTGATTGAGAGGCGAGGAGCCGTTTAGACGCTTGCCTTGAGGGGACCGAGAGAGAGGGTGGCTGGCTACCAAAGAAGTCGGGGCGGGCTTCTCTCCCCTTTCCAGTCCCGTCGTCCTTATTCTTCTTCTTCGCAGGAGGGTGATTTGCGGGGTGGGTCAACTCAATTTCCTGGCGTGAGGGGAGGGGGAAACCATGGCCCGGAGGAGGGCAGAAGGGAGGGGGCGCCCGGAAAAGACCCGTGAGGCGCTTATTGACAACTCCGCAATCCATCCCCCGCCGGCACGCATCCCGCCCCCAACCAGTTAAACTTTTCCCCCGACCCGTTCCCCCAGTTTTGTTGAAATGGTTTGGGTCATTGCTGTATTTTGCATTCCGATCCTTTGCGCATATTTCGCTCGTGAGCCGCACTGAATGACATGGATGTTCCCCTCGAGATGAAGCGTGAGGTCGCAACCTTTTCATTTTCGTTCGGCTTTTTATGGCGATATGGCCAGTGCCATAATAGATTGAGTGTGGGGCAGCGATTGCAGCTTGCGGAAGTGAAGGGATGACAAAACTGGGAAAGCAAATGTCCCCCCTTCCTATTAAATGCAGATAAAAGCCAAGGGAGTAATTTGGGGGAGGGGTGAATTGAGCAATATTTTAGGGAAGCACTTGCTACTCCTTGGAGTCATCTGTATATTGGGTCTCAGCCTAGCCTGTCATCACCCAAAGTGGTACCAGATAAAATGGTTTGAAGAATGCCCATGGATTGGCAAAGTAGAGAGACCTTGTATTCCTACTTGTTGTCTGGGATTGAAGTGGAAAATGCTTTCTGTCCTCCACTCCCTACCCTAGTACTTAAGGACTGCAGACTTGAAACTAGAAAGGGATGTCTGTATTCCTCCTGGCTTTAGAGGAAGGGGAGGAGAAATAAGTTGCAAAGAAAAGGTTCATTTTGATTCAAGGAAAACATGGCCACTCTTCCTTCATTGCATTTTAAGATAGTTTTGGAAGGAGTAGGAAAGGGTGCATCGCCCAGTAGGCATGTAATTGTCTCCATTATGCCCATCCTTTGCCATAGCTTGGGGATTTGTTGCTTGCTGGTTTTGTCCTGTGGCCAGTGTTTCAGTAGGCTGCTGTCATAAAATTGAGTTGCAGGCAGAGCTGCAGATCTGAAAGAGGATCACAGCTCAAGCCAGAGTAGAAGCCCTGGTAACCTGGAATCCTTGTTCTTGACCAGAAGCTTTTAATTCCCGTGACCTTTTTAATCAATTTTCCTAACTTTATATCTTTTTCTTGCATTATATTTTTCTTTGTCTTTTTGGCAATGGAAGAGAAATAACACAGGCAGTCTCAGTCCTTGGTTTGTACCTCTTGAAGTTGTAGTCATTCATTCCTAGAATGAAAATGCCACATAGGAAACTGATACACATTGTTTCAGAGCAAGATCCCCCCCCCCCGTAGTCTTTTGTCAGTTCTGGCTCATGACTCACAAAATACAAATGTATTCCCAAATGCATTGATTCTTTTAAGCTTTTGTGTGTTTTCCTTCTTCCTTCCCCTCCCCTTCCTTTTGCATTTTGACAGCTTGTGGAGGACAGGGCAAGGAACTTGAGAACTACCCCTGGTTATCTATGTTGTATCTGGGAGTGTTTATATAATTGGTTAGCATTGGACATGGCAATTGTATTTCTAGGTGACTTTTTGAGCAAAATTATGATAGTGTATCTCCCTAACACACAGGCTGCTATTAGGTGGAGGCTATCAGAATAACAGTTGGGAAAATATGGTCACTTAAGCCCATATTGCTTAAAAGGTTGATAATGTCAACCCAGAAGTTTGCTTCTTAAACTTTGATACTTTTTTTTTCAGCCTGGCAGCATATGGACAGTTTTATGGAAATGTAAAGATTCTTCTTTTATCCCAACTTAAGTTCCGTCATACTTACTAAAGCTGCTATTGTGTGATTACTTCAAATCTTGCCTTAGATGATCCACTGTATGGCAAGCCACTATCTGCCTCAGTACCCCTTTTTAATATGGGCACAGTAATAATGGCCTGTTGTAAGGGTTAATGAGGGAAACGGGAAACACTTCGAGTACTGGAAAAAGCACTCCTTTTTAAAAAAAAATGTATTCTACAACCTTTTGAATTCTTAGAGATGTGAAAGAGCTTAATGTACAATATATATTCAAAGAGAACAAAAATAGCTTGGGTTTATCATTTCTCAGACTTTCTTCCCCCCTTAACAACTCTCACCCCCAACACAATCTCACGTTATGCTTTCCAGGCTCAACAAAGAGTGCCTTCCAAAGTTTGAAACCCACAAGGTCATACACGTACAAATTGTTCTTGTTTTTTCAGGGCTACATTAACTACTTATAGAAAATGATTTCGAGACTTTAGCTTTTTGCTTGGTATGAGTTTTCCAGTATAGAGGATGCATCTTACTATCCTGCTTTTTGTTCTAAATTCTTTTAAAATCAGTGGAGGTTTGTTCGTTGGGGTGAATGGGGCACTGCCCCAGCAACCTCAGTCTGCTCTCAGACAGCTCCCACTTACCTGACTGCCTTATTTACAGCCAGTCCAGGAGATGGCACTGGTTGTCAGCTTCCTCCTCCTACTTAGACTTGGTGTTGCCCTTGTAGAACTTGGTAGGAAGGAGGATGGGTTGATTCTGCCTGTCAGTGACCCTGGCTCTGCCCATCATTGACTTCAGCTCCACCTACTGTTGGTCTGCTTCCTACCAATCCAATAGGCACCAGCCACCACTGTTTAAAATTCCGTAGAGAAGAAACAAGTGTTGTAATAACTGGAAGCAGGAGCAAAAAGCCACCTTTCCTGCAGCTATTTAAGAAGCCAGGAAGTCCAAGCTGAGGATCCCATAATCACTAGATCTTGGAGGGACCATCAGCATCCTGAGAGAACTATTGGAAATGCCACACCCCCACCTTTTCAGAGTCTACGTAAAGTCTTGGCTGCCTTGGCTGAAAGGTGGCATATAAATACAATAAATGAACAATGAGGGAGAGTGGGAAGTAGAGCAACCAGCAGATACTATTTCATGCAGATCCCTCTTTCTGTATCTTTTTTCACAATTTTAGCCATTTGAATTTTGAGAAGGCTTAATGGATTTTACCTGTGTTGTTAGATTTATTAGTCATTTGTTACCTGAAGGTCTCCTGTTACAGCAAGTTCTGTTTTTATAAACCTGGAGCAACTGAATGAAGAACTGCCTTTATTTTATTTTCAAAATCTAGAAACTTTTCCTTTGTCTGTTCTACAACTGAAATGTGGAACTAAAGCATGTAAGAGGCTGAACATTTTGTGTGGATATTTTACTAAGTTTTGCATTGGTAGATTTACTTTACTGTCAATGCTAGTTTAGTATTTTTTTATGGTAAAAAACATTGTTGATGAGTTGTACAGCTCAAGAATCTTCCTGGCAAACGTTTGATCACCAGTGTGTTTCAGAAAAACTTCATTTGTTCTCTGCAGCCCAGAAACATGTTAGAAATTATTTATCCACCAAGTTGTATTTTCCATGAGTAATCTTCCACTCTCTTCATGATGGGTTTGCCCTATTGTTAGAGAATCCAAAGATACAGACAACTTCATTCGCTGACTTCCCAAATAACTTAATGTTCTTTTCCTGATTCGTATGAGTTTTAGTTGACTTAGGCTGCAATCCAGTACATGTCTACTCAGAAGGCATTGAATCCAGCAAGCTTAAAACCCCAAAAAGGGTGGACTCCTCCACAGAATCGTTGTGGGTGGTGATACCATGCCCCAGGAGGGATTTAATACTGGGAACGTTCTATCGTCCCCCTGATCAAAGTGCTCAGGGAGACCTTGAGATGAGATATGAAATTGAGGAAGCATCCAAACTAGGAAATGTGGTAGTAATGGGTGACTTCAACTACCCAGACATAGACTGGCCACATATGTGTTCCAGTCATGACAAAGAAGCAAAATTTCTAGATCTTCTAAATGACTATTCCCTAGACCAGTTGGTCATGGAACCGACCAGGGGGACGGCAACCCTGGACTTAGTCCTCAGTGGGGACCAGGACCTGGTGCGAGATGTAAGTGTTGTCGAACCGATTGGGAGCAGTGACCACAGTGCTATTAAATTAAACATACATGTAAATGGCCAATTGCCAAGAAAATCCAACACGGTCACATTTGACTTCAAAAGAGGAAACTTCACAAAAATGAGGGGATTGGTAAAAAGAAAGCTGAAAAACAAAGTCCAGAGGGTCACATCATTCAAAAATGCTTGAAAGTTGTTTAAAAACACTATATTAGAAGCTCAACTGGAGTGCATACTGCAGATCAGAAAAGGTACTGCCAGGGCCAAGAAGATGCCAGCATGGTTAACGAGCAAAGTCAAGGAAGCTCTTAGAGGCAAAAAGTCTTTCCTTCAGAAAATGGATGAAATTATGCATATTGGAGCAAAAAATCTGAATTTCACATATACGCTCATGGGGTCTGAACTGGCGGTGACCGACCAGGAGAGAGACCTTGGGGTTGTAGTGGACAGCACGATGAAAATGTCGACCCAGTGTGCGGCAGCTGTGAAAAAGGCAAATTCCATGCTAGGGATAATTAGGAAAGGTATTAAAAATAGGACTTCCAGGAAGGGTGACTTCGCTTGTGCCTGCTTTTGAGACGGGCTCCCGCCTCAAAAGAAGCTTATTCAGATATAAATCAGTCAGAACATTTTTTTTTTTGACTGATGAAATTTCTCCCGGGCAGGGAGAAACGTAGAGATCAACCTCAAAAGCCTGTTTTTGTTGGGAGGACTGGATTTCATTAATTTATGAGAAAAGGTCCAGCCAGCAATGCCGGATGGACTTCCGAACAAGCTCTATCTGATTAATGCGATACATTTATCGTTTCTTCAAAGAGAAAACAGACTAACAGGCAAGCACCCTTCTTTCTATTATTTTTTTTACTTGGTTTAAATTGTTGCAGCAAAAAGAGATTTGTCAAATGAATCAGCTTTAAAGAACTTCTGGGTGAGCTATAACTCTTCTCTGTTATTCACGAAATTAACAGCTTATCTCTGTTTCTATTGCAAAAAGCTGTCCTGGAAGTGCATTCTAAAGATATAAACAGAAGAGGGATTTCTATTCCGAGGAACATTATATTGTCTGGGACTATTCTCTTTTTGGTCTATTTTATTTTGACGAATCTGCTTCTTCACGACGCCACTAACTGTTTTGATGCTGGGAACTAAATTTGTTTTGTATTCTTGAACATAGAGAGATAAGGCAGGCTGCTCTGTTTATACTGTGATGTCATCAAGACTGGAATATTAACCCAATTGTTGCTGAAATAAGAAGTGGTTCTTCTTTATTTTTGTTTTATTTTGTTTTCGTGGTTTTAAAAAATGGCAATCAAGAAAGTGGCTGAGAATCTGGAAGTAATTATGTTTCAGAAAATAATGGATGAGATTGAGATAACGAAACAAACCCTGCGACAGGGCAGTAAGGAGCTGAAAATTGAACTGAGCAAAATGACGCAGGAGCTTAAAGAAATAGGGGATCCTGTGAGAGAGGAGAATGAGATCAGAGATGAGGAAAGAAAAAATAAAGGGAAGATACAAGCCCTGGAGATTGGAACAAATGTGGAATTGGAAAAAGATCTGGAGTTTATGGATATTAGAAATAAAATCTAATTTTATAATTTAATTTAACGTTATCTCTGAAGAAATTAATGAAGATATTAGAGATAAAGTTATCAATGGCTTGGATAATCTTCTGGACTGGAATGACGTGATGGAGCTTGATATAGAGAAAATCTATGGAATTAACTGCAGCCATGTGACAATGGAAAAACTTTCAAGAGATGAGCCAGTGCATTTTGTAAAAAAGAAGAACAGAGATATGACTTTACAACAATATTTCAGCAACTTATTCAGAATTGATGGCAAGAAAATATTTGGGATAGAGGAAATTCCCATCAGACTCTTCTTATATGACTATGGCTATGACAGCAAGATTATTATGGAATACTGATAATGGAAGATTGGACACTGAAATTACTGGACTTAACAGGACTATTGAAGATGGAAGATGGAATTAATAGGGATAATGGAATAATGGCTATTGAAATTATTGGACCTAACAGATTTTGATGAGATGGATTAATCGATATGTTTATTTGGACTATGGTTATGACAATAAGATTATTATTATTATTAACGAGATGGATTAATCGACATGTTTATTTGGAGAAAAATTGATAGATATATTTCTTAAAGAATTGAAACCTCTCTTTGACTTTTTGTGGAAAGAATAAAGTAATGTTTATGAGATTTGATGATTAATTAAGATAACTACTGGAGGAAAGTGATTTTATAATATGATTTAAGAGACAGGATTGTTATATATTGTAGACCTATAACTGATTTGATCTGTGACAAATGGGAAGTCAACATTTTATTTTTTTGTTTAATCATTTTTGTTTTGTTTTGTTTTTTGTCTTTGAATGTTTTATGATTTTGTTTTGTATGTTTTATGAAAATTTGAATAAAAATTATTGTAAAAAAAAAAGGAAAGGTATTGAAAATAAAACAGCCGATATCATAATGCCGTTGTATAAATCTATGGTGCGGCCGCATTTGGAATACTGTGTACAGTTCTGGTTGCCTCATCTCAAAAAGGATATTATAGAGTTGGAAAAGGTTCAGAAGAGGGCAACCAGAATGATCAAGGGGATGGAGCGACTCCCTTACGAGGAAAGATAGCAGCATTTGGGGCTTTTCACTTTAGAGAAAAGGCAGGTCAGAGGAAACATGATAGAAGTGTATAAAATTATGCATGGCATTGAGAAAGTGGATAGAGAAAAGTTCTTCTCCCTCTCATAATACTAGAACTCATGGACATTCAAAGAAGCTGAATGTTGGAAGATTCAGGACAGACAAAAGAAAGTACTTCTTTACTCAGCGCATAGTCAAACTATGGAATTTGCTCCCACAAGATGCAGTAATGGCCACCAGCTTGGATGGCTTTAAAAGATTAGACAAATTCATGGAGGACAGGGCTCTCAATGGCTACTAGCTATGATGGCTGTGCTCTGCCACCCTAGTCAGAGGCAGCATGCTTCTGAAGACCAGTTGCCGGAAGCCTCAGGAGGGGAGAGTGTTCTTGCACTCGGGTCCTGCTTGCGGGCTTCCCCCAGGCACCTGGTTGGCCACTGTGAGAACAGGATGCTGGACTAGATGGGCCACTGGCCTGATCCAGCAGGCTCTTCTTATGTTCTTATGTTCTTAAGTAAGCTCTATTTGGTCCAATGGGACTTACTCCCAGATAAGTGTGTATTGGATTGCAGCCTTAGAATGGGAGATAAAATATATTTCTGAAATATTAGATGCATAATTAAATTAGTCACATGAGAATAAGTTTTGTTCTTGAGACTTGTAATTTTTGAAGTATTCTTCTCTAGGATGTTCTTCTCTGGAAGACATGTTCTTCTCTAAAATGTCATTTGGACTTCTGAACTTGAAAATAAGTCCTGCTGATGAGATTGATTTTGGAAGGGCTGAAGCTGAATGGTAAACATGCATAGAATTGAGCTGCACAACTTCATTTATACTTCTGGAGCTGAGATGTGTCACATTAATATCATTGGGACAATCATGCCTTTAATGAATATAGTATTACAGGTTAAGTGTGAAATTTTTGGATTTTTTACTTGAATACTATGTTAAAAAGTTAGTGGCTTCATACAAGAAGTTCTCAGAAGAGCTACTACTCATCTTAGTGATTAAAGACTTGGATGTGTTTTCTTGAGTCTCATATGTGTATGAAAGTGCACAATAACCTTGTATGTGTGTATCCAACAAAATACCCTCTTGTGTATCCAACAAAATACCCACTTGTAAAATTTCACACTCTTCTTTTGGAAACAGTAAAGTGTGGATTACAGGATTTCTTTTTCATAGTTCCTATTCATGTAACATAAGCAGCTGCTCTCAGGTATAGTGCTTTCAATTTTTTGTAATTATGAGCCATCAGAGTAATGAAGACTAAGACTCCTGCTGATCACAGTAAATTGATCCTTTTGTTGGAAACAGATTTAGATGTGTGCATAATTTGATGGTCCCCTCTAATTATCATGAAACCCAAATAGTTGCATTTCCTGTTTCTCTTGCCTCTCTCTAGGTGGCTTCTTTATTACTGAAATTTAGACTGCAAACTCCTCGGGATAGCATCTCTCTAAAATATTTTAAATAAAGTGTCATGGGTATGGATGGCTCTATATAAATTCAACAAAAGAGGAAAAGTAAAAACATTTAGAATTATTTGTATATGAATGTGTTTCCATACACAAAACAGTTTTAGGTCCTCAAATGAATAGATTTTTTTTTCTCTTTGTGTTGTTGTTTTTATAGTATTTTGACCTAGTTGGAACTCTGAGAGTGTTATCTTTTATGTCTCATATTTTTAGATTTTAGTTCTCTGTGAGGCTTAAAGAAATTTGCTGTCATCCCTCGTATATTCAGTGGATAGGAGTAGTTAAAATCAAAGAGATAAGGAAGAACATTCCATTTTTGTTTTTCACCTTACTTCTCATCATCCAAGATCCTCTTTCCTGTTTTCATATCTGAGCTGTCATGGGCTTTTCTGTCAGTCATTCTACCTTCTCTGGTTTAAAGCAAAGCTGCCAGCCTGATTGTTCTCTGGAGGGAATTCCACACACTCATTTCATAAAATTCCTGATCTCTAATGGAATACTTATGAAACTGCAGTTTTGTGCATGCATTAGAAGGGCAGGATATTCTCCTCATGCTACATAACTCCTGTGATTCCTCATATGCATCCTGGTGTATGTCAGAATCATATGCTTGAAAGTGATCCACTGGCTCCCTCTTTGAGTTGGGATATCCTATAAACTTAGTTTGAACTGGAGCTTGTAGGGATCCACCTCTAGATCCTATCCCGAATAGTTTGTCAGCTCCAAGAATTAGAATTGCCAGCTACTTTCAGAAATCCAAAAGCTTCAAGTAAACAAAGCAAAATCGCATTGTTTACAAACTAAGGGGTACAAAGTTTTGATCCCAGCATCCACTAGGTATTGAGGGGCTCACTGGATTTGCAAGTGGTATTGAGGGGCTCACTGGATTTGCAGCAGGTGAAGTCCATGTCAGTGAAGACAACACTGAGCTAGATGGAACTATCAAAAATGATATTGTAAAGCTGGAAACGGTTCAGAAAAGGACAACTTTTAGTTACTGTAAACCGCCCAGAGAGCTTCAGCTATGGGGCGGTATACAAGTGTAATAAATAAATAAATAAATAAACTAAAATGATCAAGGGGATGGAGCAATTCCCCTGTCAGGAAAGGTTGCAGCATTAGGGGCTTTTTAATTTAGAGAAAAGGCAAGTAAGAGGTTACACCATGATAGAAATGTATAAAACTATGCATGGCATGGAGAAAGCAAATAGCGAAAAGCTTTTCTTCCTCTCTCATAACACTAGAACTCGTGGACATCTGATGAAGCTGAATGTTGGAAGATCCAGGACAGACAAAAGAAAGTACTTGTTTGCACAGTGTGTAGTTAGACTATGGAATTTGCTTCCACAAGAAGCACTGATGGCCACCAACTTGGATAGCTTTAAAAGAAGTTTAGACATATTCATGGAGGACAGGTTATCAATGGCTGCTAGGCATGATGCCTATGCTCTGCCTCCATCCTCAGAGGCAGTATAATTCTGAATACCAGTTATTGGAAACCACAGGGCTGTGGAGTCGGTACACCAAACCTTCGACTCCGACTCCTCTATTTTTCTACTGTCCGACTCCGACTCCACCCAAAATTGCTTCCAACTCCACAGGCCTGGAAAACACTGTAAATGTCTTTTTAAATTGGAAGCTCTTATCACTGCCTGAATATGCGCTGATCTTGGCATCACAGCATTTGTCTTCATCTGGGTCCTGTGTCATACACTGACACACAAAATGTTTTCCATCTTGAGTTATGGTGAAATGCTCAAATACAACTGACTTCATGGGAAGCTTCTTTGACATTTTGAATTTATATTTTAAAATTTTGTCAATCAAAATTTATTTTGAAGTCGGAGTCGGTACATTTCTACCGACTCCGACTCCACCTCAGATTGCTCACGACTCCACGACTCCGACTCCACAGCCCTGGGAAACCACAGGAGGGGACACTCTTAGCACCCAGGTCCTGCTTGCAGGTTTCCCATGGACAGTTGGTTGGCTACTGTGAGAACAAGATGCTGGACTAGATGAGCTGTTGGCCTGATTCAGTAGTATGTTCTTAATGGTCTGATTCAGTATAAGGCATATGTTGGAGAGGAGCACCGCTGTGTCAACTGGTCATCTCTCCTGGGTTTTGCCTTCTCTGCTGGCACTTCTTTCCCTAAGCTAAACCCTGCGAAGCATTGGCTGAAAGAGGATAAAATAATGGTGGCATTGATGGGAAAAATAATAGGTTTATGATCCCAGCATGGCCTTTCTTCTGATTTAACAGCTAAAGGTGTCAGGTTTGAAGCCCACCTGACGTTACACCCTCTGCCCTGGAAGCTTGTGGCTGCTTTTGCCTCTTTCCCCCTCCCCAATTGATAACAGTATTTAAATCTTGATAGTGATAACTTTATTTATGTATTATTAAATTTGTATCCCATCCTTCCTCCCAAAAGAGCCCAAGGAAGCAAAAGTGATGTGGTTAGAATTCAAGACACTCTGCACATGCTCTGATTCACCTTCCTTTTGCCTTATGTATTCCAGGTCTAAGTTGTGCAAGTTCTGGGGCACAGACCCAGCAGAAATTAAGTCCTAATTTGTTGATCTATTCGACTTCTTCTCTTATATTTTGTTACTGCACACATCACACCTTTTCTCCTATGCTTAAATGCTGAGGGATTCGAAGGATCAGCCTTGACACTAGGAATTGATCTTCAGGCTGAGCTCAGGTGCATCCTAGCTCAAATTAAACCAGGAGAGCTCCCTGCTTCTTCTCTTAAAAAACTGATAGAAGGATGTGACAAGATTCTCTGTTCCCAGAATTATACTCATAATTGGGGTACCCATAAGAGTGGTAAATTATTTGCACCAATTCTAGTTCACTAAATATATGTCCTGTGCATTCATCTAGGCAGGTGCAGTGCCTGAAGACCTATCAAACGAATTTGATTGTTATTATGGTGAAGGATATATGTTTTGCATGTGGGCATTCTAACACTACTTGGGCAGGAAACAGAACTGATTTGTGCTATTATCTGCTGTCCAGTCCTTCCAGTGTAATCTGTATTAGCGATTGTGGCACTTGGAGGAGGGGGACAATTAACTAGTAATAATTACAGTGGAGTACAAAATGGGGCAGGGTTGATTTAATTTAAATCAAGTTGATTTAAATTGCTTCTCTGAAGGACTCAGTTTTAATGATTTAAATCACAGTATAAATCACTAGTGAGGAAGATGCTATTTAATCATCATTTTTAGTTGTTGTTATGTGCCTTCAAGTCGACTACAACTTATGGCGACCCTATGAATCAGTGACCTCCAATAGCATCTGTCGTGAACCACTCTGCTCAGATCTTGTACGTTCAGGTCTGTGGCTTCCTTTATGGAATCAATCCATCTCTTGTTTGGTCTTCCTCTTTTTCTACTCCCTTCTGTTTTTCCCACCATTATTGTCTTTCCTAGTGAATCATGTCTTCTCATGATGTGTCCAAAGTATGATAACCAATCTTTCATCATTCTAGCTTCTAGTGATAGTTCTGGTTTAATTTGTTCTAACACCCAATTATTGGTCTTTTTCACAGTCCATGGTATGTGCAAAGCTCTCCTCCAACACCACATTTCAAATGAGTTGATTTTTCTCTTCTCCGCTTTTTTCACTGTCCAACTTTCACATCCATACATAGAGATCGGGAATACCGTGGTCTGAATGATCTTGACTTTAGTGTTCAGTGATACATCTTTGCATTTGAGGACCTTTTCTAGTTCTCTCATAGCTGTCCTCCCCAGTCCTAGTCTTCTTCTGATTTCTTGACTATTGTCTCCATTTTGGTTAATGACTGTTCCAAGGTATTGATAACCCTTGACAAGTTCAATGTCCTCATTGTCAACTGTAAAGTTACATAAATCTTCTGTTGCCATTACTTTAGTCTTTTTGACATTCAGCTGTAGTCCTGCTTTTGTGCTTTCCTCTTTAATTTTCATCAGCATTCGTTTCAAATCATTACTGGTTTCTGCCAAGAGTATGGTATCGTCTGCATATCTTAAATTATTGATATTTCTCCCTCCAATTTTCACACCTTCTTCATCTTGGTCCAATCCCACTTTCCATATGATATGTTCTGTGTACAGAATAAATAAATAGGGTGATAAAATACAACCCTGTCTCACACCCTTTCCGATTGGGAGCCAATCGGTTTCTCCATATCCTGTCCTTACAGTAGCCTCCTGTCCAGAGTGTAGGCTGCGCATCAGGACAGTCAGATGCTGTGGCACCCCCACATTTTGTAAACCATTCCATAGTTTTTCATGATCTACACAGTCAAAGGTTTTGCTGGAATCTATAAAGCACAGGGTGATTTTCTTCTGAAATTCCTTGGTTCTTTCCATTATCCAACATATGTTTGCGATATTATCTCCGGTACCTCTTCCCTTTCTAAATCCATCTTGGACATCTGGCATTTCTCGCTCCATATATGGTAAGAGCCTTTGTTGTAGAATCTTGAGCAATACTTTACTTGCATGGGATATTAAGGCAACAGTTCGATAACTACTGCATTCCCTGGGATCCCCTTGCTTTGGAATTGGGATATATATTGAACGCTTCCAGTCTGTGGGCCATTGTTTAGTTTTCCATATTTCTTGACAAATTTTTGTCAAAATTTGGACAGATTCAGTCTCAGTAGCTTGTAGCAACTCTGTTGGTATGCTATCTGTTCCTGGTGATTTGTTTCTTCCAAGAATTTTAAGAGCAGCTTTCACCTCACATTCTAAAATTTCTGGTTCTTCATCATACGGTTCCTCCATGAATGAATCTGTCATCCTTGCATCTCTTTTATAGAGTTCTTCAGTGTATTGCTTCCATCTTCCTTTTGTTTCATCTTGGTCAGTCAGTGTATTCCCCTGTTGATTATTCAACATCCCTACTCTTGGTTTAAATTTCCCTTTCATTTCTCTAATCTTTTGGAATAGGGCTCTTTTTCTTCCCTTTTTGTTGTCCTCTTCTATTTCTGTACAATAGCTATTGTAATAATTCTCTTTGTCCCTGCGTACTAGTCGCTGTATTGTTGCATTTAGGGTTCTGACCGTGTTTCTGTCTCCTTTTGCTTTTGCTTTCCTTCTCTCTTTAACCATTTTAAGAGTTTTTTCAGTCATCCATTGAGGTCTTTCTCTCTTTTTAAGTTTTGCATTCTTCCCTGATAATGCCTCTAACTTCACTCCATAGTTCTTCTGGTTCTCTGTCAACTAAGTTTAAAGCCTCAAACCTGTTCCTTATTTGATCTTTATATTCCTCTGGGATGTTATTTAAATTGTATTTTGGCATTATGATTGCTTTGTTGTTGTTGTTTAGCTTTTCTCTGATTCTTGATATGACCAGTTCATGATTTGTACCTCAGTCTGCTCCTGGTCTTGTTTTCGCAGAAAGTATGGAACTTCTCCATCTTCTGATGCCAATTATATAATCAATTTGATTCCTATGTTGACTATTTGGTGATGTCCACTTGTACAGTAGTCTTTTCGGTTGCTCGAAAGATGTGTTTGCAAGAAACAAATTATTGGCTTCACAGAATTCAATAAGTCTCCTGCTTCAGTTCTATCTCCTACGCCCCATTTCCCCACAATTCCTAGTTCTTCTCTGTTCCCTACTTTTGCATTCCAGTCCCCCATGATTATCAGCACATCTTGTTTTGGTGTGTGATCAATTTCTTCCTGTACTTCTGCGTAAAATCTCTCCCAATTCCTCTGCTTCTGCTTTTGCCGTTGAATCATAGACTTGGATGATGGTTATGCTGATAGGTTTCCCTTTTAATCTCATTGATGTCACTCGCTCAGACCTTGCGTTATAGTTCCTAATTGCTTTTGCTACATCACTTCTCACTATTAAAGCAACCCCATTTCTTCTTAATTTCTCATTTCCTGCATAAAATATATTTTAGTTGCCTGATTAAAAATGTCCCATCCCCGTCCATTTTAATTCATTCACGCCAAGTATTGTAATGTTGGTACATTCCATTTCTTGCTTGACAATTTCTAGCTTTCCTTGGTTCATGCTTCTCACATTCCATGTTCCTATTGTGTGCATCATACAACTCCAGACTCTCCTTTCGCATCTGTACGCATCAGCCTCTGGGCTTCGTTTCGGCTTTGACCCAGCTGCGTCATTAGTCACAGCGCTACTCGTCCTTTGTTCTTCCCCAGTAGCTCAGTGAGTGCCTTCTCACCTGAGGGTCTCATCTTCCAGCACTATCTCATCTTGCATTTTGGATACTCTGTTCATAGGGTTTTCGTGGTAAGAGATATTCAGAGGTGGTATACTATTGCCTTCCTCTGAGTTTGGATGCATCTTAGTCTGGTGTCTCAGCTTTGACCATTCCGCCTTGGGTGTCAGGATTTGGCTTTGTAGTCCCCTCCCCATCTTTTGTAACATGTTGCTTTTATCATTGTAGTCTACACTCGTGGATACAAGTACTTTAGAATAATGATATAAAAGTCAAACCTATCCTTTTTTAAAAAACTCTATTGCATGCATCTCATGTGAGTGGCTTCCTTTTTCTTTTCCTAGTTGCTGGCCACTTTGTTGTTTGCTGGAGCTAAGGGCAAAGTGAGGAGGTTGTAATGACAACTTAAAGGCTTTCACTATTTCTAAATGTAATGGACTTGCCTACATTCTTTACCACAGCTACCACTGAGATGGCAAATAGAGTTGGGTAGAAGGCATATGATAGTGGAACAATTATTTCATGGCTGGGTTTTCTATCAGTTATATCGGACACAGGAAAACCTGTTGGCCAGTGTCAAGTTCAGGCATTTTTAAAACTAATTGATTTCAGTATGAACGGGAGGTATGCAGATGTTTAAATATTTTGCATTGAAATCAGTGAAACTTAAAATTGAGGTGGTTGAGTTGTGCTCATTGTATTTATTCAGTTTGTAAATATTTGTAATTCTTTTTAGAATTAGGATAGAGATATAGAAGTTTCTTACATTTTCATTAGTCAGAGTGTTCTCTAGCCATGTACTTGTGTTTAAAATATTGTACCTGCAAAAAGAATCAAAATGATGGCTTGTCTCTTTTCACAAGATTGCTTGGGAATGATGGCATGTCAGGGCAGGCCTGTTGGAATCTAGAGTAGAAGCAGCAGTGTGCTCTCCTGTGACCAAGCCTTTAATGTAAAATGCAAGTAAAATCCTCTCTTCAGAATTGTCAGGACAGGTTGTATGAAACATTTGAAGCAATAAAGCATTTCATTTTCTGTACTTCATGTGCACTTGTAGATTTCTAAATAATAAATCAGTATTTCAAGAGCTTGTTGGTGTGGTTTGATGGTCAGGATTCTATAAAATATTGGGTCTATATGTCGTCTTAATCTTTTCTGAGCTTTGAGTGCTTTTTCCTACTATGGGGACTTAAGGTGCATCACCATATGCAATATTGTTCTGTAGCATTTAAAGTACCTGTTCTTACCCTTAGATACTGTTGGTAACAGTTGCCATGCAAAACGTTCTGCAACAGCTTTGCAGATTTAAGGTGAAAATACTGAATGGTTAGATGCAGACTCTTCACCCTCAAACAATATTTAATTAAGGTACGTTTGTACTGCATCCTTGTCAGTGTAGCTGTTTTTTCTGCTTTATATAACAAGAGGTAATTTGATCATTTCTCTGGTGATGTTTTCATCAAAGACATGGAAGCTTCGTTGTCTTTCTAATTAGTGTTGATATTTGCATGGCAGTGAAACAAATAACTTACTGCAAATTGCAGTTGATGGTGTAATCGTGAAGCAGGAAGATATATGTATTCGTTTATTGACTCTTTATTTTGCATTTTTCTTTGTGTTTTGTAATATGGGTTTTGTTGTTCGAATTATTGGCTTTCACAGATGAAAATGATACACAGTGCCACTGCAGAATTTACAGGTATGAAGAGCAATTGGATACTAAGTAGATTGACTGGGGAAACACTGTGTAGAAGTATGGTTCTGTAGATAAGCAGCACAAGATCTATGGTCAGAATATCCTCTATTTTATGTGCTGATTGTACATTGAAACAACATATATCTATTGCTGAATAACTGATATCTCTCCCTCAGATACTTTAGCCAGCCTAGTAATAAACAACCATGATTATGATGTTAATATTATAGCAATAAGGGAAAATCAGAAAAAGCACTAAATTTTAAAATGAGGGAATAACACATTCCATTCAAAATGAGGTAAACTCATTTCAATGTTATCTTTCTTTGCATTAGATTTGTACAGTAGGCATATTATCAGATATCTAACCCTCTCTACCTGCAGAGTTGAAAGATATATAGATGCTTTTGTATTATACATACTAAGGAGTTGAACACAAAATCTGGAGTACTCCAAGAAGTACATATAATTCATGTAACGAAGGGATAGTTGGATTGGGATATCAAAATTTCACGTAAGTGTCACTGACATGTTGCATTCTATCATTTGCTATTTCATTTAGATTAAATTGCTAGCACAAAGGAAGGAAGGAAAAAGTCTATTAAAAGATAAGACAATAGAGCTGGTATTAGGGGAGCAGAGGCAACAGAATCATTTGGGCTACTGAAATGATTGAAGTAAGTGTTGGCAGATAAACAGCAACCTGCACTTCTCAAAGTCACAAAACCTGTATTTTTAAGCATTCAAGTCAGAAACTCTTTACTGTGAAGCCAACCATCTGTCTGCTTGATCCTTCGTGGCTCATCATGAGCTGCAAAGAGAGACTGGGCGAAGGGATCAAGGCGGTGGTAAATGCATCCTTGGAAGAGGGTGCAATGCCATCAGCCCTCAAGGAGGCAGTGATAAAGCCCATCTTGAAAAAGTCCTCCTTGGATCCCCAAGAGTTTAATAGCTTTCGCCCAGTTTCCAACCTACCATTCTTGGGCAAGGTGATAGAGCGAGTGGTGGCCAAACAACTACAGACACACTTGGATGAAGCAGATTATTTAGATCCATTCCAATCGGGCTTCAGAACTGGACATGGAACTGAAACAGCCTTGGTCGCCCTGGTGGATGATATGAGGAGGGCGTTGGATAGGGGAGAATACACCTTCCTCATCCTCCTGGATCACGGTATCTTGTTAAATCGCCTAGAGGGATTGGGAATTGGGGGCAATGTTTTGCGGTGGTTCCACTCCTATCTCTCAGGCAGGTACCAACGGGTGGCATTGGGGGATGAGGTTTCAGACCCTTGGCCTCTTACTTGTGGAGTACCACAGGGTTCTATCCTCTCCCCCATGCTATTTAACATCTATGTGAAGCCGCTGGGAGCCATCATCAGGAGTTTTGGGCTGCAGTGTCACCAATATGTGGATGACACTCAGCTCTATCTCTCATTCAAGTCCTCACCAGAGTTGGCTGTGAAGACCATGTCCAAGTGCCTGGAGTCCGTAAGCAGATGGATGGGCGAGAACAGGCTGAAGCTAAACCCTGACAAGACCGAGGTGTTGCTCGTGGGTGACAGGAGAAGGTTGGGAGATATCGACTTGGTGCTTAATGGGGTGAGATTACCCCTGAAGGACCAGGTCCGCAGCCTAGGGGTCATTCTTGACTCCCAGCTATCCATGGAGGCTCAGGTTTCGGCAGTGAGCCGGATGGCTTGGTATCAATTACATATGATACAAAGGCTGCGACCCTACCTTCCTGTACATCTGCTCCCACGAGTGATACATGCCCTGGTCTCCTCTCGCTTAGACTATTGTAATGCGCTCTATGTGGGGTTACCCTTGAAAACGGTCCGGAAACTGCAGCTGGTACAGAACGCGGCAGCACGCTTGATTAAGCATAGCCGTCATCATATCACCCCGGTGTTGGTAGATCTACACTGGTTACCAGCTGTTTACCGGGCCCAATTCAAGGTGTTGGTGTTGACCTTTAAAACCCTATACGGTTTCGGCCCAGTATATCTGAAGGACCGCCTCCAGTATCACCAATCAGGCCGCCTTACAAGATCAGCCACACAGGACCTCCTCTCGATCCCACCAGTCAAAACAGCTAGGCTGGTGCGGACTAGAGAGAGGGCATTCTCGGTTGTGGCCCCCACCCTCTGGAATTCTCTCCCTTATGATCTTCAGCATGCCGCCTCCCTGATGACTTTCCGCCGAGCGTTAAAGACCTGGCTATTCAGGCAGGCCTACAGAGTCCTTGGGGTGGATTAGATTAGCTTTTTGATTAATTATTTGATGTTTTGATGTTATTAATTGATGAGTTTGTTTTGGATTGTATATTGTATTTTATTATGCTGTTGTAAGTCGCCTAGAGTGTCTGTTAATTCGGACAGATAGGCGACTAACAAATAAAATTTTATTATTATTATTAGTGGTAACATGATCAAATGCAACCCTTTTACAATGCTAGGCTGATACTTTGTTTAAAATATAAGCTTGTTTGGAATTATTTAATATCAGCATATTAAAATGCCCAAACCCAGAGTTGGGCAATAACTTTATTAAGACCATTCAAAATGTCCTAAAATGGTGGCCTATTTTCAAGTTTTCCAGAACTTCATCAGGCAAGATTTTAGACAAAGCAGGGAATGAAGGGGGGAAAGTAACATAAATTTGGTTGGATGTTATAGCCATTGGGTCAGTTTGTAGACTCAGTTCTAAGGTGGAGATTTCAGGCTGAAAAAGTCTCTACTAATTGCTACATATATCAGGTTACACACCTAGGAGTCTAGGATAGAAAAAAGTAATAGCTGCTTACCATTTTTGAAAATGTTAAGCCCAGCAGTTACTCCGATCTGTCCTATGGTTTAAGCACACCACACAAGTTCCTGTATATGCAGAGAGCAGAAGTAAAGCAAAAAAAATGCAGTCTGAATATTAGCAAAGCAGTATGTTAATTTTGGATGTTGTATTAGGTAAGAGTCAATTGAAGCCAAATTGTGTAGTATTACCTAGTGGTTGGAGATGATGTAGTCTTCAGAATACAAAGTGGGCTCCTTCTAGGAGGAAAGGCAGGATATAAATTTAATAAATAAAAGTCTATCTGTTTTCTGCGTATCATGGCTTAGCATTACATGTAAACATGCTCATTATGTCTCTACACTGTGGCCTTCATTACCTTTAAAAAAGTGTTGGTCTTTGACTGGTCTGGATTTAAAGAAGCGAACTTTGCAGTGCCTGAAATGTTTGATTCTGCTTGACTGCAGATATGTTCACTCTTGTACTGAGGTAGCCCAAATTTTGTGCCTTGGCTTTTGCATGTGAGAGCTAGCAACAATTTAAATGGACATATTCTTGGCATTTAAACTAGTAATTCCATGTGTGCTCTCTGTATTTTAAATTGAAGTTTAAAGGGGTATGGGAAGCTTTTGGACAGTTGGTAAGATGCAGTGATGTAAATTTTCTAGAAAATTTTGAATTGGAAATTTTCTAACACCCTAGAGCAGTGCTTCCCAACTTTAGGACCCCCTTTGTAAGCTCAAGCTCCCTGCAGACAGGAAGGTGTTGCTTTCTTTTCTTAATGCAAAGGTCCAATCAAATTGGTATACTCCTTCCCCCCCCCCAGTCTGAAGATGTGCAGTCCTGTCTCCCAACACCAGTGGGTTACAGTGTTGGACTAAGATCCAGGTTCAAATTCCCACCCAGCCATGAAGCCCACAGGGTGACCTTGGACCAGACACAGTCTCTCAGCCTGACCTATCTCACAGGGTTGTGGTGTAAGGATAAAATGGAATGGGGGGGACCCTATGCACCATCTTGAGCAACTTGGAGGAAAGGTGGGATATAAATGAAATAATAAATAAATACATTTCAGCTGCTGTATGTGGACCCCAGCTTCAGCCAATCTCCTGACCTTTTTAAAAATAATAATGTTAATAAAGAAGCAGCAATGTGATAGTGGTGGGGATGCTAGATTGTGAGGACAAAAGGGTAGATAGATTGGGGGGGGTTAGTGCTTTTAGGCCTTGGGATGATCATCAGAACTGATGACATGGTTAGCGTGCACTTGGGGAACAAGAATGGAGCAGAAGACAGATGAGCGCACACAAACACTCCTGTCCCTCCTGCAAGCATCTGCAATTATGCACGCATTTAGGCACATGTGAGGGGGAAGCCCTCAACTGTTGCAATATCTTGGAGAGAGAGATTGGGTGGGCGGAGGATAGGTGGAAAAAAGGGGGGATGCTGGCACACACATTTAGCCTCAGAGATGGAGGGCAAGCAAGTCCTGAGCTTCCTCGCTGCTCCTTGGCTCCATCTGGGCCAAAGGTGAGATCTGGATGGCTTTGCAAATAAGAATAATTTTTGAAAGGAGATGGCAACGAAGTAGCAGCCAAGAAAGGCAGGCAGTCTGGTTGCCAAGAAGGAAGGGGGAAAGCAGCCTTTCCTTACAGCCTTGCTTCTTTTGCTTCATGAAAAGCCCTCTCCTCTCTTTGTGAGGAAGGGTGTCATCAGCAACAAGGAGACAGGAGTCGGCGATAGTAATCCCCTCTTCTGCCTCGTAGCTCCACCCTCAGCCTCCTTCGGCATCTGCCACATGTTTTATAGGCAGACACCTGCCCTCGGCACACCTGAAAAATGCTCTTCCACTTCAGCAAAAATCCTCCCCTCCTGTTTGGAGCAAGGGGGAGGTGTTGTCTGCAGCGGCAGTGAGGAGCAGACAGCATCCAGGGAGTGAAGACTTTTTTTAAAAAAAAAATCTTTACTGTTTGTGGACCCTCTGGATTTCTTTGTGGGGGGCCCGGGGGTCCTGGTCCCTAGTTTGGGAAACACTGCCCTAGAAAATGATCTAATTTAGCATGTGTCTCTTACTTCTAATTAGTAAACAAAGTTAAAAACTTTGTAGTTTTTATTCTAGGGTGTCTCTACCCTAAGTGAGATTATTATGTATTATTCTGCCCATCATAAGTTCCCTGAGCAGGTAACAACCAAAATACAAAAAAGTCAACGAAACATTAAAACCAGAGAAAACAATTCCATTTAAAATCCTCCCACTTCATTTATTCACATTACCATATAGGCCAGTATATAGGACACATTGGAGAGCATGAGCATGTGTCATTCCTGAGAAAGTCCTCTGGCAAGTCTTAGATACCTGAACTTCAGTACTACACGAAAGGACCATCCCCAATAGATTTTAAAGCACAGGCAAGACAATAGAGGGAAAGGCAAACTGTAGAGTGATCCTGTTCAGTGTGCCAGCCAGCCATGCTCTCTAGGATATTCCATGCCATTCCATTTTCCCTCTTTTCTCTTTTTCCCCCAATAGTCATTCAGATTTCTGTGTCCACTGAGCATTCTTATTGGATTGTTTTGGTGGCTTTACCCTCTGTAAGGCAAGTTTTTTTATATATTTATTCAAGACTTGGAGTTACTGCAGGCTCACTGATACTTCTGTCTTGTGTGTGAGATGATGTTGTTTTGGCTATATAAGGATTGGCATTTGGAGAATGAGCTTGCTATTTGTTAATATAGGATAGTTACTGTAAAAAAATAAAAGAAATTGCCAAAACTTTAACTTGAAATTCCTCACACTAGGTGCAGTCTTTTATCTACAACCCTTCTGCAGAAAACAGACAATATATTGCTTTCTTCCTGTTTGATAATGATAGTTATTAGGCTGAGACGGTATGTTTTTCCACTACTTAAAATTTTAAATAATTGATGAAAACAGTAAACACTGAACAGACAATATAAGTGTTTATAGATTATTTCAGCCCTCCAGATGTTGCATTAATAAGTGCTGAGTTACAGCTTTTGTGTTGTAAATTAATTTCTTCTGAGACATTCTATATTTGGAGATATATCTACAGTGATTTTCCTTCAGGTTTCCCATTACCATTGTAAATCAATTTAGTTCAATCAGTAGTGAAGTTGGATGGCTACAGCAAGGAAGATATAGTCTCTTGTGGGTTTGATTTTGAATTCATTTGCATTTGCTGTGAATGAGATTCAGAAATAATTTTAAAACTTAATCATTGTAGTGAAACATTTTGTGCTTTTAAGATCCTCCTGGTAAATATTACATAATTTTATATAGAAGCCTATGGGTCTTCCCATAAGCATCTGGTTGGCTGATGTGAGAGTAGGATGCTGGACTAAATGGGCCACTGGGCTGATCCTGCAGGCTCTTCTTATGTTCTTATATTTAGGTGAATAGAATCAATATAGCTAACCACCCATATACTGAAGCTTATTATGACTCATTAATAATGTTGTTACCTAAAGGTCCTGTCTAAAACATTTGATCATCCTTTTGTCTAGAATCAATCTATATTGCGTGGTCTGTCTGTGTCAGCTCTGCACTGAGTCAGCAGTGCCGGTGGGGGCTGGAAATTCCTGGGTCGTTGGCAGGGAAGGAAAGTCCTTAGCCGGCAGTCTGGTCGTAAATCTGCCAGGTCTATGAGGAGGGAACCTGATAAGGGCCAGGCCTGTCCGAAGCTTACTTGCCGAGTCCGAAGTCCAGAAGCGAGGTCAGTAGAGGTCCGGGATCAAGTGCCAAGGGGTCAGTCCAAGAGACATTGCAAGGAAACAAGGAATACACGAAGCCACGCCTGACGTTGCAGTCAGCAACAAGCTGAGGCCAATGTGTGCCTTATAAGGAGCAGGTTTGACAGCAGGTGTGAGCCCTCAGCGTTTGGGCCTTAAGGGGACAGGCCTGCCTCTCTTCTGCCTGACCTTCTGCTGTCTACATTCTGCAGGTGAGGGGGGAGTATCCTGTTCACTGTCTGCGTCTGGCTGCAGGGCCTCTGCTGTATCTGGGGTGCTCTGCAGCTGAGGGGGAGAAGGAGCTGGATTCTCAGGAGTCTCCTCCGTGTCTCCTTCTGGGTCTGCTGCTCCTGGGTCTGCTGCTGTTACTCCCGAGTCATCCTCATCGGAGGAGTCCTCTGACGGGGCCATGACACTCTGTCTGTCCAGTCTATTAAAGAGGTCCTAAGTATCTATATTTTGAGGTCAGTTATGTACACACACCATCAGGACCAGTGAGCTATGAAATCAGTTATTAAATCTTGCTGACACTGCCTTGGAACTAAAGTCTAAACTAGGACTTTAGAAATGCCATTCTAGTCTGTCTATGAAGGGCATAAAACTTCTGTCATACTTCATATACTTAATTAACTACCATTGACGATGCAATTGCTGTTGGGATGGCAAAATATTGTTGAGAATACTTTTGCTGAGGCATCATTCACTTCTCCCCATCATTCACTTACGATGAAGTAGACTGTAGCCCACAAAAGTTTCTCATAATAAATTTGTTCGTCTTTAAGGTGCCATAAGACTCTTTTTCTTTTCTTTTGTTTTGATGCAGCAGACTGTTACCCCTCTGGAATTTCTTCCAAAGTCACTATTCACCTGGTATGCATCTGAGTCTTGCATGTCCTTCCTCTTCCTTGAAGAGAGAGTAATGAGTGAATGGGGCTTATATTTGTCTGAACGTGTTACCTCCATAACCCCTTTTCTTTCCAGGACAGATCAGATTATCAGGGAGACATTATGTTCAAATATAGATAGCATGGTTCATTGCATATGCCTGATACTCATACTAGATTGAGAGATTTCTCCTCATAATATAATGAATTAACAGGCATTTGTCTGCTTTCAAATAAACTTTTGATAATTTGGCAGATCAAATAAGGATTGATTTCTCCCACCCTCAATTTTCAGACTTTCACTGATAGCTTTCCTTATCTCTGTCCTAAGAAGTTCGTTGTTTTCAAATTATCAGATTGTCCAGATTTAGGGTGATTTGAGGTATATTGTAATGCCAAAACATTGTAAAAATCTTCTGTCATGGATTTGTGGTATTCAGCTAAATTTTACTCAGAGTAGGATTAAAGGATCTTAGATTTCAGTGGGTTTATTTTGAGTATGACTAATGTTGGATACAACCCTAAATATCTCCAGTACATGTACATGCAACATATCTTCAGTACATACATGTGCGGCATAAGTAGAAAATACTCTTGTGCATGACAGTAGTAGAAAATACAGAGAAAGCTATGTTAGGATAACACTTAGATTCATACTCAAGTTATCTTCTGCTTTTACTACGATAACTTTTTTCTCTGTCCTTCTGCTACTCAGTCCTCACAGTCTGAGCAATGACAATGTGACTAGCTTACACTAGATGCCTTCAGGTGAGGCATAAACTTTAAAGTAAAAATAAATACACTGGATTCCACTCCCACATCCAGTTCAAACACCTTGTCCTTACCTTTAAAACTCAATTTAGCAGCTTTGTTTCACCCTATCTTTCTACCCTCATTTTTCTTCATCTCTTCTGGTGACCTTCACTCCTCCAGTTCTGCAGATCAAAAGCCTCCTGCTCTCTTAAGCAACTCCTTTCATTTCCCCTTTACTGCTCCATGTGCCTCAAAACTCACCCAGAATTCCTACATAGCATTACTTTTTTCCTCCCTTCAAATCCTTCCTCAAAAACTTTTCCCGCAAATCTTTTAGCTTAGCCCTTTAGTCTTTGTTCACAACCTAAACAAAACCCAATTACTTGTTTCTACATCTGTTTTTTATCCCCTTGTTAATCTTTGCCTCTCCTTCCCTTCCCCCATTGTCAAAAATTAGATTGTAAACTCATCTGAGCCAGGATCTGCCTTTTTAATTATGATGCTCTGTAAAGTTAGTGGTCCTGTATAAGTAATAAAAGAGATCAAGTCCTTTGTAAGGCTCAGAAGCTTTCAACTAAAAGTAATACTTTTTCCAGTAAATACCCTTTATCTATTCTGTTAACCACAGAAATCTCTGCTGAAATCCATTATAGTTGTGCATATTAAGGATCAGTTCACATGTTGCATCCTTAATGAGGGAACTCATGAATCCAACTCGTATTGGGTGATATGATCTCTTCTTCCACACTGCAGAATTTCCTGCTATCTGACTCAGTACATACATATTCTGAAAGTTTGTGATACAATGTTCATGTTGTATCCTTTATTTTAGCAGTTTATGCCATTCTGCTGTGACTGTTCTGAAATAGTTTTCACAGCATAAGGACATCACATTCAAAAGAGTTCTGCAGCCAAAGATTTTGAAGGTTATTTCAAACCCATATGTGAGATGCCATTTTTATAGCTTCTGGCCATGTGAAGCTGTCATCTCCACTCATTCTTGTTTTCAGTCTCCTCTTAGACTTCTCTATCCTTCTCTTCCCCTAATTCAGCTGGACATTTCCCAAATTCTAAAATTAGTTTTCTAATTGCCCTCATTTCCTTTAGCCTACTGCCGCCTTGCCTATGCCCTTATACTTCCCCATAGAGAGAAACAAAATTGGGGCTTGCATAGAACCTGCGCTTCTGCTTTCCATTTAAATGCCAATTTAGTTGGCATAGGAGCAAAATAAAGGAACCCATTTATCCTGAACCTCTTTGGAGCCTTTGTCCTATTTCTTCCCATTGGTTGCCTCGCATATTAAATAATTCTATGATGCCACTATATTGTGCCTACCCTTAATTTCTAGGATCACAGCAGTTCAGCCAAAAATCGCCTCCGTGTCTCTGTGATATCAGGACAGACCAGCCAATCACTTTTAGAAATTTCATCACCACCACCACCACTAGTGGTTCTAATTCTGCAGCATGAATGGAAGTACTTTTATCAAACACCTTTTTCCTTTTCCGTGGTTGCATCAGATTGGGCAGTGTCTATCTGGGGGAGCAGGAGGTTAATGCTGAGCTCACATCCGTACACTAGGCATTTAAACTGAATCTGAGTACATGGAGTACAATCCACATAAACCCAATCTATGCAATTCTTCTCAAAATTGGGAGTCAAAGATTCAGAGGACTGGCCTATGCACATTAGAATCTACTGGTTAGATCCTATTTATACAGTTTCAGGGGGAAGTCATGTTAGTTTTGTTGCAACTAAAAACAGCAGTGTCGTAACAATTTTTTTGTGGTGAGACACTCTGAGAGGGACAGCCTACATAGAGGAAAGCAGGCCTAGTATCACTTCCCACTACGTGAACATTCTATCTGATTTGGGGCATGTGTACTTTCTTCTTTCTAACCTTAGGTTTCAGAGTTCTGTATCTTTACTGCCAGTACAAAATTTCAGGTTTATAAAGTGAAACATTTTTTTCTTAGCTGCAGAATTCTGCAGAAAGCAGAACTGGGTTCTGAGCTGAAGTTGACTTCTATATTATTTTAGCAGCACTATCCTTGGGGAATATCTTAAAAGAACACAATATCTTAAAAGAATCTTAGAAGCAATTGTGACTTCCTAAGTACAAGGCTTCTTAAATGCAAGTGTAGGATACAAAATATAGATTCTATTCCTATCATTTCCAGGATAACATTGTTTAAAAATATTTGGTCCAGAAACTGTAAGCATATTAATAGGATAATCCATACAGTAGTTACGATTTTTTTGTTCAGCGAAAATCTATATTTGAACTTTATATTGACAAGAGCATTGGATTTATTTGCTTTATTTCCATAGTCTATCTTCTATTGGCTTTGTTCTTGAATTGCTCAGTAGGCACAAAGGTTATAGCCATGTTTTACTTGATATTCTGACAGTCTAGTATATGGAGTGAGGGAATTTATTTCAGCAGCTCAAATGAATGTGTTCCATCTCCACTAAAATCATTGGGAGCTTTGCCATTGACTTGATTTAGGAGTGGATTGTGTCCATATTAATAAAGCAATTGAAATTAGGATGAATAGAAACAAAAGTATGCTGTCTCCAGAGTTGCAGGGGAATATGAAATACTTTTTGCCAGCTGAGACTAGTGTTTAAACTCATTTCAGTTTGAAGATGAGTTAGGTTATAGCTCTTAACCAGTTCAGCTCTTCTCTTGGCAATATGGAACTGCCAGCATAGCCTTGTTTAAAACAGCCTTCTGTAGCATGATGTCCTATCGATGTTTTGGACTACATGGCCATTGATCAAGGATGATGCAAGTTGTAGTCCATTAACATCCTGAGAGCACCAGGCTGAGGAAGACCGGTTTGAAAGAAAGAAAACACTTACAAAGCTAACAACATCTAGTTTGATTTTTGACTAGAAGAAATAGTTAATAGGAAATATGCTTCTCTGCAGCAGGCCTAATAGTGAATTGTTCTGTTATTGGAAGCTAGGTGCATGATTGTGAGTGTTACAATTTATTGAAAAAATGTATCTACCAATGTAGTTCTGTTGTTTTGGTTAGTTAATCTATGGAGTGAATTCAGTTTCTTTTTAAAAATTACTTAAGCAGATCGTGCTGATTTGATTTTGAACCACTAGGGTTATTTTTATTTTGTCAGTGGTTAGTATATTATCTGCCAAAATTGCTCTACCATCTACTATTCATAACTGGAAGAGAAATACCATGCTGCTACAGCTTTCTCTGTAAATACTGTTTTAAAGTACATAATACAGGGTTTTAATTTAGATTAATTTCTTTGAGGATTTTACATTGCTTCCATGCTTCATGTCTGTGTTGCGAGTAAACTTTTAAAATCATGTACAAATGATCAATGAAAAAGGCATACAGTAGGGCCCCACTCATACAGCAGTTTAGGTTCCAGACCCTCTCTGGAAAGCGAAAACCACCGAAAAGCAGATCAGCTGTAGCGTGGGGCTCTGGAACCTAACCCACTGATTGCACCAGAGGAGGAGAAGATCAGATCTTCCCCTCCTCGGGCGCGATCAGCTTGAGCAGGAGTCTAATCGCGACAGAAGAGGAGAAGATCAGCTGTAGCACGCTACAGCTGATCTTCCCCTCCTCAGGCGCGATTAGCTGGAGTGCGGGGAGCTCCAGTCCCCCTCCAGCTGATCACCCCGCTGGCGCCGTATTAGGAGAACACCGAAAAGCAGGGCGCCGAGAAGTGGGGCCCTACTGTACAGAGATTTAAGCAATTTTACAGTAATCCTGAGCAGCAAAAAAATCTTTTTGTGTGGTCTGGTGTTTGATGCAATAATGTGATAGTTTTGTTTTTCTGTTTTGAAAATGAGTCCTTTGGACTACACTTTTCACATATCATTCCTCTAACCACATCTGTTGTTCATCAGGGTGGATAAAAATAATTTTTACATGGCTTGTTTTAATTTTAATGTCTTTCAACTATGGAAATGGAAAATTGACTGCCTTCAAGTCGATCCAGACGTATGGTGACCCTATGAATAGGGCTTTCATGATAAGCGGTATTCAGAGGGGGCTTACCATTGCCTCCCTCTGAGGCTGAGAGGCAGTGACTGGCCCAAGGTCACCCAATGAGCTTCATGGCTGTGTGGGGATTCGAACCCTGGTCTCCCGGGTTGTAGTCCAGCACCTTAACTACTATACCACACTGGCTCTCTTTAACTATAAGTAAGTCTTAAAAAATAAGTCTTTTTAAATATACCTAGCTTATAATGAAATCTGAATGTAACACAAATATGTGTAACACAAATACCTATACTATGATGTACAATTAAATGGAGTTGCAGCTTGCTTTTTAATCTAAGAGAGCAAACCAGTTGGGAAACACCTGACTTTTGAGGTCAAGCTTTGTAATATGCCAGTGGGTTGTTTTTAATTTATTTTTGGGGCTTCCAGAGGACCATGGGATTGAAAATTCATCACAGGCATTAGGATCTAAGACACTATTCTGTGTTATCCATGGCTGTCCTGGGTGATCCTGCACTTCTGTGTTATGCCTTGTAAATATGAACTATGCACTGCCTTCCTTTTAAAATATTAACTCATTAAATAATATGTTTACCTTTGATCTTGTGAAGAAATGCTATTCTGCCCAGTAACTGCTAGCCCTTTTTGCAAAGTTCTTGGCACTGGTCTTTTATGAGATTTTTGTTTAGTCTCCCTGCGTGTGTACAGAGAGTCATGCAGAAATCAATGAATTTCACAGTTGTCCCTTTGACTCTAAATGGATATAATTCTGCAATTCAAACACATGTGGTCTTCGTGTGCAAAGGTTTGGGGTTTTGCCCTTAGGGTAGTAAAAGGCTCTGCTTAGTTGCAAGCCAATATATTTTGTTGTAGCAACCAATTAGTATGCACCCTTCAGGAAATGTGTGAATTGCAATATAAGCAACTTCAATCCAGGTCACCTTGATCTCAATCTAAGAAAAAATATTTCTACTAGATTGTAAGTTTGAGGAAGGGTATTGTTTTAGTAAACCATTCTGGGAGCCTTGTTAGCTAAAGGAAGAAGTATCATACATAAATAAACATTGGGGGAAGTGGCAAATTATGCTAGTAAAAGGCAAATAAAGGGCTGTGGCTCAGTCTGCTTTGCATGCAGGAATATCCCAGGTACAATACAACATCAACAGGTATGACTTATCAGATACCATAGATGGAGGCAATCACCGAGGCAGAGGGGTGTCTACGCTCCCTTCTGGAGACTCCTGATATGGATGCTATTATGATGCTTAAACAGCAATTGCTTGCCAATGCAGTTCTGGCAAGAAGAGCTCAGAGATTTCACAAGACTTCATTTCTTCCAGGCATCACTATTGTTGATTATTATTATTATTATTATATTTATTTCCCACCCTTTCTCCCAGTAGGAGCCCAGGGCGGCAAACAAAAGCACTAAAACTTTAACACATCATAAAAACAGACTTTAAAATATATTAAAACAAAACCACCATTGAAAACATATTAAAACAAAGCATCTTGAAAAACATTTTTAAAAGCTTTAAAAAATCTATTTTTTTAAAAAAAAGGTTTAAAAACATATTAAAATGCAATTCCAACACAGACGCAGACTGGGATAAGGAGTCTACTTAAAAGGCTTGTTGAAAGAAGGTCTTCAGTAGGCTCCCGAAAGATGACAGAGATGGTGCCTGTCTAATATTTAAGGGGAGGGAATTCCAAATGGTAGGTGCCACTACACTAAAGGTCCATTTCCTATGTTATGCAGAACAGACCTCTTGATAAGATGGTATCTGCAGGAGGCCCTCACCTGCAGGGTACAGGTTGTGAGCAGGCACAATGATTGTGTGTCATTGATTTCTAGCCTTCATCTACTGTTAAAAAGATCACACTGGCTGACTTTGGGGTATATTTGGACTCCCGTGAGATTTCCAATAGAATGATGAGGGTCACTTTCTGCCCCAGAAATCTTTTTTTTTGTCACCACAAATGTGCTCAATGCTACCAAAGCACCTTGAGCCAAAAACTTATTCAGAGGAGGTAGAATTTTTCTGAGCAGTATATGTTGGCCCCTTCTCTGTGTATATTGAGTAAACAACACAGTTTCTGGGATATTTTTGGACCTCAGTGAGGTTTTTTGTTTCCAGAAGGAAAATGGTGGTTGGCTGAAAGTTGGGGATTTGTACAGGTTAAAATTTCTGACAATGTCCTAGAAGGACAAGCCTGTAGGTCTTGTTGTTGTTATGTGCCTTCAAGTCGATTATGACTTATGGCGACCCTATGAATCAGCGACCTCCAAGAGCATCTGTCATGAACCACCCTGCTCAGATCTTGTAAGTTCAGGTCTGTGGCTTCCTTTATGGAATCAATCCATCTCTTGTTTGGCCTCCCTCTTTTTCTACTCCCTGCTGTTTTCCCCAGCATTATTGTCTTTTCCAGTGAATCATGTCTTCTCATGATGTGTCCAAAGTATGATAACCTCAGTTTCATCATTTTAGCTTCTAGTGACAGTTCTGGTTTAATTTGTTCTAACACCCAATTATTGGTCTTTTTCGCAGTCCATGGTATGTGCAAAGCTCTCCTCCAACACCACATTTCAGATGAGTTGATTTTTCTCTTATCTGTTTTTTTCACTGTCCAACTTTCACATCCACACATAGAGATCGGGAATACCATGGTCTGAATGATCCTGACTTTGGTGTTCAGTGATACATCTTTGCATTTGACGACCTTTTCTAGTTCTCTCACAGCTGCCCTCCCCAGTCCTAGCCTTCTTCTGATTTCTTCACTATTGTCTCCATTTTGGTTAATGACTGTGCTGAGTCATTGATAATCCTTGACAAGTTCAATGTCCTCATTGTCAACTTTAAAGTTACATAAATCTTCTGTTGCCATTACTTTAGTCTTTTTGACATTCAGTTGTAGTCCTGCTTTTGTGCTTTCCTCTTCAACTTTCATCAGCATTCATTTCAAATCATTACTGGTTTCTGCTAGTAGTATGGTATCGTCTGCATATCATAAATTATTGATATTTCTTCCTCCAATTTTCACACCTCCTTCATCTTGGTCCAATCCCGCTTTCCGTATGATATGTTCTGCATACAGATTAAAAAAACGGTGATAAAATACAACCCTGTCTCACACCCTTTCTGATTGGGAACCAATCGGTTTCTCCATATTCTGTCCTTACAGTAGCCCCTTGTCCAGAGTATAGGTTGCGCATCAGGACAATCAGATGCTGTGGCACCCCCATTTCTTTTAAAGGATTCCATAGTTTTTCATGATCTACACAGTCAAAGTCTTTGCAATAGTCTATAAAGCACTGAGTGATTTTCTTCTGAAATTCCTTGCTCCGTTCCATTATCCAACGTATGTTTGCAGTATGATCTCTGGTGCCTCTTCTCTTTCTAAATCCAGCTTGAACGTCAGGCGTTTCTCGCTCCATATATGGTAAGAGCCTTTGTTGTAGAATCTTGAGGATTACTTGCATGGGATATTAATGTCATGGCCCCGTCAGAGGACTCCTCAGATGAGGACGACTCGGGAGTAACAGCAGCAGCAGGAGACATGGAGGAGCCTCCTGAGAATCCAGCTCCTTCTGCCCCTCAGCTGCAGAGCACCCCAGGGACAGCAGAGGCCCTGCAGCCAGACACAGACAGTGAACAGGATACTCCCCCCTCACCTGCAGAACGTAGACAGCAGAAGGTCAGGCAGAAGAGAGTCAGGCCTGTCTCCTTAAGGCCCAAACGCTGAGGGCTCACACCTGCTGTCCATCCTGCTCTTTATAAGGCACACCTTGGCTGCAGCTTGTTGCTGACTGCAACGTCAGGCGTGGCTTTGTGTAGACCTAGTTTCCCTGCAGCATCTCTTTGACTGACCTCCTTGGCAATTGATCCCGGACCTCCACTGACCTCGCTTCTGGACTTCTGACTCGGCAAGTACGCTTCGGATAGGCCTGGCAGATTTACAACCCGACTGCTGGCTAAGGACTTTCCTTCCCTGCCAAAGACCCAGGAATTTCCAGCCCCCCCTGACACTGCTGAGGCAGTGTAGAGCTGACAATTAAGGCAATAGTTTGGTAATTGCTGCATTCTCTGGGATCCCCTTTCTTTGGAATTGGGATATATATTGAACGCTTCCAGTCTGTGGGCCATTGTTTAATTTTCCATATTTCCAGGGGCATCACTACTGGGGTGCAGAGGGTGCGGCCCGCACCCGGGTGTCACCATGAGGGGGGTGACGCCCAGAGCCGCCCCACCCCACGCCGTTGCCCGGCAAGGCTGCACCAACTCCTCCTCAGAGGCGGGTGGGTGGGTGAGACCGGGAGCAGCGTCGGCGGGGCGAGGGAGGCACGCCGGCGTTCCCAGGCCTTCTCTGGCTGGGTGCCCCTCTGGGGCACGCCCTCCCAGGGGCATGGACAGGGTGGCTGGCCTCGAGTGCACGTACGCAAGCCCAGCCACCTCATCCATGCCACTGTGAGGGTGCGCACTGGAGGTCCGCACCCCCCTGCACTCCCACTAGTGACGCCGCTGCATATTTCTTGACAAATTTTTGTCAAAATTTGGACAGATTCAGTCTCAGTAGCTTGTAGCAATTCTATTGGTATGCCGTCTGTTCCTGGTGATTTGTTTCTTCCAAGAATTTTAAGAGTAGCTTTCACCTCACATTCTAAAATTTCTGGTTCTTCATCATATGGTTCCTCCGTGAATGAAACTGTCATCCTTGCATCTCTTTTATAGAGTTCTTCAGTGTATTGCTTCCATCTTCCTTTTATTTCATCTCAGTCAGTCAATGTGTTCCCCTGTTGATTATTCAACATCCCTACTCGTGGTTTGAATTTCCCTTTCATTTCTCTAATCTTTTGGAATAGGGCCCTTGTTCTTCCCATTTTGTTGTCCTTTTCTATTTCTATACAATAACTATTGTAATAGTTTTCTTTGTCCCTACGTGCTAGTCGTTGTATAGTTGCATTTAGGGTTCTGACCGTGTTTCTATCTCCTTTTGCTTTAGCTTTCCTTCTCTCTTTAACCATTTTAAGAGTTTCTTCAGTCATCCATTGAGGGCTTTCTCTCCGTTTAACTAGAGGTATTGTCTTTTTGCATTCTTCCCTGATAATGTCTCTGACTTCAGTCCATAGTTCTTCTGGTTCTGTGTCAACTAAGTTTAAAGCCTCAAACCTGTTCCTTATTTGATCTTTATATTCTTCTGGGATATTATTTAAATTGTATTTTGGCATTATGATTGCTTTGATGTTCTTCTTTAGCTTTACTCTGATTTTCGATACAATCAGTTCATGATCTGTACCGCAGTCTGCTCCTGGTCTTGTTTTTGCAGAAAGTATGGAACTTCTCCATCTTCTGCTACCAATTATATAATCAATTTGATTCTTGTATTGACCATTGGTGATGTCCACGTGTACAGTCGTCTTTTCGGTTGCTCAAAAAATGTGTTGGCAAGAAACAAACCATTGGCTTCACAGAATTCAAGGTCTACTTATGTGTAAGTGTACTTATGTGTAAATTACACAATGAAAAGTGCACGTCAGGTCCATATGGACCCCATAAGATTAGATGAAGGCTAGTTGTGGGGGGGATTGTAGAAAATGTATTTTGTGGTCATTGTAAAAGAAGCACTTTCTTCCACAGTTATTTCAGTTATTGACATCTTGTACAGCCGCCTTCAGGATTTCAAAGGAGTGCATGAGTGAACAACTTGTTTTTACTCCAGTTAAACCAATATAGTACACAAGATAAATGAGTGAAAGCCAATCAGCTCTGCAGCATTTTCCTTTTAGAGCCTTACAAACACCTTACTAAAGGGTTTTGCCACTACAGTTAAGTGCCCCCCCTTTCTACCAGTTATAGTTGTTATAAACATCTCCAGCATATTTAGGAAAGCAAGGATAGTTGAGCACACTTAACTTGTAATGTAATTCTGGCAACGTCTCTCTAGATCCCAGTATATGAACTACTCATGCTTTCATATACAACTGTTGTGAATATTTGCATGTGCGCTTAAAGGTGTTATGGCCTGCCTTACTTCGTGTGCAAGCAGGGTGACAGAAATCCTACCCTTATTCTGTGCTGGTCTGTGTGTAGGGGGCTCTTCTCCGAGGGAGAACAGGCTTTTTTTTTTCTTCCAAAAATCCTTTCTGTGTTCTGCATGAGCAAAAGTACGTCACTAATGTAAGATATCTTAATAGGTGCTGGAAGATATACAAGGCAAACCAAGTCTGTTTTTATTATAATTCTGAGACTAAAAGAAATGCACAGTTCAGCCTACCAGAATATTCCATCACTCCTTCATAGGTCCAACCTATGGAGAGATCTGCTAGCAAACAAGATATGACAATAGTTCTGTCTCATTCTTCCTTTAACAGAAAAGTAGCGTATGTAAGAGGGAGGATTGCCCCCTTAGTCCAGTTGCTAATATGTGAGTTCTTCATTCCCTTCAGAGTGAAGTGGTGGGAGCGAAGAGGTAACGTTTAGAAGGAAGAAGAGTTTAGTGCCTCTCTCCCAGATTGTTCATTCTGTTGTTAAAACAAACAGTACCAGACACTTTGTGCATGAATGGGAAGTATGTATGAGTGACAGCTTTGCAATATCAGGCTTAGTAAATTAGCAGTTAGGGAAATATGAGTTAGAATTGTTCTTGGATAGTAAGGTTTCTACAAAACATGAAGTTCATTCCATTTTACCTGAAGATGAAGGTTGGTGTATTCCTGTTGGAAGCAACAGGCAGGGTCTACTAAAGCCTTTTGCCTCCTCTCCAGAGGTGAGGAGTCATCCCTCTCGCCAAAGTAACCCTGCCTAGGGTGATGATATTGGGGTCCTCTGGTGTTCTCTAGAACTCTTCCCTTTTGAGTCTTTTTCCTTGTGTTTTATTGTCAGTTCCCTATTGTCCTATTAGTCAGTATGTTCTCCTTTTCCTGGTGAATTTGTGTGTGTGTGTTGTGTCTTCCTCCCCCCTTTGCAGTTGTACTTTGCAATTATATTTGGTTGTGTTAAAAACAGTTATAAGCATGATTTCATTATTTAGATATTCAAAGTCAGGAAATGTTAGATATAATTTTATTGTTGTGGGTATTTTCTTTTCCATAATGGACTTCTAAAATATTATCTTTGGTGGTATCCTAGCTGACAACCTAGGCCTTCATTTGTTAATGCTTTATTTCATTTTGTCAATGTTAATTGTCAGATTAAATGATTTAGAAGTGCTATATTATCCCACAGATATAACATAGACAATTCATGTTTTTAGAACATATAAATGCATTTCTTAGAGCAAAATATCAAACTTAGTGTCCAAGCAACACATCTTCTGTCCTTGACAACTCTGGCAAATAGTAAAAAATCTAGTTTACTCTTTTTAATTCATCCAGGAGCCCTGGCATTTGACGCAACTTTTACTCCACACACTTGGCAGTTAGCCCACGCTACTTAAAGCATGCTCAATGCTGTTGTTGAAGAACAGTATAAATAGTTTAACTTAATCCCCAGTCATCACTAGTTTTAAGATTCTGATTTGCAAGCACTCATAGAGTTTTTAAAGTTGCAGATATCTCTATAGATGTACTTATATATGAATAATTAATTATTTCCATTCATTCATTAGGCTATAGATTTGGCACTAAATGTTAACTCATGAGTTGTTGATTATTACTCTGAGCATGTTATATTTTGCATGCTGTATCTAAAGGTTGAGCACATCCATGGAAACTTCTCTGGCAGATTTAATCTACTTTTACTCCACTTTAATGAATTACTGGCTACTTACTCTGCAGTACCATCCATGTCTTCAGTTAAATCAATTTAGACAAGATTTTAAAAAATGTTGGAAGATTTAAAATCAACTAAAGGGGTCTTAATTGATGTTTAATCTATTATGAGCACAATTGAACAGGAGGGGATCAACAAAATCCCAAAATGAAGTCTCATTTGAGGTTCAGTTTTTCATTTATTAACTTAATTTAGTCATTTTTCTATCAGTTACAAGCAAAGAGAGAAATGCATTTTCTTTAAAGGGTATATATTTACACACATATATGCACACATACAGGATGGCTGTTGGGGTACTTAGAACATGTAGTGAATCTAATTGTGAGTTGGCATCAAAGGGAAATTATTAATTTGAAGGATTTTTTAAAATAAAGACAGGAGAACCATATGTAAATTTTGGGAACAACTACAATCATAACTATATGATGGCAAGTTGAGTCTTCCATTTAAAATTTATGCTGGGTTATTTTAATATATGTTTTTAAGGATGAAAACTATGTATGCTTATCAAAAGCGGTGACATTTAATTCTTCAGATAAATGACAGAAGATAATATAAGCAGTTTAAAAACAAATCTGTTAAATTTCCTGTTCTGTCTCCACAGAAAATAATTCCTTGGTCACTTAGAAATATGAAAGGCAACAGCAGCTGTGATAGTTCATTATGATCCCCAAAATTCACCGAGGCCAAGTGACAAACTTGTATTTGAAGATATGTACTAATGAGCTCAGTGTTATGGCTATCTATTTCAGCAAACTGATTTGCAAGTAGTTTTTTAACATTTATGAATTTGCTATCTGGAACGTCATTGTTTCACTGATACAATTTACATTCTGCCAGACCATCACAAAAGAAACAGGAAATCGCAGTAAAAAATTTAACATGACCACTGAAAGTCCAAATATCCCATCCAGGAGAATATCTATAACATAATGAAAGCTTTCAGGAAGAGGAAGCGTAGCTTTTGAAAGTCTTGTGGCATTTCCATTAAAAAGAGCAGTTTTGATTTCCTGTGGAAGATGCTTTTATTAAAAAAAGTGAGTAATTTGCACAAACAGTTGCCATTAAGCGGTTTTCTACATAGAGTGGTCTGATTGGTGCAACACAGTAAGCCAAACTATGGCTTACTGGGACCATGCAAACATGAACAGAATGGAGCTTGTAGCTGCTTTGCTCCTCTGTCTGTTTAGTTCCCATGCTGTGCTGGGCTAACCAAGGTTTGGCTTAGCATGTTGTCCGAATCCAGACTGTTTGTTGTTAAGCTCTCTCCTTGGGAACCACAACCTATAACCGACAGCAAGCCTTGGTTACAGCTCATGGTTAGTGAGGAGAGACCTTAGACATGAGTCCCGGTTCAAACCATGGCTTCACTCAGTATGGTACGTTAGTAAAAAGTAATTTAAACTTTTGTTTCAGTGCCTTTTTGGAATTTTCTGTTATCGTATCAAAACTGTTGTAAAGTGGAGTTCAGCTTAAAAATCTGAGTAGTCCTTAAATTTATCTGTTTTGTGAGGAAGACATCTGAATTCAGAGCAATTATTATTAATCTGTCAGATCAGATCCTTTTTTATATAAAAAAGTAGTATTCCAAGAACAATCCATTAATAGAGAAGCTGATAACTGAAAACATTGTTATTTATATAGTAAAAATGTTCTTTCTTGAAAAGTAATGGCAAATTGATATAAATAAATTTGAGTTCAACAGCTAATATTAAAGAGTTTACAGTACTGTACTGTACTATCAAAAAGATTTAGCTTGTAATTTATTATTCTGCTTCCTGACTCCTAACATTCTGCTTCCTGACTCCTAACAGAGCAGAGGGAGTTGTCTCAGTTGATCTGCAGGTGAGGACATATAAGCAAGACAGCTTTCAGAGAGAGAGAGAACAGAGCGAGCGAACAGGCAGAGCAAACAGGAGTTTGGCAAAGGAGCTGTAGTGAGGAAAGGAAAAAGGCAAGAGGGTTCTGAAGCTGTGTGCTCTAAGCCGTGTGCTCTGAAGTGCTCCATAGCAGCTTGATTGGAAGGGGTGTGGCCTGATAGCTATTGGCTTAACGGCGTGGCCTGAGAACTGCTGAGAGCAACAAGCAGCAGCTGTGTGTGCTGGGACTCTCATTCTGCTTCCTGACTCCTAACAGAGCAGAGCAGAGGGAGCTGTCTCAGTTGATCTACAGGTGAGGACATATAAGCAAGCCAGCTTTCAGAGAGCGAGCAAACAGGAGTTTGACAAAGGAGTTCGACAGGGGAGGTCAAGGGGGAGGTCCTCCATAAAAAAAACACCTAAAACAAATTACTAAGTCTGCTTGTACAGCGCACTGCATACTAGTGGGGCTCTCAAGTTTACCCTGAAGTAGGACAGGACAAAGCACAGGCCACTCCAAAACAAGCAGTTAGAAAGAAACAAAAGGCAGAACAGAGTATGAGTGGGAAGGATTCTCCAGTGGCTGTGACCTGCAAGGTGTGTGCCATCTTTGTTTTCTTGCCTGAGAACAACATGGTGTACACTTGCAACAAGTGCAAGCTCGTGGCACTGTTGGAAGAAAAAGTGAGAGGCCTGGAACGGCAGGTGGCCACACTGAGAACTATAAGAGAAGATGAAGAGTTCTTAGACAGAACGCTGGAACAACAGCAGCAAAGGGATGTGGAGGTGGAGGAGCAACAGCATGTGGTAGCAGAAGATGAGACTGCTTTGGAAAGGAATAACAAAGTGGAGGAAACTCCATGGGAAAGGGTGACAGTTAGGAGGAGAAGAGCTAGAAGACACTCTTCACCAGTGGAGCTATGGAACCGCTTTCAACCACCCGAGGAGGAGACTGGAGGACAGCCTATGGAGGAAGAATTACAGGAGACCCCGTGCAACAACGAGCAAGAGGCTGAAGCTCAATCAAGCAGGGACAATGAAACCACGCCCCACAACAAGAAGACAAGAGTACTAGTAGTGGGAGTCTCCCTACTGCGTGGGATCGAAACCCAAGTATGCTGAGAAGATCCGTGGACTCGCCAGGTATGCTGTCTACCAGGAGGACGGATTAGAGATGTGATGGATAGGTTGCCATCACTCATCAAGCCCACCAACAGGTATCCCTTACTCTTTATCCATGTGGGAACAAATGATACTGCCAAACGGAGCTATGAAGAAATCACATCAGACTTTGAAGCTATCGGAAGGAAACTCAAGGACTTTGGGGCCCAGATAGTTTTTTCACCCATCCTTCCAGTGCTTAGAAGAGTAGAAAGGGAAAGAAAAATACTCCATGTGAATGAATGGCTACGAAGGTGGTGCAGACGTGAGAGATTTGGATTCTGGGACCATGGGCTACGGTTCCTGGAAGATGGACTGCTGGCAAGTGATGGGTTGCATTTCACAAGGACTGGGAAGAATGTGTTTGGCCACAGCATGCAGAAGTTCATCAGGAGGGCTTTAAACTGATTCCTAAAGGGGAGGGAGACATAAACTTGGTGGTAATGACTGATGAAGTCTTATGCACAGTAGCGCGACCAAAGAGATTGGCTCTAATAGGGCCCAGTAACAGCCCTCAGAAAAATGTAGTAAGGAAGCCAAGCCATAAATCACAGGGTCTTCGATGTCTGTATACTAATGCGCAGAGCATGGGAAACAAGCAGGACGAACTTGAACTCTTAATACAGGAGGGCAATTATGACTTGATAGGTATAACTGAAACTTGGTGGGATGACTCCCATGACTGGAATACAGCAATTGAAGGATACAACTTGTTCAAGAAGAACAGAAGAAATAAAAAGGGAGATGGAGTTGTGCTATATGTTAAAAATATATATCCCTGCACAGAAGTACAGGAATATGAGCTTGGTAGCTCCACCGAGAGTATCTGGATTAAAATTATTGGGGCAAGTAACAAAAGGAATGTGGTACTTGGAGTCTACCACCGACCACCGAATCAAGGAGAAGATGGGAATGTAACTTTTGAAAACCAAATTGCCAATATTTCGAGGAGACATGATGTCGTAGTAATGGGGGATTTCAATTATCCCGAATCTGTTGGGAGACAAATTCTGCCAAGAAATTTCTCACTTGTGTTGGAGATAACTACCTCCTACAGAAAGTGGAGGAAGCAACCAGAGGTCAGCTATCCTGGACTTGATTCTAACCAATAGAGATGATTTGGTGGATGAAGTGGCAGTTATGGGAACTCTGGGGGAAAGTGACCACACCAGACTTTGAATTCTTGATTTTAACAGAAGTGAAAGCTGAGTAGCCATACACGCACCCTGGACTTCAGGAAAGCTGATTTTAATAAACTCAGAACAATTGTAAGTACGGTTCCATGGCAAGCCACCCTAATGAGAAAAGGAGTCCAAGATGGGTGGGAGTTTCTAAAAAAGGAAATTCTAGAAGCGCAATGGCAAGCAATTCCAACAAGGAAAAAAGGGGGGAAACAACAGAAGAAGCTTAGAGATGACCTGAAAACAAAAAAGGACACATACAGGAAGTGGGAAGAAGGCCAGGCCACAAAGGAAGAGTACAGGCAGGTATCACGGAATTGCCAGGATGGTGTCAGGAAGGCTAAAGCTGAGAATGAGCTGAGGCTAGTGAGGGATGCTAAAAGCAACAAAAAAGCTTTCTTCAGGTATGTCCATAGTAAAAGAAAAGAAATGGTGGCACAGCTACTCAATGAGGATGGCAAAATGATAACAGATGACAAAGAAAAGGCAGAAGTGTTCAATTCCTACTTTGGCTCAGTCTTCTCCCAAAAGACGGGCCTAAGACCCTCCCGGGAAACATGAAGTAGAAGGGGTGGGATTGGACCTTGAGATTGATAGACAAATGGTCAAGGAATACCTAATCAGTTTGAATAACTTCAAATTGCCAGGGCCCGATAAACTGCATCCTAGAGTATTGAAGGAACTGGCTGAAGAACTCTCAGAACTGCTGTCTATTATCTTTGCGAAATCGTGGAGGACCGGTGAAGTGCCGGATGACTGGAGGAGAGCTAATGTTATCCCTATCTTCAAAAAGGGCAAGAAGGAGGTACCAGGGAACTACAGACCAGTCCGCCTAACATCAATCCCTGGAAAAATTCTGGAGCAGATTATAAAGCATTCAATCTGTAAGCACCTTGAAAGGTGATTACTAGGAGCCAACATGGATTTATGAAGAACAAATCCTGCCAAACTAATCTCATTTCATTTTTTGATCAGGTAACCTCCCTTGTAGACTGTGGGAATGCTGTGGACATAATATATCTCAACTTCAGCAAAGCTTTTGACAAAGTGCCCCATGATATTCTGATTAGCAAGCTAGCTAAATGTGGGCTGGATGGAACAACTATCAGATGGATCCACAGTTGGCTCCAGAATCGTACTCAAAGAGTGCTTATCAATGGTTCCTTCTCAAACTGGGCGGAAGTAACGAGTGGGGTACCACAGGGCTCGGTCCTGGGCCCAGTGCTCTTTAACATTTTTATTAACGACTTGGATGAGGAGGTACAAAGCATGCTTATGAAATTTGCAGATGATACAAAATTGGGGGGCATAGCTAATACCATGGAACACAGAAACAAAATTCAAAGGGACCTTGATAGGCTGGAGCATTGGGCTGAAAACAACAGAATGAAATTCAACAGGAATATTATTTATTTATTTATTTATTAAACTTATATACCGCCCGACTAGCACTAGCTCTCTGGGCAGTTAACATAAAATACAATAAAATTACAGAATCTGATACAACAAGCATATAAAAACTACACAATCTAAAACCGTTACAAACATTTAACTAAGATTAAAATGCCTCAGAGAAGAGAAAGGTTTTAACTTGGCGCCGAAAAGATGATAGTGTCGGCGCCAAGCGTACCTCCTCGGGGATAAATGCAAAGTTCTACACTTAGGAAGAAGAAACCCAAATGCACAGTTATAAGATGGGGGATACTTGGCTCAGCAGTACGACATGTGAGAAGGATCTTGGAATTGTCGTTGATCACAAGCTGAATATGAGCCAACAGTGTGATGTGGCTGCAAAAAAGGCAAATGCTATGTTAGGCTGCATTAACAGAAGTATAGTTTCCAAATCATGTGAAGTACTAGTTCCCCTCTATTCAGCACTGGTTAGGCCTCATCTTGAATGCTGTGTCCAGTTCTGGTCTCTGCACTTCAAGCAGGATGCAGACAAACTGGAACAGGTTCAGAGGAGGGCAACAAGGATGATCAGGGGACTGGAAACAAAGCCCTGTGAGGAGAGACTGAAAGAACTGGGCATGTTTAGCTTGGAGAAGAGAAGACTGAGGGGAGATACGATAGCACTCTTCAAGTACATCAAAGGTTGTCACATAGAGGAGGGCCGAGGTCTCTTCTCGATCATCCCAGAGTGCAGGACACGGAATAATGGGCTCAAGTTGCAGGAAGCCAGATTTCAACTGGACATGAGGAAAAACTTCCTAACTGTTAGAGCCATACGACAATGGAACCAATTACCTAGAGAGGTAGTGGGCTCTCCGACACTGGAGGCATTCAAGAGGCAGCTGGACAGCCATCTGTCTGGAATGCTTTAAGTTGGATTCCTGCATTGAGCAGGGGGTTGGACCCGATGGCCTTGTTAGGCCCCTTCCAATTTTACTATTCTGTGTGTTATAAAATACCCCCCGTACTCCTCAGGAAATACCTTGTCAAATCATAATAATAAACACCAGAGGCTTCTAAAACTCAGCTATGTTTATCATTTACTTGGCATGTGTGGTTATAATCCCCAAACTGACTTTGAATAGCCATTTCATTTGTCACTTCCTCATAATCTTTAGTAAAATTTTGTGGCTTAATATGCAGATACTTGTTTTTTTAAAAAAAAAAAATCTGATACCACATATGAATGGCATGGCAAAAGTATCCTTGTTTATCCATGCAGAAATTGTCAGAAATTGCAGAAGTTTTTATCAACAACTGCTACATTAATACTATGTACTACCCTGCTTTGTCGTCGGCAGCAATGCCTCTCAATACCAATTGCTGGGGAGCATAAGTGGGGAAAGTGTTGTTGCACTCAAGTCGTGTTGTTGTGGGCTTGTCATAGACATCCAATTGGCAACTGTGAGAACAGGATTCTGGACTAGATGGGCTTTTGGCCTGATCAACTATGGCAGCTGCAGCTTCTGTTGTTTCATTAAATTTATTACCTGCCTTCACCAGAAGATCCCAAGATGCGTCACAACAATATAAAATACAATATTAAAAACAGTTTGAAACAAATTATGTTGTCTCTCCCTGAAAACATTTGGGGCTTTTTGAGCACTCCTGCCAAATGCTCGAGAATATTCAGGGGCTTTTTCAAACATTCAAAGGACACATTTAAAAATCCAGTTTGATTGAAACACAGCCCAACCCTTTCTTTCCAATCTCCCCATACCTTTACTAAGTGGGGGGGGGAAGCCTAACTTTGGGGGAGGACAAAGAGGTAACAGACAGCAGGAAAGGCTTACTTTCACACAGGAGAGCCACTGTAAGCTACTTCAGCTAGAAATAATGTGCAGAGCATCATTCTTGTCAGGCAATGTCCTGTCCGTCGTCAAAAGACTCAGTCGCAGACGTGTCTGTGGTTTTTTTCTCTTTATTAAAGTTATGGATACATCGAAAGCAGTGCGCCTCATTAACCCAACTAAGCTTGCTAGGAACTCTGGCCCTAAACTTACACTGACTAAGCATGCTAATGCGGCACTAAGATGTTGACTCAGCAATGGGGCTCCCCCCGAGTCAGCTTAAGTAGGCTTGGATCGCGTACGCAGGCTCCTCCTCAACTCCATCTGTTGAACTTTCCGCCACTGGAGCCTCCGTGCATGTGGCGAAGGTGGTTTGATCTCCAGCTCCTCCTCTGATGGAGGGTGGCTTCTAACGGGCATGGGAAATTGGGCGAGTTAATGTCCAGTGGGCCCGGCTGCATCTCGGAGGCGGGCAGTGGGGCGTGTTCTGTTGGGGAGTGTCCGATGAGCTAGATGGTGATTCGGTAGGAAAATTGGGAAACAGGGAACTGTACAGTCCGAGACGGGGGTTGGGGCATCCTGCAAGTTCACTCTGCTGTCCTCCCCCACCTCGGGCTCCCAGTCCAAGCCCTCATCTTCTGACTCATCTTCGACCAGGTTCACGACAAGCAGTGTGGGGTCTGTAGTCAGTGAGCTCTCTCTGATGTCTTTTAGTCCTTCGCTAATTTTTATTTTTGCTTGTTAAAGGTGCATGGGGAACTGGCTGGACAGGGTTTTAAATCCAGTTTTGAATCAGGCTCTGATTGAAAGAGGCTGAACCTGACTCCAAATTATGCCAGAGTTTTCTAGTGGGAGGAGTTCACATTTTGTGATATCCCACAATTTGAAGTTGCTCGCCACTATTTAGAGGTAACGTGCAATCCAAACATATCCCTGTGATATGGTTGCAAGGGTGAGCATCTGAACTGGACTTTAAGATTATGTCATCAATTATAATTTTAAGCTACTTTTTATTGTCCCCATTTTTTAAAAAAAACAGCCTGGGTTTGCCTATTAATGGAACACTTTTAGTTGGTCAGTTGTTTAGCTCTCAATTGATTATATTTAAATAAGCTTGACAGTAAAATTTATTTATTTATTTATTTATTTATTGTATTTATATACCATCTCATAGCCTAAGCTCTGTGGCCAGTTTACAGTAACTAAAAACATTAAAAACAAATATACAAATTTAAAACACATCTTTTAAAAACAATTTAAAACACAATTTAAAAATTTAAAACAATTTAAAAACACATGCTAATATGCCTAGGAGAAGAGGAAAGTCTTGACCTGGCGCCGAAAAGATACGTGTTGGCGCCAGGCGCACTTCGTCACAAAAATAATTCCATAATTTGGGGGCCACCACAGATAAGGCCCTCTCCCTTGTTGCCAGCCTCACAGCTTCCCTCTGAGTAGGCAGTCGGAGGAGGGCCTTTGATGTTGAGCGTAGTGTACAGGAGGGTTCGCATCAGGAGAGGCATGCCATCAGGTATTGTGGGCCCAAGCCATGTAAGGCTTTATAGGTTAAAACCAGCACCTTGAATCGAGCTCAGAAACATACAGGCAGCCAATGCAAGTGGGCCAGAATCAGTTTTATATGTTTGGACTGTCTGGTCCCTGTTACCAATCTGGCTGCCGCATTTTGCACAAGCTGCAGTTTCCGAACCGTCTTCAAAGGCAGCCCCACGTAGAGTGCATTGCAGTACAGGCATACCCTGCTTAACGTCGCTTCACTTAACATCGCATCGCTATAACGTACATGCTCCATATGCCTGTATTTCTCCAGAAACACAGCGCAGCAGCAGAGGCTTTAGCACGTGGGGGTGGAAATAGACGCGATTGTGCCACCGCAAATCAGCTGGGAAGCGTGATCACAATCAGCTGGGAGGCGCGGCAGTGCAGCAGCAGAGGCCTTAGCACGGGGGGGGGTGGAAATAGACACGATCGCGCTACCGCAAATCAGCTGGGAGGTGTGATCATGATCAGCTGAGAGGCACGGCAGTGCAGCAGCAGAGGCTTTAGTGCGGGGCTTTGAGGCTCCGTATGAAGGAGAGGTAAAAAAAAGTTTTAAAAGGTAGTGCTTCACTAATACGAGGTATTACTGTAATCTAATTTAGAGGTTACCAGAGCATGGACAACGGAAGCCAGGTTACCCCTGTCCAGATAGGGACGTAGTTGGGCCACCAACAGTAGTTGGTAGAAGGCACTCCATGCCACTGAGGCTACCTGTGCCTCAAGTGACAGATGATTCTAGGAGAACCCCCAAGCTACAAACCTGCTCCTTCAGGGGAAGTGCAACCCCATCCAGGACAGGTTGGACATCCATCATCTGGTCAGAAGAACCACCCACTAGCAGCATCTCAATCTTGTTTGGATTGAGCCTCAGTTTATTATAATAATAATAATGATAATAAAATAATAAAATTTTATTTGTGAGTCGCCTATCTGGCCGAATTAACGGTCACTCTAGGCGACGTACATTTACATAGTAAAATACAATAAAAACCAATGAAAACTAAAACAATAGTTAATATACCGGTATTAAAAGCAACCCACCTCAGAGATCCCATAGGCCTGCCTGAACAGCCAGGTCTTCAAGGCCCGGCGGAAACCTATCAGGGAAAGGGCATGGCGAAGGTCAAAAGGAAGGGAATTCCAGAGGGTAGGGGCCACAATCGAAAATCCCCTCTCAGTACCCCTTCAGGTACTTAAAGAGTGCAATCATGTCACCCCTCAGCCTTCTCTTCACCAGACTGAACATGCCAAGTTCCTTCAACCTTTCCTCATAAGACTTGTTCTCCATACCGGCTATCATCCTCGTCGCCCTCTTCTGAACCCGCTCCAACTTGTCTATATCTTTCTTAAAATGAGGCGCCCAGAACTGAACGCAGTATTCCAGATGAGGCCTGACTAATGCAGAATATAGTGGGACTATTACTTCCCTCGACCTGGAAACTATAGCTCTGTTTATGTAGCCCAAAACCATGTTTGCCTTTTTTGCCGCAGCATCACACTGCTGGGTCATGTTCAACTTGCGATCCACTACAATTCCAAGGTCCTTCTCACACGCACTACTGCTAAACCGGGTATTTCCCATCCTGTACCCATGCATTTTGTTTTTGTGGCCTAAATGCAGGATCCTGCATTTGTCTTTATTGAATGTCATTTTATTAATTTCAGCCCAATTTTCTAGTCTATCCAGGTCCCTTTGGATTTTATTCCTGTCTTCCATTGTGTTAGCTATTCCTCCCAGTTTCGTATCATCCGCAAACTTCATAAGGCTTCCCTCCACCCTGTCATCTAAGTCATTGATAAAAATGTTGAAGAGTATCGGCCCCAGGACAGAACCCTGTGGCACTCCACTCGAAACCTCCTTCCAGTCCGAAGCAGCCACCGACGACCACTCTTTGAGTATGTTTTTCCAACCAGTTGTGAATCCACCTGACAGTATTTCCATGTAGTCCGTATTTGACTAGTTTGCTAATCAAAAGGTCGTGGGGGATGCTGTCAAACGCTTTGCTGAAATCTAGATAGATGACATCTACAGCATTTCCACCATCTACTAAGCTAGTGACCCGATCAAAAAAAGAGATGAGATTAGTTTGACAGGATTTTTTCTTGACAAACCCATGCTGGCTTCTACTAATCATAGCATTGTCATCTAGATAGTTGCCAATGGACTCTTTTATTATCTGTTCTAATATCTTTCCCGGTATTGAAGTCAGGCTGACCTGCCTGTAATTCCCCAGATCTTCATTTTTACCCTTTTTAAAGAGCAGGACGACATTTGCCCGTCTCCAATCCTCCAGCACCTCTCCCGTTCTCCAGGATTTCTCAAAGATGATGGCAAGAGGTTCTGAGAGTACATCCGCAAGTTCCTTCAATACTCTGGGATGCAGTTCATCAGGCCCTGGAGATTTGAACTCATTGAGGTTAACTAGGTATTTCCTGACTATCTCCTTATCAATCTCGAACTGCAATCCCGACCCGTTACTGAGATTGCTACCGATGCAAGGTTGCACACTGTTCCCTTTTTGGGAGAAAATGGAGGCAAAATAGGCGTTGAGCAGTTCTGCCTTTTCCTTGGTATCTGTCAACATTTTGCCATCCTCATTGAGCAGCAGTCCCACCGTTTCCTTGGTCTTTCTCTTGCTTTGAACATACCTGAAAAACCCCTTTTTGTTGTTCCTCGCTTCCCTCGCCAGCCTCAGCTCATTCTGGGTTTTAGCTTTCCTTACGCTATTCCTGCAAGCCCGAGCAGCTCGTTGGTACTCTTCCTTGGTGATGCGTCCTTCCATTCTTTATACATGCTCTTTTTTACTTTTACCTCCTCCACCAGTCTTCCATGTAGCCACATTGGCTTTTTCCGATGTCTTCCATTTTTCTTTCTCTTTGGAATTGTTTGCCATTGCGCTTTTTGTAATACGTTCTTCATGAACTCCCACGCTTCTTGGGCTCCTTTTTTCTTTAGTCTATCTAGCCATGGGATCCTACCCATCATTTCCCTGAGCTTGCTAAAATCGGCTTTCCTGAAATCCAAGGTCCATGTTTGACTATATTCTTCTTTGGCTTTCCCCAGAATCACAAATTCCAGCATTACGTGGTCACTTTTCCCCAAGGTACCGACCGCTTTAATTCCCGTGACCAATTCGTCCCTGTTAGTTAAGATCAGGTCCAGGATTGCCGATCCCCTTGTTCCTTCTTCTACTTTTTGAAAGAGGAAATTATCAGCAAGGCCCATCAGGAATTTGTTGGAGGCTTTGTGCTTCGCAGAGTTTGTCTCCCAGCAAATATCCGGGTAGTTGAAGTCCCCCATCACTACTACTTCTTGCCTCCTTGAGATTTCAGAGATTTGCTTGAGAAAGGCCTCGTCTACCACCTCTTCTTGGCCAGGGGGTCTGTAGTAGACACCTACTACCATGTCGGTTTTATTTGTTTCTCCATTTATTTTTACCCAAATGGTCTCTACTGGACCCCTTTGTTCGCTCTCTTGGATTTCCATACAGATGTATTTGTCTTTGACGTATAACGCTACTCCCCCTCCTTTTCTGTTGCTTCTATTCTTTCTGTAGAGTTTATATCCTTGAATGGCTATATTCCAATCATGGGAGTCATCCCACCAAGTCTCTGTTATCCCCATGAAGTCATATTTGCCTTGATGCACTAAGACTTCAAGCTCCCCTTGCTTGTTTCCCAAGCTCCGCGTGTTGGTATATGATTGATTGATCCACACTTTGTTAGAGAAAGTAATATTGGGAATATAGCAGGAACTAACAGCACTTTCATATCTCATCCTAAGAAACTTAATCCAGGAATTCACCTGGTCCAAGGTAGATAGGGTGGATTGTTTTAAACCAAATTTCCGTATTGTAACTTTTTCTGAACAGGCATACACATTAATTGGTTGCTATAACAATTAAAATTCCACATTTTATTGGATGTCACTGATTATCTTAACCTGTTTCAATCTGGTTTAAGACCTGGTTTGGAAACTGGAACTTCCTTGGTTGCTAGACATTTATAGAGAAGGACTGGGCAGTGCATCTCTGTTGGTTCTGCTCAGCCTCTCAGCAGCCTTCATTTCCATTAACCACTGCATTCTTTTGAATGGATTCAGTATTCTGGGAGGCAAAATGGCCGATGAGTACGAGGAAGCGTTTCAACGTCGCTCTGGTAAAATCCCTTCAACTTATTTTCAATTCTAATTACCTGATTAATCCTGGAGTCATGGCTGTGTGTTAAGTTTGTGGATAAGCTGCTGAATGCTATAATTTATTAGCTGCCTCTAACAGCTGCCTTATTATTATTATTTATTATTATTATTTATTAAATTTATATACCGCCCGACTAGCAATAGCTCTCTGGGCGGTGAACATAAAACAGTATAAAAATACAATGAATAACAAAATAATATTAAAATACAATCAACAATACAATAAACATTATTAAAATTAGATCAATGTAACTTAAAATGCTTCAGAGAATAGGAAGGTTTTGACCTGGCGCCGGAAGGAAAGCAGAGTCGGCGCCAGGCGTACTTCCTCAGGGAGACTGTTCCGTAGTTCGGGGGCCACCACTGAGAAGGCCCTAGATCTTGTCATCACCCTCCGGGCCTCCCTGTGAGTTGGAACCCGGAGGAGGGCCTTCGTAGCAGAACGTAGTGCACGGGCCGGTTCATATCGGAAGAGGCGTTCCGCAAGGTATCGTGGTCCCGCACCGTATAAGGCTTTATAGGTTAATACCAACACTTTGAATCTAGCCCGGAAACATATTGGCAACCAGTGCAAGCTGGCCAGAACAGGTGTTATATGCTCGGACCGCTTGGTCCTTGTCAGCAATCTGGCCGCCGCATTTTGCACTAGTTGTAGCTTCCGAACTGTCTTCAAAGGTAGCCCTACGTAAAGCGCATTACAGTAATCCAAACGTGAGGTTACCAGAGCATGTACCACTGATGTAAGGTCCTCTTTACTCAAATAGGGACGTAGCTGGGCTACCAACCGAAGTTGGTAAAATGCATTCCTAACCACCGAGGCTACTTGAGCCTCAAGTGAGAGGGAAGAGTCTAAAAAGACACCCAGACTACGAACCCGGTCCTTTAGGGGGAGTGTAACCCCGTCCAGGACAGGGTATATATCCACCATCCGATCAGAGAACCCGTCCACCAACAGCATCTCAGTCTTGTCTGGATTGAGCTTCAGTTTGTTAACTCTCATCCAGTCCATTGTCGAGGCCAGGCAACGGTTCAGCAAATCGACAGCCTCACCTGAAGAAGATGAAAAGGAGAAGTAGAGCTGCGTGTCATCAGCATACTGATGACAACGCACTCCAAAACTCCTGATGACCTCTCCCAACGGCTTCATGTAGATATTAAAAAGCAGGGGGAACAAAACTGACCCCTGCGGGACCCCATATTGGAGAGCCCGCGGTGTCGAGCAATGTTCCCCAAGCACTACCTTCTGGAGACGACCCGCCAAGTAGGAGCGGAACCACTGCCAAGCAGTACCTCCAACTCCCAACTCCGCGAGCCTCTCCAGAAGGATACCATGGTCGATGGTATCAAAAGCCGCTGAGAGATCAAGGAGAATCAACAGAGTTACACTCCCTCTGTCTCTTTCCCGACATAGGTCATCGTACAGGGCGACCAAGGCTGTCTCAGTGCCAAAACCGGGCCTAAAACCTGATTGAAATGGATCTAGATAATCAGTTTCATCCAATAGCGCCTGGAGCTGGCCAGCAACCACCCGTTCCAAGACCTTGCCCAGGAATGGAACATTCGCCACTGGCCTGTAGCTGTTAAAATTGTCTGGGTCCAAGGAAGGCTTTTTCAGGAGTGGTCTCACCACTGCCTCTTTCAGACAGCCCGGGACCACTCCCTCTCGTAAAGAGGCATTTATCACTTCCTTGGCCCAGCTACCTGTTCCATTCCTGCTAGTTTTTATCAGCCAGGAGGGGCAAGGATCCAGTACCGAAGTGGTTGCACGTACCTGTCCAAGCACCTTGTCCACGTCCTCGAGTTGAACCAACTGAAGCTCATCCAACAAAACAGGACAAGACTGTGCTCCGGACACCTCACTAGGATCTACTGCTATAACTTGAGAGTCTAGGTCCCGGCGGATACATGAGATCTTATTCTGGAAGTGATCGGCAAACTGATTACAGCGGGCCTCCGATGATTCCACCCTGTCCGGAGGGTTTGAATGGAGAAGCCCCCGGACAACTCGAAAGAGCTCCGCTGGGCGGCAAAGAGATGATTTAATAGTGGCAGCAAAATGATGTTTTTTAGCTGCCTTCACTGCTCCTACATAGAGCTTAGTCGAAGCACTAACCAGCGCATAATTGTATCCGTCGGGAGTTCGTCTCCATTTCCGCTCAAGCCTCCTCCTATCTTGCTTCATCGCTCTCAGCTCCGGAGTATACCATGGAGCTGTATGAGCTCTACACAGGAGAGGGCGTGCAGGAGCGATCGTGTTTACAGCCCGGGTCATCTCCGTATTCCACAGAGCGACCAGGGCTTCAGCAGGAGCGCCAGTCCTATCAGCCGGAAAATCCCCCAGAGCCCTTTGAAAACCTTCAGGATCCATTAGTCTCCGGGGGCGGACCATTTTAATAAGTCCCCCACCCTTGCAGAGGGAAGAGGTTACTGAAAGTCTAAACTTCAGCAAGCAGTGGTCTGTCCATGACATCTTGCCTTCCCGGTGTGATTCGAGGCTCCCCCGGTCTTGAGGTTTCTGTCTCTAACTGAAAGCCTAGAGACTTATTCACAGCAGCTTTTTGTCCAGTAGCGGATACCTGACACCTCCTCTACGGAGAACGCTCTGAAGCGGTGAAGCTTAAATGGATTAAATTTATATTATCTATTAGCCACCCAAGGCCTGGCTTTACTGAAGCAGTACCAAGGCACCCCTGGTGATCTGCTTATTTTCTGATTATGGTTCAGACAAGGAAAATGCTTAGAGACCAGGGGATTACAATGGAACAGATCCCTGGGGAGGACAATTATTATAAACAATCTAAAATCACGCAGTTTTTTTACGCGAGCAAAGATAAGAGAAGTGAGAAAGGGTCTTCTTGCCAGGATATTGCCCTTTCTCCTTCAAAGGAGGCTCTTTACTCTAACAATATGGACTCTGAAACAACTTGGAGAGAGGAGGGTGCTCCATCTGGCCTATCATGTAGGTCTAGCTTATCATATGGAGAGTCAACTATCCCCCCAAGTGAGGCAATGGACTAGCCTATTGGCCACAGAGATATGTGCGGGGCACAGGATTTTCCAACTTTTAGGAGTCCAAACTCTTCCCCAGCAGTATGAAAGGGCTGGCAATTTAACAAAACTGTCAGACTTTAACCCTGAGGATTCATTAGTGACAACATGCAGAGGGCCCTCTGAGAAGGGGAGTCCTGTTGGGCTGTTTGGGGCCACTCAAGAGCAGATGACCAACACACCTTTGGACACAGAGAACGACTTCCATGCTCTACTCTATATGGACCTGCATCGCTTAAACTTGATGGTGGAAATAATTCTGAAAGAGATGACAGGCATTAAAAACTTTATTTCGGAATCAAATGGACTGTTAGGAACCCTGACGACAGAACTCGTTAATTTAATTCCAAAGTGTACACCTACAGCCCCCAAGGCGAAAAGACGCCCAAATCCTAAAGTCATGACAATGGCAAAAAAGTCCAAAAATGACAAAAGATACATACTGCCAAAAAATAAGAAAATGAATTTTAATAAGCTCTTTAAAATTCTGGAGGGGACTGTAATCCATAAGAAGGTTCAGGCTGATAGCCCTCAATTACAAGATGGTGGTTGTTCTGCGTTAAAACTACCTGGGTCTCTTAACAGAGACATCGCCTACATTGCTAAGACCAGAACCGGAAGTGAACTCTCTGGACAGCTACAGGGCTGAACAACAACATATTAGGGTTCATCGCTTAGAAACTACAACTTCTCATCTAAGGCCGAAGGAATGGTCCCTAAAATATACACAAAATAAAATAGCATTGTTAAATCTCCCTGGCTTTAACTTGGATGAACCACAGTTTAAAAGGAAACTCTATAGTATTAAAATTCTGCAAGATCTAAATTTGAAGCAAGTACAAGTAGGGGACATTATGACCGTAAACTGGCTTTATAATCTCACCCAATTTAACTCGGCTTTAATCACGTTCAAGAACCCTAAGATAGCAAAGTTGATATTGGAGAAAAAACATTTTATGTAAGCAAGGGATAACGACTCAAAGACACTTCCAAAATATCATAGCCCCACACCCCTTGCTGATAATTCCTAAGCGTAAGACTATCCTCCATCCGGATGAGTGTGTGTCAAAACCCATTGGTAGGATAATCGCTCCAATGATTGGCACCTCGTCCCTTCAACAGAGCACCCAAACTCCGCAAATGTCCATATTGATAGAAGAGTCTCTGATTGATAGTATAGATGGAATTGTGGATAAAAACAGTAGTGCTGACCTGGACCACTCTGATCAAGAGTTCTTCGTGGTTGATGAGATAACATCTTCATCTCTGGAATTTAACACTGACTTAAGTTGCCCTTTACTTCCCCTGGCCCATGTTAATGACACTGCGGAAACCTCTTTTAGCTTCTCCTGTGAGGGGGAGGAGGATTTAATAATGAATTTTGCTACGTTCTCGAAGCAGGCCCAACAGGAAGTAATCTGCAAACTTCAAAAGCTACTAAAAAGTCTTTTGGCTAGGAGACCGATTGCCAGATTTCTGGAGGAGGCGGAATTAGGATCGCCAGGTAGACTACCTCCAGTGGTCGGGAGCCCACAAAAGCCCAGAATTTGTGTTTATTTATTTATTTTATTTATTATTTCAATTTATATACCGCCCTTAGCAGAATAGCTCTCAGGGCGGTGAACAAACAAGATAAAATACAATATATCATAGTAAAAAATCACAAAAACATGTACAAACAAACAACAGAAAGCACAACAAAAACGAAATACAACACAAATTAAGAAGGATACATGTTAAAAGTAGAAAGATTAAGAAAATTAAAAGATTAAAATGCCTGGGAGCATAAAAAGTCTTTACCTGGTGCCGGAAAGATAGAAGTGTAGGCGCCAGGCGTACCTCTTCGGGGAGGCTGTTCCACAACTCAGGGGCCACCACAGAAAAGGCCCTAGATCTAGTAACCACCCTCCGGGCTTCCCGATGAGCTGGTACCCAGAGGAGGGCCTTAGATTCTGAACGAAGTGAACGGGTAGGTTCATAGCGAGAGAGGCGTTCCACAAGGTATTGAGGTCCCACGCCGTGTAAGGCTTTATAGGTCAAAACCAGCACCTTGAATCTCGCCCGGAAGCAAATAGGGAGCCAGTGCAGACGCGCCAGAATAGGTGTTATATGTGAAGACCGACTGGTCCTCGTCAATAGTCTGGCAGCCGCGTTCTGCACCAGCTGAAGCTTCCGAACTGTCTTCAAGGGCAGCCCTACGTAGAGCGCATTACAGTAATCCAATCTTGAAGTTACCAGAGCATGAACAACGGAGGCGAGGTCGTCCCTGTCCAGATAGGGGCATAGTTGGGCTCCCAGACGAAGATGGTAAAATGCATTCCGTGCCACCGAGGCCACTTGGGCCTCGAGAGACAAGGAAGAATCGAAAATTTATTCGAATGTCAGCAGACCTGCTTGGACCGTTGAGGCCGAAATTCATTTGGAAGAGTCGTGTCCCTCACAACAACCGCTGCCAGTAGTGCCCTGACATTGCCTGCCCCTTGGCTCAACCCACGATGCGATAAATATCGTGTCCTGGAATACAGCAGGTTGTGCCTCTAAACAGGTAGACAGTGGTTTTAAGGAATTTTGTAAATCGTTTCATATACTTTGTTTTCAAGAAACCTGGGTTGCTGGTCCTTCTTTCAATTCACTTCCTGGCTATGTTGCCCACGCTGTCCCGGCCACGAAGTTTTGTCGAGCCGGGAGAGCGAGGGGAGGTCTGGCTACTTTAATATCTGTAGACGGAAACCCAACTATTGCTGAGATCACTCTATTGCCCTCATCAAATATACTAGTTACCAGAGTCTGTTGGCCGCCACAGGCAGAAATTATTGTTATAAATGTCTATATACCCCCAGAGAGTACCAAGGCCGGGTGAGTGAGAATCTGGACAGAATTAGACCAGGTATTAACCCTCTTATATCAGTCATTTAAGGATCCTGCAATTTTGGTGGCAGGAGACTTTAATGCAAGAATTGGCAGTAATAATCTCACCATGGGAAACAAACTAGGGCTATCCAAAGAAGATCTGTCGGCCATGTCTGACAGAAGGTCTAGGGATGAGGTCATAAATCTGGCGGGATGGCTGCTCTTTAACCTGGTGTATAAATACCAACTTTTTCTGTGTAATGGCTCCCCCATATTCCCAGAGTCAGATGCCTTCACGTGTTATGGACTGTGTGGCAGGAGCGTTATTGATTTTATGGCTCTCTCATACCCCCTTGCTTCTCAGATTAAATCGTTTGGGGTGCCAGTAAGACCAGAGAGTGACCATATTCCCATTTGTCTGTTGCTCTCCATTCATTTGCATCTCTGTCAAATATCTTTGCACCAACTTCAAATTTAATGTCTCAAGGTGGCAAAAGGATTTGGTGGAATGATAAAACAGGTCTGATAATTAAGACAGCTTTAAATGTCCCTTCTTTAATGGAAATGCGCGAATCTTTGTTGGCTTCTCCGAATCCTACCACCGCGTACACTGCCATTGTAGACCTACTAAAGCCGCTGTTGACTCACTCTCGCTCTTCACCTTTGAAGAAGCTGGGTTGGTTTGATTATGATTGTGTATTGGTGAAACGAAATCTGGCTCAGGCCATCAGGAGACTAAGACAGGATGATTCCTATGAAAATCTTGACTCCTTTGTGAAGCAGAGGCGCTACTATAAAAAACTTTTAATCCTTAAGAAATCTAATTATATAAAGAAACAGTGGAGGGAATTGGGGCTAGCTGTTTTAGAAAAAAACACATCAAAATTCTGGAGATTAGTATCGAGGGGGCTTAAGGGCTATTGTGCCACTATAGAGAACCAGATCACCTCTGATCAGTGGAGTCGACATTTTATGAAGCTGTACTGTAATGGTGTTTTAGATCACCAGATAAATAATATCTACATCTCTCAGTCCTTAACAGCATGCTCAGAGTGGCCCCCGGTTACACCTGATGAAGTCTTTGCCTTGGTTAAGTCCTTAGCTGATAACAAAGCGCCAGGCGAAGACATGCTCCCGGCAGAAGTATTCAAGTACAATATAGAGTTGTGGGCTCTGATATTGGCCAAACTATTTACCTTTATTAATAGTCAGGGAGAATTACCTAAAGGCTGGAGTATTAGCACCGTGGTGCCTATCCACAAGGGGGGACCAAAAACTGATCCTGAAAATTTCAGGCAGATCAGTATATTGGATATAACATCTAAGATCTACACCAAATATCTTTTAAACAGACTAGATGACTGGGCTAATGCAAATTCTACTTTTGCACAGGAACAAGCTGGGTTCACTAAAGATAAATCTACGATAGATCAATGCTTCATATTACTCCATCTTATACAGAAATATGCTCTACACAAAAGAAAGGAGTTATTTGTAGCCTTCGTAGACTTCTCGGCAGCTTTTGATACGATAGACAGAGAGCGTCTCTGGGCAAAATTGTCCAATACAAATATAGATCGACGCTTGCTTTTTTTACTTCAAATTTTACACTCAAATACTTCACTGAGGGTGAGATTAGGGGCAAATGGCCTACTTTCTGAGGAAATCCCTACCAAAAGAGGAGTCCGTCAGGGCTGCCTTCTGGCCCCTTTTCTTTTTAAATTTTATATTAATAATATAGTTCAAGAGCTAGTTGGGGCTCAGTTCTTCCCGCCTGCCGTTTTATCAGATAAATTGTCGGTTTTATTATATGCGGATGACTTGGCTTTAATTGCCACAACCCAGATTGGTCTGAGAAGGCTGCTGGTCAGCCTGGGGGAATATTGTGCTAAGGAACATCTTAAAATTAATTATGATAAGACAAAGGTAGTGGTATTTGGTAAGAAAAGAACCAAACGTGTGGAGATTGAATGGCGAATTTATTAAACAACAATGTACCTACCGCTACTTGGGCCTATATTTCAATTCCAATCTATCTTGGAACTCTCATTTAGAGGCGGCCCAGTTGAAAGCTGTGCACTCCACACACCAACTTTGCCACTTCTTTAATACCAGGGGTGGAAGTCTGGTCATTTTTACAAGAAAATAATTCCACAACTCATATATGGGGCCGAGGTTTGGGGGTATGTTAATAACGCTCCCCTTGAAAAGGCCCTGAACCAGTTTCTTAGATTCATTCTGGCGGTCCCCCGAGGTACTCCGATCTCCCTATTAAGGATTGAGACCGGTACTCATTCGGTCGAATCTTTGACCCATGTGGCACTGGCCTCCTATTGGCTGAGGTTGGCTTCTATGGACAATTCTGCTCTCCCCAAAAAATGTCTCCTAGAACAAATAAAATCCCCCTCCTCTACCTCCTGGCTAAAATGTGTCAAACCCATAAAGGCAGCTTATGGGACAACTGTAGATCTATTACCTACCAACCCCTACCCCTGGGCTAAGAAACTTCTAAGAGATAGGATATTATTATATGCACAGAGATGGACAACCTATTCGGCAAATTTATCCCCTTTTCCCCCAGGATTTTCTTGGTATAAAACCTTATTCAATATGGAGCCGTACTTCATTTATTTAACAGCCCCCTCTCTGAGAAGGGCATTTACTGCTTTACGATTCCAGACAATGCCTACAGCCTATTTGGAGAGGCGGTATACAAATTACCACATCACCTTCGGGTCTGCGTATGCCAACTGGGTGAGATAGAAAATATCTCCCATTACCTTCTCCGCTGTTCCCTATATGAGGACCCCAGACTTAGATTCCTAGCCTCTATAATATCTCTGATGACTGAAAGACCTATTATGGAGCAAATTGCCACTCTGTTAGCGGGCAATGATATATATGTAACTCAACAGGTGGCTAACTGCTGTTGCGGCGGAGAAAATTAGAGCAAACTATGTAAAACTCCTGGTCATAGCTCGAGACCAGCTTTTATGTGTTTGAAAATGTTGTTCGCTGTTCTTAATTGGGAAGTTTTTTATATGATATTGTACTCTTATATCTATTTGTCTCTTGGTGTTTTTATATATATATATATATATATATATATATATATATATATATATATATATATATATATATATTGTGTCTTGTTTTTATATTCTTGTGTATATCTTATTGTGATGTCATATTGCTGTAAACAATTAAAAGTACATTCATTCATTCATTCATTCTTTTGAATGGTTAGCTTGGTGAGGCATAGAAAGCACTGGATCTGGATCTTCCTGGCAGATGGTGGTTCTAAGGACTGCTGTTCTGCTGCTGTTTAACATCAACATCTGAGAGGAATTATCCAGAGGTATGGAGTGTGGTATTATCAATATGTGCATGACAGTCTCTTCTGTTAAGATTCCAGAGAGGTAGTGTGGGTCATAGAGGTGTCCACAGGATTCTAGAATGGGATGGATGGATGTGGGGTAACAAACTGAGGCTTTATTGTGACAAAATGGAGACATTTGCTAGGAGAGCTGATTGGGAATATAGCCTGTTGTGGATGCAGTAGCACACCCTCTGAACAATTAAGTCTGGCTTTGTTCTTAGATTGACAGAGGTGATAACAGTGGCTAGCATTATCTTTGCACAGCCATGGGTGTAGTGTCCTTTCCTGGAAAATACAGATCTGGCTACAGCCCCATTCTGAAACCTTAGAATGCTGCTGCTGGTTAGTGCAGAGACAATACTGAATTAGATGGAGTAATGGTGCGACACAGTATAAGGCATCTTCTTGTATTTCTCAAAGCATAATCTGAAAACTTTTGATCATGTCTCTCATCTCCCTTTTGTACATTTACACAATGAGTTAAAGGCTATTTTTGTACAGTAGGTCTCCACTTTACGGCGTTCCGCTGATGCGGCGGCTTTCAATCAGGAAATTCCCCGTTTTAAAGCAGATTTTGCCGTTTTGTGGCATTTTGCATCATTTTCGCACGACACGACCCATTAAAGTCAATGGGTTCCGCTTTGCGGCGGGGGCCTGGTCCCTAACCCGCCATATAAGCGGGGCCCTACTGTATCTAAAATAGCAAAGTGGGGGCAAAAGTAATGTTTTTGAGGTCACGCATTATGAATATAACTCAGTAAGTCATGTATTAATGTGCAAATTATGAATATTTTGACAGGTTAAATAGATCCTCCGTGGCGCAGAGTGGTAAGCGGCGGTAACACAGCCGAAGCTCTGCTCATGGCCGGAGTTCAATTCTAATGGAAGGAGGAAGTCGAATCTCCGGTAAAAGGGGTCGAGGTCCACTCAGCCTTCCATCCATCCATGGTCGGTAAAATGAGTACCCGGCATATGCTGGGGGGTAAAGAAAGACCGGGGAAGGAACTGGCAATCCCACCCCATATATACGGTCTGCGAGATGTCACCCTAAGAGTCAGAAACGACTCGCACTATAAGTGCGGGGACACCTTTACCTTTTAGACAGGTTAAATAGAATGAACACTTACTTTTGATGTCATATCAAAACACTGTTCTGCCCTAGTAATGATCAGTCCTTGCTTCTTCAAAAAGGCTCTTTACCTGCAAACACGTAAGTTTTAAATTGTTACTTCAACTACATGCTTGTTGGGATAATCATTCATTTGAAAATTGATTTAAATCAGCCCTTTTTCTTAGGAGTATAAATTGTTTTGATTAAAATCTTTAATTTTAAGGGGATTTAAGGGGATTTAAGTATGAATCTGGGAGTGTAGAGCTAAGATGGCCGTACCCATATGACCTACATGTATATAAGCTCTATGGTGATAAGATGCTCCTGAATACTTGAGGGCTTCCCCATTTACTTCAGTGAGTGTTGTTTTGCTTTCATATCTCTATCATGGAGGTAAAACTGCTCTCAGGATTGGAGTTAATGAGAAGCTCTCTTCTGCGGGAGTTACAGTAGGGCTCCACTCATACGGTGGGTTACATTCCAGACCCCCGCTGAAAAGCAAAAACCGCTGAAAAGTGGAACTCATTGAATAGAATGGCGCACAACACCCAAAAACTGCCATAAAAGCGGAACAAGTGCCATATGAGTGCGGCTTTAGTCTAATTGCATCTAATTGAGACTGCCGCATTAGCGAAGCACCGTAAAACGAAGCGCTGTAAAGCGGGGCCCTACTGTATTCTCTTTCTCATCATCTTCTTTCTTAAGTGTCTATATCTTGAGCAAGAACGAGATATTCCTCCCAGGATATTTAATTCATTTCCCCAGGGTTTTGCTTGTGCTCCCTTTCTCTTCCTGAAGGGAGAGCTGTGAGGGTGTGGAGCAGGACTGTTTCAGTTGTGGTACTCCTACCATAGGATGTCAAGGGATTCTTTCTTTTTGTATGGTAGCAACCACATTCAACTAAACATACTATCTCACCATCCCTTTTCTACATTCTGAGCTCAGAGCAGTTATTTAATGGAAAAGTACCAAACTTTCCCCTCAACCAGCTAAATTGATATAGGCCTGTAATTGGTCCTCAAATAATGAAGCAATATAGGCTAAAGCTTACTGTAACAGCAGAACCAGGGTTGTGGGGAACATCAGTCCCATGTCTCATTCCATGTGTGCGGTGATGTCATTGTACAAAGTTCCCACATCCCCAAAAGAGGTAGCCAATGAAGTGGAGCAGACCAGAGAAACTCACAGAATTATACCATGCCTTTTTTTATTACTAGCCATTATAAGGGAGAGAGGCGGAGGAAGAGTTGTGGGGTTGCTGTTTGTTGGAACAGCTTTGAATCTGCCATAACATCTCTAGTTCCAGCCATAGGGTTGCCAACAACGAAATCCCTATAGTGGTTCTCCTCTTTAATGTTGCAGTACCTTAAGATAACCTTTTGAAATGCCATAGATAGAAAGTGGTTTAAAGAAGAAATATCATAACTCTGGTAGGTGGAAAAATATTTTTTAGTATAACTTGAAATCAAATGCTGTAAAAGGTAGGGTTACCAGCTACCACATCCATGAGAACCAACATATTGTTTGTCTCTGTTACTCTCGCTTGTTTTTTGTATTGAATCTTGTTCTGGGCTTGGCTGTAACATAATTAAAATGGAAATGCCAGTAAAAAGCTATCAAAATGCTGAGCGAACCAAATAATGCACATCAAGCTGTATTAACATATTAATACCTGATTATACCATTTGAGACCATGCTTAAAATAAATGTTCAGTGTACCCTATGCAGTGCTAAAAGCTCCTCTATATGAGTGCAACTAACATGGACAAAATATTCCCAGAGCATTATATCAGTTTCCTAATAGGACTGTGTTATTGATGAGTCTCCCTCTTCCTATAAGTCTTATAGTATGACAGATCTTGATGTATCAGATTGCTGAGGGAATGGTGTATTAGAAATCCTGCTGAACTGTCCCTTGCTTCACGTAGTTTGCCAATCAAGCTGGCATACTATAGTGGACAGTTGCTAGGGAATGGTGGATGTTTTGCAGAATCTGTTTGATAGATCTGTTTAGTATTCATTTTTCTGTGTGTTCAGTATATCCCATCCATTCAGTTGCCTCTGACTGCAGTCTCGTTTTTCTCATGCAAAACATAAACATTCATCTATTGGTTATTTACTGTTAATCGCTCATTCATCAAGCACAGAAATATTCTTCAGTGAATATCTCCATCCCAAAATAGCAGTGGCAACAGGAGGAGAAGGATCCTTAGACTCATTGCATTTCAAAATGTCATCTCAAATTCTTAGACTTTCAGTTTCAAAATTTTGCAGGCTCTTTTTCCTTTTCTTTAATGACAAGTGCTGATACGGGTTACATATGGGGAATTTCTTGCCTGTTTGGAGCCCCTATAGTGCATGATGAAGAGCACATGAGACATTTGTGAAGCCAGAGACAAAAGCTGTGCTTAGAAGGGGGTGGCTATGCAACGACAGTCTGCTCTGGAGAGAGTGTGTGGGTCCTTGTGGCTTATCAGAAAAAGTTGTTGACAGCTTTGCAGATCGCCTGGCTTTTTGCGGGTCTTGAGTCATGTGTTGGGTCGGTAGGACAGACTGGGGATTCTGTTGGCATACCCCCCACCCCACTGCCCAACAGACTCCCTAGCTGAGCTGACGGAGGTGGTCTTGAGTGTACTGTTGAGATTGTCCAGGCTGTTGGTTCTGGTGAATGTCAACATCCATGCTGAGGCCACCTTATCCGGGGCAGCTCAGGATTTCATGGTCTCCATGACAACCATGGGACTGTCCCAATATGCCATTGGCCCAACACATGTAGCAGGGCATACTCTAGACAAGGTTTTTGCAACTGGACATGGAGATGGTGATCTGAATGTGGGGGGCCTTACATCAGTCCCTCTGTCATGGACAGATCACTGCTTGCTGAAGTTTAGACTTACCGTGGCTTTTCCCCTCTGCAAGGGTGGGGGACCTATTAAGTTCGTCCACCCCCAGAGACTAATGGATCTGGATGCTTTCCAAAGGGCTCTGGGGAGTTTTCTGGCTGATAGGGCTGGCGCTCCTGGCAAAACCCTGTGGAATACAGAAATGACCTGGGCGGTTGACATGATTGCTCCCGAGCACCGTCTGCTGTGTAGAGCTCGTATGGCTCCATGGTATACCCCAGAGCTGAGAGCGATGAAACGATATAGGAAATGGCTTGAGTGCAGATGGAGACAAACTCCTAGTGGATGCAGTTATACACTGGTAAGTGCCTGTGGTAGTGAGGGCAGCAAAAAAACAATATTTTGCTGCCACTACGAAATCATCAATCTGCTGCCCAGCAGAGCTCTTCAGAATTGTCTGGGGGCTATTACACGCTGGCCCCAGGGACATGGTAGAACCATCTGAGGCCCTCTGTAATGAATTTGCTAGGCACTTCCAGGATAAAATCTTTAGCATCCACCAGGACTTAGACTCCAGTGTTATAGCAGGTGAATCAAGCGGGGTATCCAGAGCACAGCCTTGTCCCAATTTCTTGGATGAGTTTCAGTTGGTACAGCTTGAGGACATTGACAAGGTGCTTGGATAGGTTTGTGCAACCACTTCTGTGCTGGATCCTTGCCCTTCTTGGCTAATAAAAGCTAGAAGGGGTGGGACAGCCAGCTGGGCCAGGGAAGTGATTAATGCCTCTCTGCAAGAGGGGGTGGTCCCTGGCTGCCTGAAAGAGGCGGTAGTGAGACCACTCCTGAAGAGACCCTCCCCTGGACCCAGAAAATCTTAACTATAAGTCGGTGGCAAATGTTCCACTCTTGGATGAGACCGATTATCTGGATCCATTTCAATCAGGTTTCAGGCCTGGTTTTGGCACGGAAACAGCCTTGGTCACCCTGTATGATGACCTTTGTCGAGAGAGAGACAGGGGGAGTGTGACCCTGTTGATTCTCCTTGATCTCTCAGCGGCTTTCGATACCATCGACCATGGTATCCTTCTGGGAAGACTGGCTGAGTTGGGAGTGGGAGGGACTGCATGGCACTGGTTCCGCTCCTACTTGGCAGGTTGTCTCCAGAAGGTGGTGCTTGAGGAACATTGCTTGGAACCCTGGACTGTCCATTATGGGGTTCCGCAGGGGTCAGTTCTGTCCCCCATGCTGTTCAACATCTACATGAAACCATTTGGAGTGCATTGCCATCAGTATGCTGATGACACGCAGCTCTATTTCTCCTTTTCATCTTCTTCAGGTGAGGCTGTCAATGTGCTGAACCAGTGCCTGGCTGCGACAATGGACTGGATGAAGGCTAATAAACTGAGTCTCAATCCACACAAGACTGAGATGCTGCTAGTGGGTGGATCTTCTGACCAGATGGTGGATGTCCAACCTGTCCTGGATGGGGTTGCACTCCCCCTGAAGGAGCAGGTTCGTAGCTTGGGGGTTCTCCTAGAACAGCCTTTCACAACTAGTGGGCCACCAGATGTTGTTGGACCACAATTCCCATCTTTCCTGACCATTGGCAATGCTGGCTGAGGCTGATGGGAGTTGTGGTCCAATAACATCTGGTGGCCCACTAGTTGGGAAAGGCTGTCCTAGAACCATCTCTGTCACATGAGGCTCAGGTAGCCTCGCTGGCACGGAGTGCCTTCTACCAACTTTGGTTGGTGGCCCAGCTGCGCCCCTATCTGGACAGGAATAACCTGGCTTCAGTTGTCCATGCTCTGCTAACCTCCAAGTTAGATTACTGCAATGTGCTCTTCATAGGGCCACCTTTGAAGATGGTTCGGAAACTGCAGCTTGTGCAAAATGCAGCGGCCAGATTGGTAACAGGGACCAGACGGTCCAGACATATAAAACCGATTCTGGCCCGTTTCATTGGCTGCCTGTATGTTTCTGAGCTCAATTCAAGGTGCTGGTTTTAACCTATAAAGCCTTACACAGCTTGTGACCACAGTGCCTGATGGAACACCTCTCCCGACACGAACCCACCCATACACTACGCTCAACATCAAAGGCCCTCCTCCGGGTGCCTACTCGAAGCTGTGAGGCTGGCACCAAGGGAGAGGGCCTTATCTGTGGTGGCCCCCAAATTATGCAGTGATCCTTTTGACGAGGTTTGCTGGCGCCAATACTGTTATCTTTTTGGCGCCAGGTCAAGCTTTCCTCCCAGGCATTTTAGCATGCGTTTTAAAATTGCCCCTAAGGAGGAGAAAATCAGCTGTAGCACACTACAGCTGATCTTTACCTCTTCCGGCGAGATCAGCTGGAACGCGGGGAGCTCCAGTCCCCCCTCCAGCTGATCACCCCACTGGCGCCATATTAGCAGAATGCTGAAAAGCGGGGCCCTACTGTACGCTGTTGTTTTGCTCCCATATTCTTTCCCACTTTATTTACTACAGTGAGCAACACAAAACTGAAATGTGTTTGTTTCAGAAGCCAAGGTAAATAACAAATGTTGAGTCACTTCTCAACTACTTTTAATTTCCTATGTAATGCTGGGCTACATACCTTTAAAATATTTAACATGTTAGATTGATTTAAATATGTTATCTGTTACATCCACATCAACTTCATTTGAGCCAGTACTCAGCCCTAGAACCAGTTTTGAAAGTTAAAGCCCAGAAATGTAATATACAATCTATGCTTAAGCAACTTGGGAGAGCCAGTGTATCGTAGTGGTTAGAGTGTTGTACTAAAACCTGGGAGATCAGGGTTCAAATCCCCACACAGCCATGAAGCTCACTGGGTGACCTTGGGCCAGCCACTGCCTCTCATCCTCAGAGGAAGGCAGTGATAAACCACCTCTGCATACCGCTTACCATGAAAACCCTATTCGTAGGGTCCCCATAAGTCGAGATGAACTTGAAGGCAGTCCGTTTCCATTTTCAAGCAACTTGTATTAGAATAGTTTTTTTTTTAAGAAAAAAAAATGAATGCCAATTGTGGATACCTTCATTGCTTTAGGAACATTGTCAGTGTGCATTTTTCAGTAAAGACGTGATCTTGTTTCATGAATGAATGCCATCAAATAACTTTAAAGCTTTTTCATGGTCACAAAGGTGCAGAACTGTAAAAGTGTTACAATGTTTATCGCAAACCATATAACCCAATAACGAATGGGGCTTGTTGACACTGGCGCAAACCATGTTCTGTAGAATAATTACAGCTGAATACTTTTCTGAGAGAGTTTAAAAATATAATAATTTTATTTCTAGTAAAATTTGATATTCCAAAGCACAATGATGAGGGAATGGATAGGTGGCACATAGCATCTGAAAAGAAGATGGGTTTCTCTTCAGGAATTGTGAGGGGATGATTGTGTGGCAAATCTCTAACTTAAGAATCTAAAGAATTTCCCTTTATATATTATGATGTTAGCTTCAGGAAGCTTCTTACTTTCTTGTTGGTGCCCCTTGCAATGATTACTCAAGGGTACAGAGTGTGTATGTGGGGGAGGAACCATGTTAATTTACCCATTTCAGGTTCCAGCATTGCTCCGTCCTCTAGACAGCCCATTAACAGTTCTTCCTGACCTAACTAAACCTTCCAAGTTAGGTTTTTGCGACTTCCGGGAAGGGTGACTTCGCTTGTGCCTGCTTTTGGGACGGGCTCCCGCCTCAAAAGAAGCTTATTCAGATATAAATCAGTCAGAACATTTTTTTTTTGACTGATGAAATTTCTCCCGGGCAGGGAGAAACGTAGAGATCAACCTCAAAAGCCTGTTTTTGTTGGGAGGACTGGATTTCATTAATTTATGAGATAAGGTCCAGCCAACAATGCCGGACGGACTTTCGAACAAGCTCTATCTGCTTAAGCGATACGTTTATCTTTTCTTTAAAGAGAGAATGGACTAACAGGCAAGCACCCTTCTTTCTATTATTTTTTTTACTTGGTTTAAATTGTTGCAGCAAAAGGAGATTTGTCAGATTGATCGGCTTTGGACAGCTTCTGGGTGAGCTATAACTCTTCTCTGTTATCCACGAAATTAACAGCTTATCTCTGTTTCTGTCGCAAAAAGCTGTCCTGGAAGTGCATTCTAAAGATATACACAGAAGAGGGATTTCTATTCCAAGGAATATTATATTGTCTGGGACTATTCTCTTTTTGGTCTATTTTATTTTGACGAATCTGCTTCTTCACGACGCCACTAACTGTTTTGATGCTGGGAACTAAATTTGTTTTGCATTCTTGAACATAGAGAGATAAGGCAGGTTGCTTTGTTTATACTGTGATGTCATCAAGCCTGGAATATTAACCCAATTGTTGCTGAAATAAGAAGTGGTTTTTCTTTATTTTTGTTTTGCTTTGTTTTCGTGGTTTTAAAAATGGCAATCAAGAAAGTGGCTGAGAATCTGGAAGTAACTATGTTTCAGAAAATAATGGATGAGATTGAGATAACGAAACAAACCCTGCTACAGGGTAGTAAGGAGCTGAAAATTGAACTGAGCAAAATGACGCAGGAGTTTAAAGAAATAGGGGATCCTGTGAGAGAGGAGAATGAGATCAGAGATGAGAAAAGAAAAAATAAAGGGAAGATACAAGCCCTGGAGATTGGAACAAATGTGGAATTGGAAAAAGATCTGGAGTTTATGGATTTTAGAAATAAAATCTACTGTTTGGAATTTAACGTTATCTCTGAAGAAATTAATGAAGATATTAGAGATAAAGTTATCAATGGCTTGGATAATCTTCTGGACTGGAATGATGTGATGGAGCTTGATATAGAGAAAATCTATGGAATTAACTGCAGCCATGTGACAATGGAAAAACTCTTAAGAGATGAGCCAGTGCATTTTGTAAAAAAGAAGAACAGAGATATGACTTTACAACAGTATTTCAGCAACTTATTCAGAATGGATGGCAAGAAAATATTTGGGATAGAGGAAATTCCCATCAGACTCTTATTATATGACTATGGCTACAACAGCAAGATTATTATGGAATACTGATAATGGAAGATTGGACACTGAAATTACTGGACTTAACAGGACTATTGAAGATGGAAGATGGAACTAATAGGGATAATGGAATAATGGCTATTGAAATTATTGGACCTAACAGATTCTGATGAGATGGATTAATCGAAATGTTTATTTGGACTATGGTTATGACAATAAGATTATTATAATTATTAACGAGATGGATTAATTGACATGTTTATTTGGAGAAAAATTGATAGATATATTTCTTAAAGAATTGAAACCTCTCTTTGACTTTTTGTGGAAAGAATAAAGTAATGTTTATGAGATTTGATGATTAATTAAGATAACTACTGGAGGAAAGTGATTTTATAATATGATTTAAGAGACAGGATTGTTATATATTGTAGACCTATAACTGATTTGATATGTGACAAATGGGAAGTCAACATTTTATTTTTTTTTGTTTAATCATTTTTGTTTTGTTTTGTTTTTTGTCTTTGAATGTTTTATGATTTTGTTTTCAATGTTTTATGAAAATTTGAATAAAAATTATTGTAAAAAAAAACAAGTTAGGTTTTTGCCATGGCAAAGGTCTAGTCTTGGCTTTGCCTCTTCAGCTTTCTCCTTCCAGCATAGGCAACCAGCGTGCTTATTTTCTACCTTTCTCACGGTCACTCCTCTAACAGATTTCTTGGCCCCATTCACCAAAATGCTCTGTTCCTTAATGCCTTTTCTGGGTGATGCCTTAAATTCCTAGCTAGTGGATCTTGGGGCTCCCTGGCAATGCCAGCTCCTGATCCTGCAGCTGCTTAGCCTATATCTGCTTTGGCTGTTTACATCTTAGCACTGCCAGGCTCTTGACATTTCCATATACCTTAGCATTTTAAATACAACTAACTCTTACTGTGCCCAACCAAAATATATCCAAGAAAATTACAGGGCACACTGATGAAGGGAGAGGGCTGCAACTCAGTGGTAGAGTTCTTGCTTTGCATCCCAGGTTCAATCCTTGACATCTCAATATAGGGCTGGGAAAGATCATGATGGCCTAATGCCAAAATAAGACACAGACACCATACCTTGGGCCACATTATTAAACAGAATCATGGGCCACTTTATTAAACAGAATCCAATTAGAATAATGAACCTGCAGAAGGGAAATTAGGTGTGGGCACATCCTGATTAACCAGGCAAAGCCTGCCTGCAGCTATAGGGCAACCAAACCCTGTCTGAGCCAGGGCCTGTCCCTGTGCCAGACCCCAGCTCAGGCCACACTCTGAAGGTGTATAGGGGGTCCAACCCATGTCACCACCCCTCGGTGCCCTGAAACTCCAAGCGGGTGAGACTTGTTGGTCCCAAAGCTGGCCCATATTATCAGGGCCAATAGCCCTGAGCTGCAGGTCTCCGGACCGCCTATCACCTCCAAAGGTGCCTAAAGTGTTACCTAGCTGCCCTTCCCCTTTTATCCTTTTCCTTTTCCCGCACTACTTTGCCCAAGTGACCATTTAAACACATTAAAGGTGAACAAACCAATCAGCCTATTAACAAAAAAAGGCGCCGTGCTAACCCTTGACCATTCCAGCTAATCACAGTAGGCAAAAGAAACCTATGAGGAAGGAAGGCCAAAAATTCCTAGTCGGCCCCGTAGTGACCAAATTAATCATACTGCAGCAGAGGGAGGGTTGGGCAGGTGCCAAGAAATTCAAAGGAGGGTGAGAAGCAGGCGGCATGGGTTTAAATCCGGTAGGCCACCCCGCCCCATTGCAATGTGCTGTGTCAGCGCGACAGTGCTGCGTGTGCACATACCCCTAAGATGGTGGCTCGGGCTTCAGCCGCAAAGCTCATCCCATGGCCTGGTAAGTCCCAGGGCACTGAGCGGGATTGCCTGAAACCTGGAGAACTGTTCCAGGCAGTGTAGACAATACTGAGTGAAATGGACCAATGATCTGACTCTATAAGGCATCTTCCTTTGCTCCTATGAATTTCTATGCCACATGGAGATGATTTGTTTTCACATCTTAAGAAACCCAACAGCCTGCAGTCAGTCCTAGTACTCCAAACTGCTGGAGATCTTCGTATTTTTATAAACTTCAAAACACAGAGGATAAATTCTGGACAACTGTGATACTGTGTTTATTTTATTTAAAAAACACACTTTTCATTAAAAAATACAGCAAGGCAGTGTACACCACAAAAATTACAGTAAGTGTAAAAATGGCAGTTGGTCATTTAATAAAGGTTTTTAGAATAGGAAAGCATCAGTTAGAAACAATTATTTCCATCTGACATATCTGTTCAAAGTAGATATTAAAAAACTATTTTAGGGGATTCTGAATCTTGTCTGATTAAGGTTTATTTAATTGTAGTTGTTTGTTCTGGCTTATGAAGTGCTAGATGAAGCTGTGTAAGAGGAATTCCTGTAGGATTTGGAAAGGGTCAGAGAGTACCATTTAGGCAGGACTTTCTCAGCTAAATATGCATTGTATTTTTTTGGACAGGAAATAAAAAGACTACTAATTGGGGGAATGTTCTTTTTCTCTTGAGAACAAATGGAGGGTGTTGAATGGGAATGAATATTCGTGCTTTGCATACATATTTTTGGGGTGGGTTCTCTGCTGGTGAACAAATTTTTCCACTTGACTCACTGGGTGAAATCTAAATGAGCAGTACAACTTCTAAGTATATATTCAGTCAAAATAATACACATTATTCATTGGGAAGGAAGGAAAATTGCTAATTGTTTTGAGGGAACCTTTGGTTTACTTTTATATAGCATTTTTGAGTGCTCAGTGTCATGTGTATTAACAGTAATCCTAACAACCACCCTGTAAGGTTTGTTGTTGTTATGTGCCTTCAAGTCGATTACGACTTATAGTGACCCTATGAATCAGCGACCTCCAATAGCATCTGTCGTGAACCACCCTGTTCAGATCTTGTCTTTTACCACAAAAACCCTATGAACAGAGTATCCCTGTAAGGTAAATCACTGTTGTTATCCACATATTGTAAATTAGGGTTAAGACTGAAAGAGTGTCTTGCCTTATGGCCATCTAGAAGATCATGGCAGTGGAGGAATTGAAATATGTGAGAGCAATTGGTTGTGGATCCAATCAAAATTATTACAGTGGGGCCCCGCTTCTTGGGGTCCGCTTTTCGGCGTTCCGCTAATACGGCACCAGCGGGGCGATCAGCTGGAGGGGGGCTGGAGCTCCACGCACTCCAGCTGATCGCACCGGAGGAGGGGAAGATCAGCTGTAGCGCGCCACAGCTGATCTTCTCTTCTGGCGCGAACAGACTCCCCCACTGGAGCTAATCCTGCCAGAGGAGGGGAAGATCAGCTGTAGCATGCTACAGCTGATCTCCTCCTCAGGGGCTGTCAAACTCCAGCTGATCGCGCCAGAGAAGGGGAAGATCTGATCTTCTCCTCCTCTGGTGCGATCAGCGGGCTAGGTTCCAGACCCCCGTGCTACAGGTGATCCGCTTTTCAGTGGTTTTGGCTTTTCGGTGGGGGTCTGGAACTTAACCTGCCGTATGAGTGGGGCCCTACTGTATTAGAATAGTTGTGAAAGCAGTCTAATATAGCTGAGTCTAAATACATACAACTGTGGTTATAGTGGGGATAGCATTTGCTCCTGAGAGCAGAAAAGGCAACACAATATTAACCATGGTTATGTATGCACCTAAGTGCAATTGCAGTTTATTGTTATTATTATTATTATGTTCTGAATTGTTTTTATCATATTGTTTTGTTCTTGCTATGGAAGCCGCTTTGAGGTCACCTGGTGGCCTAATGAGGCCCCTTCATTGGTTACTGTGCTCAGAGGACATATAGAGTGGATGTTAAAAAGATACCATTTTTGTATTCTAGCCATTTCTTCTGAAGTGTCAAGGTTGCTTGTTCCTGTATCTTATCCACTTCTCCAATGCACTGGTCATGTTCTATATAAAGGTAGTTGGGAACATGCTGCGGTAGAAGTATATCATTTGAGAGAAAACTGGCAACATTTCTCCACTCATACATTTTCCTTGGTACTTTTAAAATCTATTGAAGATAATTTAAATGTCAACATATAATTATTAAAGGACTTGCTTTTACAAAATTAAGCTTGCTTGCTACATTGTTGTAAGGGTCAATATTTGATGAATTGTTGATATGTAGCTGCTGTAAAGGCTTACTCAGACATGAGCTGCACATTTCTGATTAACTTCCACCATATTGTCTCTGCTAAACAACAACAGCAAAACTATGTCAAGATAGAAAACATTTTGCTTGTTCAGAAAACATCTTATTCAGAATAAAAAGTAGCCATAGAAACATATTGTAGATCAAAAACATGATCAGTTTCTCTAAGCGTTTGAGTACTTTTGACCACTTATGCTTTCCCATGTTCAGGGCCAGCACCAGGTATGACTGTGCTCTTGGGCATCAGCCTGCCCTGGCCCACAATGCCGTAGCCCAACTCCCCCAGTACAGGTGGTGTGGGGCTAATAAGCCTACACACAAGCCCCACCTACCTCTCTTGTCATGTGAATGACGTGTGTGTAGCATGCATGTATGCCATCACCCAAGATGACAGCAAGGGCATTTACTATTTTGGGTGATGGCAGGCATGCATGCACAGCACACACAACATTCAAACTGATGGGAGAGGTAGGTGAGGCGTGCAGGTGGGCTTATTGAAGTCCATGCTGCCTGTTTTGGGGGGTGCCTGGGAGCTTCCTGTCCATGATCTGTGGCAGGGTTGGGTTGCAGGACCTGATGCTGCTGCAGATCATGGAACCAGGAGCACCACCCTCCCCCCATAAGGAGGTGGGCCACAGGGTCCCTCGGGCAGGGCCCAACCTAGCCACCTTCTGATGCCGGCCCTGCCCATGTTCATCAGAAATCATAAAAGCTAGAAACATTAAGAGTGTTCTTACACTTCTTGGCTTTTATTTTTATATAACTTTCTATGAATTCATTATTGTTGTTCATTGTGGAAAATGGAAAAGATCAGCAGCAGTTCATGAAATGAAATCTCCCAAATTACTAGTAGTGCTATGGTGAGAGGGCTCAGGGCAGTGGATGTCTGAGGCTGGTGCTATACTGTGATTGCATTCAGGTATCATGGTAAAACATGTTTTGGTGTTATGAGAATGAGTCTAACCTATCTGCGGCTTGTCCACTCCTCCCTCCCCTCCAGCGTGGCCACAATGAAATGAACAGCAATTTTCAAACCCTAAACTGGTTTATCAGTGGTGGTAAATGGAAGCAAGCCAACTTCATAAACTATGATTTGAACTTGGCATGCTTCCACTAACCATAGTTAACATTAAACATAGTTTGTCCAGGTCCAAACACCATATGATGTTGTGGTTAATATAAAACAGAAGCATAGGATGAAGAACGCATAGCTGTGCTGAAAAAGTTGGGGGAAGTATGTGAGCCCAAGAAGGGGGCAAGGTTCATTCTGTTGGTCCCAGGCTATGGTCTGAAGGCACATGACGTCAGCACCCTGCTGAAGCTAAGCAGGGTTAGGTGTGGTCAGTGCTTGGATAGGAGACCGCCTGGGAACCATATGTAAGCTGCCTTGGGTTTCTATCATGAAAAGAAAGGTGGGGTATAAATGTAATAAATAAATAATAAAAAATGGATTAGTGTTATATCTCAGCCCACTGTTTGTATTTCCATTATTCTTTTAGGGGACACTTACTCTGCTAAAGCTACAATTTAAAGTGGAAGCTGGAATTTTTGGAGGTGGGTGAGAGAAAGTATCTGTTCTTTTTGTACATGCTGTTCTGCTGAAAATCATCTGCCCCACCCACATAATTTTGTTTCCTGCAGTCATGGAAATCTCATGAAGCAGCCCTAGCTGGACTAGAACTATGTGGAGAAATTTTTTTAAAAGCATTCAAATATGCAATCCCTGATCTAAATGGTACAATCCAACTAAAGCTGCACCACTTAATTTTCTTGATCGTGTTGCTTGGTCAGTTATAGTTTGATGTAAAATACTTGTCAGTTGCCAACTTCAGCAGAGTTATAGCTTAAAATAGGAAACACAGGCCAAAAAGCTTCCTGGGCATCTCAGTTAAAACTGAGAAGATCTTGTTTTAATACTTTTTAAACATGGAGGGGGGGGTTTTTAAAAAGTCGTTGCCCTGAATTTTGAAGGAACATCCAATTAAACCTGCACCAGAAATAGTGACGGGTGTGACTGTTATAACAGGCAGATTTGTTCTGTTATCCAATGCATCATTCTCATTCTTTACATTTCTGTAACATTAATACTCTTGAATAGCTTTGCCTTTAATAACTGTCTTTTATGAACTGTATCCTTTGCTTTTCTAATGAACACATCTTATGTTCTTCCCTCCAGCATCTTATATGCAGTTTAACGGTGATGAAAATGTAATTCTGGTTGGTCCTTGGGGAAAAAAACCACATTATTTCCAGTGAGGCTAATGAAGAAAACCACTGATACATACTCAGAACTGACAAAGGCACAATCCCCAGTCCCAGCCCTACAATAAACAATAAAACAAAGTAGATACATAAGCAATAAAAATTGTTTTAAGGAAAAAAATGATGTGTGTGTAGTTGCTATAGAAACTAGCCAGACACGTTCAAAGCAAAAATTCCAGCCTGCAATGTGTGCTGTTTATTGACAGTATTATAAATCAGAAGTTATATTGATTCCCTTTTTTCAGTTTATGAAATATTGCATTGGTTATTTTAGGCAACATATTTCATTGACACATAGGGTAAGTATTGGGTTCTAGGAGGAGAACAATATTGTAGCTAAAATAGTAGTGAAAAGGGAGGAAGAGTCCCAGTCATAAGGGGAAATGATCAGAGTTGTGTAAGAGAGGACAATACCCAAATCTAATAGGATTGCAGAATCAAAGGTCATGGGCAGGGATATATCAGGAAGAAAGAGTGGGACAGAGGGCAGTAGTAACAAACATTTATAACCCATTTCTGAAACAAACCACACTAGATTGTTGGCATTGAAAAAGTGGCAGAGCAGCTTTTAAACTGATTGCTGGGGAAAGGATGAAAAAACCTGAGGAGCCTCTAGTTTGGGACAAATCATCCCTAAGGGATGAAAATATTTGATTGTCCAAATGAGAAAAGGGTAGAACTAGGCATTGAAAGGGTAGGGGCACACAATAAGAATTCAAAGAGCAAAGCGCCATGGGTTGTAAACACACTTGCCAATGATACTTGGTGAGAGAGACTGTATAGGTGTTAATATGCTAATAATATTATATGCTAATAATATATTAGCATATAGGGCTATAGCTGAGTGGTAGAGCATCCACTCTGCATGCAGAAGGCCGAGGTTCAATCCTCAATGGCATCTCCAAGAAGGGCTGGAGAAGATTCCTGCCTGAAACCCTAGAAGCCGCTGCCAGTCATTCTAGACAATACTGAGCTAGGTGGACCAGTGATCTAAGTATAAGGAAGCCTCCTATGTTCCTATGTAAAAGCCTAAGCAAACCGGGCAAACTGGAGTGCTTAGTTTTAAAGTAAGCATAGGTATAATGGGCATAATGGAAACCTGGTGAAATGGAGAGAACCAGTGGGACTTGGTTATCTCTGCACTCTATGGAAAAGACAGGGAAGAGTGTACTGAATTAGTGCCACTCTGTACATCAAAGAGGACATAGAATTCAACAAGCCAGAAATCCCAAAAAGGTTAGATTCCTTCACAGACCTCAAGAGTAATTAGTACTGGCAATATACTATCTCCCCCTGACAAAAATGCCCAGGGTGGTGATGTGATGATTTCAGTTACCCTTGTATAGACTGTGTACATGCATATTCCGGTCATAACAGGTAAAATGCTGTGGCTAGTTGGTCATGGAACCAACCAAAGAGGCAGCAACACTGGACTTAATCTTAAGTGGCGCCCAGGACCTGGTACAAGATTTAAGTCTTATTGAACCAATTGGAATTGTAATCCATCAAATGCAGTTTCTAGCCCATCTTCAAAGGCAGTACCATGGAGAAAACATTATGGTAGTAAAATTCCCACCTCCAGAGAGTGGTTGTAGATGGCTAGCTAATGTAAACTGGTAAAAGATATCCCTGGCCATGGCTACCATCTGAGAATCAGGCACAACACTGGGTCCAGGAGGATCCCCACACTGCATAACTTTTTCATTCAAGGTGAGCATGGCCCTATCAAGAACAGGCAGACACATTTCCCCTGAATCACAAGGTCTGCCCATTACCACCATTTTTTTGTCATACTGAAGTTGGGCATGAGACTGTTTCTAATCTGTTCCATTCCAAGTACCTATTCAGATAATCTGTTACTGAACCTTGATTTGATGAAAAAGAAAACTAGAGCTGGATGTCATCAAAATAATAGTAACCTGTCATCAGCTGAGCAAGATACAGCTGCTCAGCCCCATTCTCTTGCATCAGAGGACATCAGTAGACTGTGCTGCCTAATTGGCTTTGGGCCAAGGAAGATCAAGGATGAGAAGGGCATTTCTGTTCCTGATGCCAGATATGGGTTTTTTTATTGTGAGAATCTTTTTGTAAGCTGATTTGACAGCCTTTCAGAGCTACAAAGTGGGACATACTTTTCATAAATATACAAGCCCAGCACTCCAAATTAGCATATGATCTCTCCCAACAGTTATGTGTAGATATTGAAATGTGTGGGTCCCTGGGTCAAGTCAGAACCTTGTAGTATTCTGTAAGTTTATTTTCAGGGTGTAGAGCAGCAGGTACCCAGTACTAACTTCTGCACCGGTCCCATTAGATGGAAATGGAATCACTGCAATGCAAAGTTTACAGTACCCATCCTCCCTGGGCAGTTCAGAAGTATTTGCTAATCTACTACTGCACCCATTCCCAATTCTCCAGATGTTATGCATTGCAACTTCCATCAGCTCCAGCCAGCATTCAAAATGGTCAGTGATTATGAGAGTTAGTCCCAAACATCTGGAGGCCATCAGGTTAGGAGGGGTTGATCTACTGTACCAATAACCTCTGTAAAATTCCAGAAGAATCAACTGAGTCACATTCTCTGCATCTGTCTTGTAGATAAAGATTGCCCTCTGGCAATCAAGGCAGTTTGTTCTGAAAGCAGCTCTGGATCTTGATTTGAGGTCATCTACCTCCAAAAATGCCTGAAGATGGTTTGCCCTCACATGCTTGACAGTCTTGCTCAAAATGGAATATTGGAAGTAGAATGATAAGTATTTAAGTGTCAAACATCCAGGGATGGAGTATATTTGGTATCTTAAAGCAAAAGACAGATTACAACCTGTTTCAAAGGAAGAGGCATACAGCCTTTGACCAAGGAATTGCTGATGATCATAATGAAAGGCATCAGTTTATCATGGGATGTTTTAATAAGCAGGATTAGCAATGGTCATCATACAAGAACCATACCATCAATGTTGTTCACTTTGTCAAATGAAATCAACTTAAACTGATTCCAAGAACCTGGACCAGATGATGTGTGACATCTCCCACCCAAATCTACACCAATGGCAGCATTCAGTGTGAGTGATTTTCTCTGCAATGTTTAGCAAATAGGCTACAATGGAGCGTTGGGGACTTAATCAGCATTTTTGAAAGCTGTGTTGTAATAGTCTCCAGACTATTCAAAACAACTCCACTGAGCACACAATGGCAATGGCGAAGAATGACTTTGCTGCCATTATCACTATGATATAGGGCACAGGTGTGCTGCCTATGGCTCACATGTGGCTGTTGTCCCTGGTTGCCCTCTGCTGCTGCTGGTACTGATGAATTTAACCCAGTTGTCATACTTGCTGCTGCTCCCTGCCCATAAATACTTCCTGCCATGCTCTATGATCATTATTATCTAGCAGGAAGTGGTTAGAAACAGCCCATCTTGGTGAGCTGCTGCTGTGTGACCCTTCAGAGCTACGTATTACTTTCTCTGCCACTGATCTAAATGTACCAATGCTTTTCTGCAGTCCACCAGCTGACAGTTGAACATAATGTGTGCCAAGTAGTCATCCCTATCCAGTAGGAAATGACGCAGGGCTGGAAATAGTCCATCTTAGCGTGCTGCTGCAGGAAATGTTATCTTTTACTCTGAAGAGTGAAAGGTAAGAGAATGAAGCAGGTAGAGATTCTGTCCCCCTCCTCTTTTTGCACCTTGCAGGCTGGCCAAAGGAATCTTTGTAGAAGGAAAGACGGAGAGTTGGCAAGATAGATGAGGATAGGTTACCTTCTTGCATACATCCTCCCCATGTGTGTGCATACATGTACATGAGAGAGTTAGTATGCATGCAAGTGCATGCCCAACCACTGCTGATTCCTGCCACATCAACTGGCATGCAGCCCCAACTGCCCCACTCATCACCACACGTCCTCCAGGCCAAATAGGTCGTCCACCCTAATTTAGACTTTCAAATGGGTGTTCTGCCATGCTTGATTGGATTTGTCCTAAGTTTGATTTATATGATACTCTGCTGCCCCTCCATCTTTAGGAATTTTAAAGATGGACCATTTCCAGCCCTGCAACAGTCATTTCCTACTGGATAGGGATAACTACTTGCCTCAGGAAATCAGGTTTTGGCAAATATTTACATTAGTATGAGAATGAAACCTTAGTGCACAGAGTCAGGATTCAATAGAACTTAAGTTGGCTGGCATTTCAGTGTTTATAGATCCTTCTATTGGGAAAGGGAGAAGTAGCTCTTAACATGCCTTTTCAACACATGCATGTTGGTGGTGGTGGTCACATAAGTGTTAAGGTGGGGGAAACACTAAAATAACTATGCTAAAATAAAAATGAATTAGATTGTTATTTTTATAGGCGCTTAAAACTACTGATGCCTAAGAACACTAATGACTGCAGAAAATACAAGGATTTGTGTAATTTTTTCTTTAACTAGATTTCTAAGGCTGTACTTACAGGTAATTTCCAATTTCATCACATCCATCCAGTGCTCTCTACTTTCAAACATTGTTTAATGAAATTTACATATTTCCATAATAATTAGTTTATTGGACAATATTTCAGAAACTAAATGGTTACCAGTGGAAACAAAAATGGAACGGTATGGTGGTGGTGTAACACAAACTTTGACAGAATACAAACTTTGACAAAAGAAATGCAAAGAGGGCAGCAAGGGGTGCTAAAAAGAATTTAAGGAACACATTTCAAAAAACATAAGACGGTAATCCTACTGTATGAGATTGAAACCCAAGTATGCCGAGAAGATCCATGGACTCGCCAGTTATGCTGGCTCCCTGGAGTATGGATTAGAGATGTGATGGAAGGCTTGCCATCACTCACAAAGCTTACTGACAGGTATCCCTTTCTTCTCATCTATGTGGGAACGAATGATGCTGCCAAGTGGAGGTATGAAGAAATCACATCAGACTTTGAAGCTCTGGGAAGGAAACTCAAGGACTTGGGCCCAGATAGTTTTCTCATGCATCATTCTGGCACTTAGAAGAAGAGTGGAAAGGGAAAGAAAAATACTCCAGGTGAATGGCTACTACAAAGGTGGTGCCGATGCGAAAGATTTGGATTCTGGGACCATGGGCTACACTTTCGGGAAGATGGACTGCTGGCAAGTGATGGGTTGCACCTCACAAGGACTGGGAAGAATGTGTTTGGCCACAGCATGGAGAACTTCATCAGGAGAGCTTTCAACTGAATCCTCAGGGGCAGGGAGCTGTAAACTTGATAGTAAATAACTAACAAAGACTTGTGCACCGTAACGGGCTGAGAGAATGGTTCTCATGGGGCTCAGTAATAGTCTTCATAAAAATGTAGGAAGGAAGCCAGGGCATAAATCACAGTCTTCGATGTCTGTATATTAATGCCCAGAGTATGGGAACAAACAGGACGAACTTGAGCTTGTAATACAGGAGGGTAAATAAGACTTGATAGATATAACTGAAACTTGGTGGGATGACTCCCATGATGGAATACAGCAACTGAAGGATATAACTTGTTCAAGAAGAAGGAATAGAAAGAGAAGTGGAATTGCGCTATATGTTAAAAATATATATCCCTGCACAGAAATACAGGAAGATGAACTTGGTAGCTCCACCAAGAGTATCTAGATTAAAATAAATGGGTCAAGGAATAAAAGGAACATGGTGGTTGGAGTCTACTACCAACCACCCAGTCAAGGAGAAGATAAGGATTAAACTTTTGTGAAGGAAATTGCCAATGTTTCTAGGAGGCATGATATAGTAGTAATGGGGGACTTCAATTACCCCAGTATCTGTTGGGAGACAAATTCTGCCAAACACAGCCCATCCTGCAGTTGACATTCAGAAGCATACTGCCTTCAACAGTGGACGTATAGTCATCATGGTTAGTCACTATTGATAGGCTTATCCTCCAAGATTTTTTCTGCTCTTAAATTCATCAGTTGGTGGCCACCGCTGCCTATTTGGGTAGTGAATTCCATAGTTTAACTGTGCTGTATGTGACAAGGTACTTCCTTTTGTCTTTACTGAATTTTCCAACATTCAGCTTCATTGAATACTCCCCAAGTTCTAGTATTATGAAGAAAGAGTCAAACTTTCTTCTATCCACTTTCTGTGTACCATACATAATTTTATATACCTCTATCATGTCCTGTTTGCCTTTTCTTTAAACAAAAAAGTCCCATATTTATTTATCATTTATTTATTTATTTATTGCACTTGTATACCGCCCCATAGCCGAAGGTCTCTGGGAGGTTTACAGCAATCAAAAACATTAAAACAAATATACAATTTAAGACACATATTTTTTAAAACAATTTAAAACACAATTTTAAAATTTAAAACAATGTAAAAACAATTTAAAACACATGCTAAAATGCCTGGGAGAAGAGGAAAGTCTTGACCTGGCACCGAGAAGATAACAGTGATGGCGCCAGGCACACCTCGTCAGCAAATTCATTCCATAATTTGGGGGCCACCACTGAGAAGACCCTCTCCCTTGTTGCCAGCCTCACAGCTTCCCTTGGAGTAGGCACCCGGAGGAGGGCCTTTGATGTTGAGCATAGTGTACGGGTGGGTTCGTATCGGGAGAGGCATTCCATCAGGTATTGTGGTCTCAAGCCGTGTAAGGCTTTATAGGTCAAAACCAGCACCTTGAATTGAGCTCGGAAACATACAGGCAGCCAATGAAACGGGCCAGAATCGGTTTTATATATTCGGACCATCCGGTCCCTGTTACCAATCTGGCCACTGCATTTTGCACAAGCTTTAGTTTCCAAACCGTCTTCAAAGGCAGCCCCACGTAGAGTGCATTGCAGTAATTAATTTGGCGGTTGGACAACTGAAGCAAGGTTATCCCTGTCCAGATAGGGATGTAGTTGGGCCACCAACCGAAGTTGATAGAAGGCACTCCGTGCCACCGAGGCTACCTGAGCCTCAAGTGACAGAGATGGTTCTAGGAGAACCCCCAAGCTACGAACCTGCTCCTTCAGGGGGAGTGCAACCCCATCCAGAACAGGTTGGACATCCACCATCCGGTCAGAAGAACCACCCATTAGCAGCATCTCAGTCTTGTCTGGATTGAGCCTCAGTTTATTAGCCCTCATCCATTCCATTGTCGCAGCCAGGCACTGGTTCAGCACATTGACAGCCTCACCTAAAGAAGATGAAAAGGAGAAATAGAGCTGCGTGTCATCAGCATACTGATGGCAATGCACTCCAAAGCTCTGGATGACCACACCCAACGGTTTCATGTAGATGTTGAACAGCATGGGGGACAGAACTGATCCCTGCGGAACCCCATACTGGAGAGTCCAGGGTGCCGAGCAATGTTACCCAAGCACCACCTTCTGGAGGCGACCTGCCAAGTAGGAGTGGAACCTTTCCTCATAGGGAGTTGCTGGATCTCCCTTGATCGTTTTTGTTGCCCTTTTCTGAGCCTTTTCCAGCTCTACACCCCTTCCTTTGCTACTGCATTATAAGGAACTCTGAAACTTCACTGTCAACAGCTGTGTCTCTGCCCAGCTGTTCCTTATCTGTCTTATCAGGCTCCACAGCAGGGAGGAGAAATAGTATGTCTTGTCTTGCTGTAGGATTTCTCCCAGCCATTGTCTAGCAGCAAGCCCTACTGATGGGGGCACTGATCCTGAATCCACTAGAGGGGAAGCATAGGGGGTAGTGGGGTGGTTATTGACGGACCTTGTCCTCAGATGCTGCATTCAAGCCCTCGCCTAACATCAGTGTAGGGGACCAGGCTCCTCGTAGCCCAAGGATATTAGGGTTTATGCCAGTCAACATTAGATCCACACTTCCTGACACAAGGCAGATTGTGGTTCAAAGATGATGGCAGGTTTTGTTTTTTTTAATGTATAGATGCTTTAAGAAATGACAACATAGGAAGCAAACCTTTAGCGCTGTGGCACCTACCCTTTGGAATTCCCTCCCCTTAAATATTAGACACCATTGCTGTTGTCTTTTTGGTGCCTATTGAAGACTTTCCTCTTTCAACAAGCCTTTTAAGTTGAGTCCTTATCCCAGTCTATGTCTGTGCTGGAATTGCTTTTAAAGATGTTTTTAAAGCTCTTTTTAAAAGATGTTTTGTTTTAAGATGTTTTAAAAGATGTTTCGTTTTAATATATTTTAAAGTCTATTTTTAAGACGCTTTAGAGGGTTTTTTTATGAGAGCCAGTGTGGTGTAGTGGTTAAGGTGTTGGACTATGACCTGGAAGACCAGGGTTCAAATCCCTACACAGCCATGAAGCTCACTGGGTGACCTTGGGCCAGTCACTGCCTCTCAGCCTCAGAGTAAGGCTATGGTAAACCACCTCTGAATACCACTTACCATGAAAACGCTATTCATAGGGTCCCCATAAGTCAGGATGAACTTGAAGGCAATCCATTTCCATTTCCAGACTGTTTTTAGTGTTTTTGTTTGCTGCCCTGAGCTCCTGCTGGGAGGAACAGTGGGATATAAGTTTAATTAATAGTAATGATTATAATAATAAATGAGATGACTAGAAGTATCCATAGCTTTCCATATAGAATTATAGAAATTTCTATAGTATCATTATGCTTGCTTGTTTTATTTACAGTCTCTTTCGTAATAATTCCTAATAATGAATCTACTTATTTCTTTCACCGCTACTGTACAAGGAGTTGATGCTTTCATTGAGCTTTCCACCCACTTTCTTGTGTGGCTAGAGGAAGTTCTCATCCCATTTAAATATGCATAAAGTTGCGATTTTTGTTCTCTTTATGCACCATCTTCGAAAATATGATTCCTACCACATGTACATGTAGAAGCATGCATGTTAGTAATTCTTAGTTTTAGGCTTTTGCCTACATAAAAGCAGTTGACTTGGCTACAGTGATACATGCTTTGGTGATGTAGACACTTGACTACTGTAACGCACTCTGTGTAGAGCTGCCTTTGAAAATGGTTCGGAAACTACATTTGGTTCAAAATGTTGCAGCCAGAATGTTAATTGGAGCACGGCGCAGGGACCATATTACCCCTGTGCTTTACCGACTCCACTGGCTCCCAATTTGTTTCCAGGCCCAATTCAAAGTGCTGGTTTTGACCTTTAAAGCCCTAAACAGTCTTGGACCAGTGTATCTGTGGGACCACTTGCATCCATATGCTCCTGCCCTGGATTTAAGATCATCTACCTCTGATCTCCTCTGCGTGCCTGGAATTAAAAATGTCAGACTGACAGGCACGCGAGAGAGAGCCTTTTCAGTTGTGGCTCCTAGGCTTTGGAATTCACTTACTCAAGAAGTCTGTTCTGCTCCCTCCCTGATGGTTTTCTGGAAACATGTAAAAACTATCCTGTTCCGGAGAGCCTTTGAGAGGGTCTGACAGGTGAGTTTGACACTGTCTCTGCATTTATATTTTTAATTTTCTCTTTTTTAATTTTTGTCTTGTGGTTTTTACTATTATCTCCCCATATTTGTACTCATATATATCCATGTAGGTTTCTCAGTTTTTTTTGTATATATGCTTATTGTATGTTGTTGTATTTTATGTATTTTAAATAATTGCTTTTTATGTATTTTAACTTACTGTTTTGTCTTGTGTTTTTATTCTGTATAGTTTTATTGTGTGTGTGTGTGTGATTTTATTGTAAGCCGCCCTGAGTGCCCCATTGTGGGGTAGAAGGATGGGATCAGAAATATTTTAAATAAATAAATAAGAGTGCATTTGGAGTAGTACTCAGAATGGTATTTGAAGCAGCTGTGAAGAGTAGTACTTGTAGTGGATTTCAGCAAAGGAAACTTGTTTGAAGTAGCCCTGAGAGTATGAAGTCTTGGGAAATATACTGGTTTACTGGCATTTACTTAGATCACCGTTAAAGACAACATAGTCTTTAATGTACCCACGTGAAATGGATTCATCCATAGAATGCTGTGGCAGATTCCTAACCACAGAACACTGACATCTAAGGGTCCTCCGTTTCCCCCCTCCATGGAGGAATCAAGTGAGGATTTCATCCTTGATTCTCAACAAGTTGTAGTAATTAGAAATTAGCTACTTTGAGAAACCTTGAGTTTTTGCCTGCATAAGTTGCTATAGATGCACTCTTGAGCATCCAGTGTACATAATAATACTCGTAAGGGTCCTTGTTATAAAATTCTAATAGTAAATCAGCATTTTAAATCTAAGTACCTTTTCCATTTACTTTTTACTTCCCCCCCGCCCATCCAAAATAACTATCAAGTACATGTGTGTAACTGGCATGTAAAGATTGTTCTCATCACTCAAGGCTGCCAAAACTAAGTGAAGCCAAGTTAGGATATAAAAGTAAATCATTCTGTGATTATTCATAAGAAAAATAATATTTTCCATCAAAGCCAAAAATGAAAATGTGAATTGTTATGCAAATATTGTATAAATTACTCTGCTGGAAGAGCCAATCTCTGATATTGTTGTTCGAATACAAATCAGGGCCGGTATTGTAGAAGTTGTTGTTTTACTGAATAGTGATCTGTTGTCTTGGGAATAAACTTGGCCCAGTTTTTCTCTTCCCATGTCTTCTGTTTGGAAGTCTTCAGCAAAATGCCAATTGTTTTTCCTCTTGAAATAGCTAAGAGTAGGGCAACTCTTTTCTGTGTGTTTTTTAAACATCTTGTAGCATTGACCTATTACTGAAGAGTCTAGAACTGAATTTGTTATGAAGACTTGTAATTCCTCCATCTCTCTAAACTGTTTTGTTCCTAAGAAGGAGTCCATGGAACACAATAAGGCAAGGCAGGTTGGTTATCATATCATCTAGAGCTCCTAGTGAGCAAGTTGCTCCAACAATGTCTGGAACCAAATGAAGTCTTGATATTTCCCCCCTCCTTGGAAGAGTGGAAGACCTTACAGGGGCAAGCATCTGGTCTGGTGTCTAGCACTCCTTGTCTCCCAAGAGCTCATGCTCAGCACACACTACCTGTGCTGGTGCTCTACCTCTGTGGTGTGAGGCCTTTGTAGGCCAGTATCTTGTTGGACCAGGGCTTAGGGGTCTCAGGCCCAGAAGTCTCTGGCATCTCTCTGGTTCAGTGGTGGTTCTTGGGCCTGGTACTGCCTTCCTTGGCACCACTGGTCCCTCAGCCTCTAGGTCTGTGTCTAGGTCACTACTGGCCTTTGGGGTCATGACAGTACTTGATTTGTGAAATCCCTAGAAAACTAAGTAGAACTACTTACCCTGAGATGAAAGCTCAGTATGTCTCAGTGATCTGATACCTGTGATTCTTCCCTGTTTTGGAGACCCACTGTAGTAATAATCATAGTAGTAATATTTACCTGCACTTCACCCTAAGGTCCCAGGGTGGGTGACCACAATTTAAAATACAAGGTTAAAAACAGTTGAAAGCAAATTATAATAGGGTGGGTCCTCAAGTATCAAAGGCCATGGTAAATAGGTGTGTCTTCAGCATTTGACAAAAACTGTATAGTGAAGGTGCCAGATGCACTCCTGTGGGGAGCAAATTCCACAACTTAGGGCTGCCACAGAGAATGCCTTCTCCCAGACTGCTGCTATCCCAAGTAGAAACTGTCAAGAGGGTCCCCTCTGCTGATCTTAACACATGAGAGGGTCTGTAGGAAAGGAGGTGGTCTTTCACCTAGTGAATTTGGGACCTAGTCATTTAGGACTTTGAACACTAACATAAGTACCTTTAATAGGGCCTGGAAACAAACTGGCAACCAATGCAGCTGTTTTAAAATAAGCTGTTATATGAGATCTAAATGGAAACCCAACCACCAGTAATCTGTCTCCTTCATTTTAGACCAAATGAAGTTTTGTAGTCATCTTCAAGGGCATCCTCATGTAGAGTGCATTGTAAGAATCCAGTCTGGAATTTACCAACACAATGGAGTACAGTGGCCAAGTCATTTCTGTCCAAAAGGGGCCAGAGCTGGGAAAAGGCACTCCTGACCAACAGTGTTGAATTCAGGAGTACCTGCTCCTTCTTGGGGAGTGCAACCACATCCAGAACAGGCCATCTCTCCCCCCTCTTCTTGATTTGAGAACTCAGAACACATGACACCTCTGTCTTTTCAGAATTCAGTTTCAATGTATTGGCTCACATCACCACCTCTAAGCACTGGTCTAACACCTTAGCAGCCTCTCCCAATTCAGATAGAACAGAGATATAGAGCTTGGTATCATCTACATATTGATGGCACCTCACTCTAAATCTCCTGTTGACAGCTCTCAGCAGCTTCATATAGATGTTAAATAGTATAGGGGACAAGATGGAATTCTGTGGAACATCCAGTGGAGGCTAGAGGAACCTAAACCTGCTGAGGCATCTGTGAGATCCCCATCCTCCTTCCTTGCAAAGAAATCGTGGACACTCAACCAGGACAGTTCTACAAAATGTGGCACCTAAAAGTGTCTTACCTTGGTTCAGAAGGGGTCCCTGTGGTCACAGTTACAGTTGTTGCTGCTTCTCCATGCCCCCACCCCACCCCAGACAACCTCATGTTTGTCATGGGATATCAGCTATGTCTTGCTGGTCCTATTGTTAGGAGTAAAGTGCTAACGCATGTTGCAAATGACCTAAACCAATTGCGGAAGATAGATAGAAATGCAATCTATTCTTCCCTCTACTGATTCCTCCTCTAAAGTGTTTGCTGTTTTTGCAGACTTTGCTCCTCCCTTCTCTTCCTATCTTTGTTCTCAGTTAGTTAGTAATAGCTCCCTGAGTGCAGGCCACATGGTTGCTTCAGCAGGTAGAAGGGATACTCTATCACCCCCCAATAGTCTGGTGGTTCTACTGCTGAATGCCAGGCCAGGCCATAATAAAACCATGCTGATCCATGATTTGATCATGGATGAAGGGGACAACCTAATAAGTTATCACCAAGACTTGGGTGGGGTTGCTGGGCTGCCCAGATCTCAGATCTGCCCACCTGGATACTCGGTACAACATCAGCCCAGACAGGAGGGGTGAGGGGGAGGTGTTGCTGTAGTCCATAGAAGTTCACTCCCTATTACCAGGAAACCCCTCTCTCTTGGAGTGAGACTGGAGATCCTCCATTTGGTGTTGGGCCAAAGAGACAGATTAGGGATGTTGTTGGTGTACTGCCCACCCTGCTGCTCAATAGCCTCCCTAACTGAGCTGGCTGAGGTTGGCTCAGGTGTGGTGTTGGAGGGACCCAGAACGGTTGTTTAGATGACTTCAACATCCATGCTGAGGCCACCTCATGTCCTGCTCAGGAGTTCATGGCCTCCATGGCAACTATAGGCTTCTCTTAGATGCTCATCAGTCCAATACACAGAGCAGGGCATAGTCTTGATCTAGTCTTCACACCATGTGGGGAGGGTGGTGGTCTGGAAATTGGTGGTCTGGATATCATCCCATTGTCATGACAACCTCTTGGTGAGGTTTGATCTTATAGCAACAATTCTCTCCTGAAAGGATGGGAAACCAGTTAGGATGGTCTGCCCACAGAGACTGATGGAATCTAATAGATTCCTGAACGCTCTGAGGGATTTTCCAGTGGACAGATGATCCTGTTGAGGTCCTAGTCTCACTATGGAATAGTGAGACTTTTAGGGCCATTGACACAATTGCTCCTGAGGGCCCCCTCTGGTGCCGTGGAGCCCTCTTTGCTCCTTATTATACAGAGGAGCTGCGGTTGATGAAATGGACAGGGTGAGGGCTAGAGCAAAAATGGTGTAGATCTTGCTCCGGAGCCAACGAAGCACGTTTCAGGCTCATAATTGGGCCTACCACATGGCAGTGGGGGCAACAAACCCTATTTTGCTGCCTTTATTGCGTCCTCTAGGAGCCATCCGCTGAGTTGTTCTGTGTGGTCCAGAGGTGTCTAGCTGTAACCAGCTGGCTAAACACTTCAAGAACAAAGTCATCAGCTCCGCAGTGATCTAGACACTGCTATTGTGGCAGTTCCAGCCAAGGTGTCTAATGCAACATTGAATCCACTGTTGTGGGATCCGTTTCCAGTTAATACTGCCTGATGATGTGGACAAGATGCTTGATCCATCCTGGCTTGTTAAAGCTTGCCGGAGCGGGGTGACTGAATGAGTCACAGATGTAGTAAACGCATCTTGTTATGGTATGATGTCCACTGCCCTAAAAGAGGCTATGGTGTGTCCACTTCTTAAAAAGCTCACACTGAACCCAATCGAGTGTAATAATTATAGACCAGTCGCCAAACCCCCTTTTTTGGCAAAGGTGATGGAGAAGGTGGTTGTGGAGCAATTGCAGGGATTCCTGGATGAGACTGATTATTTCCATCCATCACAATCTGGATTCAGACCTGATTTCAGAACAGAATCAGCCTTGGTCGCCCTGATGGGATGATCTTTATCATGAGAAAGGCAGGGGGAATGTGACCCCGCTACTTCTTCTTGATGTCCCAGCAGCATTTGATACCATTGACCATGGTGTCCGCCTGGATTGCCTCAATGGGATGGAGGCACTGTACGGTAGTTCCACTCTTACCTTCAGGGTTGCATCCAGAGAGTAATACTTGCTGAGTGTTCTTCAGCGCCCTGGCACTTGTGCTGTGGGCTTCTGCAGGGTACTCTTTTCTCCCCAGTGCTATTCAACATCTATATGAAGACGTTGGAAGCGGTCATTAGGTGTTCTGGAGTAAGATGTCAATGACATGCAGCTCTGATGACATGCAGCTCTGTTTCTCCCTAACATCTGAATCAGGAGGGGATGCGGATGTTCTGGTTTGGTGTCTTGAATGCTGTAGTGGACTGGATGAGGGCCAATAAATTGTGCTTGAATCCTGGGAAGATGGATGCTCTTTGGGTAGCTGGTTCCCATGTCCGGGAGATAGGCAGGTTATCTGTTTTGGATGGGGCCACACTCCCTTTGAAGGACCAGGTCCGTAACCTAGGGGTACTCTTATATTCATCTTTGTCACTAGAGGCCCAAGTATCCTCTGTGGCTAGGAGTGCCTTTTACCAGATTTGTCTGGTTCATCAACTATGGCCGTTCCTCGACAGGGATAGCCTGACCTCTATAGCCATGTGTTGGTAACCTCGGGGCTGGATTACTGCAGTGCGCTATGTGTGGGGTTGTTCTTGGCCCTGGTTCAGAAAATCCAGCTGGTGCAAAATGTGACGGCCAGACTGCTGATGTGGGAGCACATAGTCAACAGCATGTGACACCACTTTTAAAACATTGCACTGGCTGCCTATCTACTACCGAGCCAGGTTCAAGGTCCTTGTATTAATTTACAAAGCCCTGTAAAGGCCCAGGGTTTCTTAGGGACTGCCTGAACCCTTATATCCCATCTCAATCACTGGGGTCATCTGCAGGAGCGGCTCTGGTCATCCCCAAGTTGGCACGGCTCATTTAATATCGACATGAAATCAAGTCTTCAGTGTCATCAGCCCAGTTCTCTGGAATGCTTTGCCAACAGAGATTCAGCAGACTCCTTCTGTTTTAAATTTTAGGCACCTGCTGAAAACCTTTTTGTTCTGCCAGGCTTATGCAGGCAATGAAGAAGATGCTTTTTTCACAACAGTTGGCCTTTATTTTTATTGTATTTTTAATGCTTTTATTATATGGGGTTTTTAATGTGTTTTAAGCCACTTTGATGTTTAATGAAATAGTGGTATACAATTATTTTTATAAATAAATAAATAAATATAAATGTATGACTTTACCTTTTTGGAATAATAAACCTTATATTCCTTTATTCTTTCAGCTACCAGTCTTAACAGGCCAATTATTTCTGCATTCTGCTGCAATATATATACACCAAAAACTGTGGAAGTACAGCCATTAAAAGGCTCAAGAACCCTATTTTCCTCAATGCCAATTCTAAACCATATGGAAGAGATGTAATATAATAAATAGAATCATAGAATAGTAGAGTTGGAAGGGGCCTATAAGAATATCATGTCCAACCTGATGCTCAATGCATGATTCTAAATTAAAGCATACCCGACAGGTGGCTGTCCAGCTGCCTCTTGAATGCCTCCAGTGTTGAAGAGCCCACCACCTCCTTAGGTCATTGGTTCCATGGTTGTACCTCTCTAACAGTTAGGAAGTTTTTCCTGATGTTCATCCGAAATCTGGCATTCCTGTAACTTGAGCCCATTATTCTGTGTCCTGCACTATGGGATTATCAAGAAGAGCTCCTGGCTCTCCTCTGTGTGACAACCTTTCAACTACTTGAAGAGAGCTGTCATATCTCCCCTCAGTCTTCTCTTCTCAATAGGGGAAAGTTCTGGAAGTTTAGGAATAGGAAGTTGTTTATACTTCCCAAAGTAAGAGTTAAGAGTTTGGCTAAATATAGTCTAAACAGGGTTAGACTTTGTACGTTAAGGTTTGTATAATTGCTGTGCAAAGTGACAATAGTGAGAAGTTTGTGGAAAAGAGAAGCTTTTAAAAATTTTAATAATTTATAACGTTATTACTGATTATGACTAGTCTTATTACTGATTTTAGTTACTCTGGAAACTTACTCTGGAAACTTTTTTAGGCTGAGAAGTGGAGTAAAAATGCTTCGTTTCTGTCACTTACATAGCATGGAAAATTAAAATCTTCATGCTTCACGATAGTGGGGTTTGCATAGGTTCTTGAAGGAATAAGTTGTGTTCACAGGTTAGCCAATATAAAAATAAACTGGAGTAAAAACAAAGGAGGAAAAGCAATATTTTCTTTAAAAGAGGGATTGGAATCCCTTTGAATATAAGAGCAAACCAAAGGTCAATCTAGTCCAGCATCTTGTTTCCTACAATGGAATATAGATGAGGCCCACAAGCAGTGTTTGATGCCAGTAATGATTTTCTGTTATTTACCTCCCTCCGAGGTAGACTGCCTTAAACCTGGAGAAGGAAACGTATTTGTCAATTTATTGCTATATGGAACCTCCAGGTTCAGAGGCAGTCTGAATATACTGTGAAGTTGGGGATACTAACAACAGAAATGGCTTTTGGCCTAAAAATGCATGTGCGTGTCCACACACGCAGACTAAAAAAATCTCCCCCTCCAAGCAGGCCCACATGCCAAAATTCTCTCCCACAAAAACCAAGCGATGAACACACACACACACACACCTCTACTGTTCCCACAGCCTCCTCTTACAGCCAGACCTCAAGAAAGAGCCAAGAAGGAAGGCAAAGCTCCCCCCAGTGCAAGCAAACAAGCAGCCCCTCTTTCACCATCCCATCCAAGTTTTACAATAAAAACAACCGTTTATCTCCTCATCCAAGGAAACCTGAGTTGTCTTAGTCAGTTCCTCTCCTATTTTCTGATACATACAAAATAAGTAAAATCAGTGGCTGCTGCCACACGCAATAGTTTAGCTCAGCAGCCAGTAGGTGTTCTGAAAATGAGGTAAAGGAATGACTGGTGTGGCGCAGATTCAGAAACACAAGCCATCACCCACAGGAAGAATTCATGTTTCTAATTGGCTGGGGAAGGGTAGTCATAAGCCCTTCCTCCCCTCTGATTATTTTCTGGGTCTTTTGATATGGAAGTGAAGCCATTAGCTAGATAGGGGAGGGGAAAATGAATGCCCAGTTTGTCATCCTGCTCTGCCTAACAAAGCCTTCTCTAGTCATGCTCTTTTTTTAACCATTTCCTTTCCAGGAGGCAGAGGGTAGAAGCATGTACTTCTACTAGCTTGCCTTTCAGGCAGTGGAAATGTATTAATATTACTGTTGGTGTCAGTGAAAGACTGGTCTATGGCTTTGGATGGGTTCAGAATCTTAGGAAGGCTATGCTCCACTTTGCCCAGCAAAGGAGTCTTCCCTGGGAACACCACAGGACAACTTCCATGGTACTAAACAGTGACCTCCGATAACTACTTTCTGAAAATGGCCCTGGAGATTGGAGTGGAACCAGTGAAGTACAGTGCCTCCAATCCCCATCTCTGAGACCCTCCAGAAGGATATCAGTATTGAAAGCCACCAAGAGATCAAGGAGCCCAAGCAGGGTCGCACTCCCATCTCTCTTCCAACAAATGTCATCAGGGTGACCAAGATGCTTTCAGTGTCATGGCATTGCGTGAAGCTAGACTAAAATGGATGCAAGTAACTGGTTTCCTCCAAGCATGCCTGAAGCTGGATCACCACCACCCTCTCGAGCACCTTGCCCCAAAACAGAATATATAACCAAATGGGGATTTGATGTTGAGTTCCCTCACTTCTAGTCTAATGCTACTTCCATTACATCATAGATATGAGATAGTAGTCTCATAAAGAACACTTCTTGCAAGTAAATGGGGGAAATATTACCTAGTCTTTTTTGTTTAGTGGTTGCACTGTGTATATACAGCATTGGTAATTCATTCTGCAAATGCTCAGTATTGGAGATTTTATCTTCTAGGAGCAATTGAGTGTCTGCTACTGTCATTGTTGCCCTTTTATTTGGGAACACTTTTGCACTCTGTTCTTCTGTCCTCTGACACACTGATCTAGCAGCGGCTACCTTTCAAACTTATAATCTTCTAACCCAGTGTTTCCCAAAGTGTGGTACGCGTACCCCTGGTGGTACGCAAAAGGGTTTCAAGGGGTATGCAGCCAAATGTGTGTTTTTTTGTACTTTATCATTGGGTTTTAGCGGCAAAAAAGTGTGCGTGTGTTCTTTTAAGAAAAAATACAGTTCTTGTGATTTCTCCAGTTTCTCACACAATCATGTGAGGGAAGATCAATATAATAACAGTGGTTTATCCCAATGTTATTCAACATGTAGTCTCTTTCGCTCTCAATGCATTCCTTGTCTTTTCGTGCACCCCTCCAGTTTCTCATAAGACTTGGATTCCCTCGCAGTGACTTTGGCCACCAAAAAACACTTCTACAAACAGACAGATGGCGCCACAAAGATATTTATGTGTATGCCCGACTACAAAAATGTTCACAGCAGGGAAGTGGGTTTTTTTCTCTATCTTCAGCCCTGCAGCGGCCATCTCGCCAGCCACTTCCCTCTTGGGAAATCTCCCACTCTTCAGCTGCAGAGCGTTTTTTTCCGCCATCCTGCCTGGCCTGCCCGCTCATCAGGTTTGAATTTTAGGCGGGAGGTTTGAATCCCCTGCCTGCTCTTGGGCTGCATGCCTGAGTGGCTTCCCAGGCAGGATGGGGGGAAAACCGCTCTGCAGCCAAAGAGCGGGAGATTCAAACCTCCAGCCCAGGCAAGTGCTGCCTCTGTAAACCCGCTGCATGCTGCATAATTTTTGGCTGGAGTTTCCAGTTTTGGGGGGTCCCCTCCGGGTAGGGTTGCAATATTCCAGTTCCACAAATCCGGGCAGGTTAATTTGCGTATTATGTAAAGTATTTGCATATTATGCAAATTATTTGCATATTATGCAAATTATTTGCATATTATGCAAATATTTGCATATTAATGTTTGGATTGTACAGTTGTTTTGTTTTTGTGCCTAGGAATTACCACCAAAAACTGGGGAAAGATGTGAGAAATCTTTTTTTTAAAAGCAACATTTTTAGCCTTAAATGCCTAGACTCTAGTTTCCAACACTATGGAGTATTTATTGATTGATTAAAAGAATTTATATCCTGCCCTTTTGCTGTTAAAAACAGAGCTCAGCACAGCTTACAAATATAATAAAAACAATAAAAATACACAATCAATATAAAAACATAATAAAAACACAAAATAGCAACAAACATAAAGTAAGTCAGGGCAGCAGTACGGTTAACCATATACGATATATTTCAAAGATGTGGTGGGTGGAGAAAAACAAGAAGCCAAAATGTTAGGAAAAGGAGTCTTTCACACAACATGCTCAGTTGTAAATACTGTTGCAGCAGGCTTTACAAGTTCCTCCAGTATTCCACTGGTGCAGGCACTCAGACATTCAAAGTATCTGTATGTTTCTTAGGTTTTATAAAAGCAGAGCTTTGCTTAACTCAAAATTTCTTCTCCCTTCGATCAACCACATCTACACAGGTTCCACCTGCATACTCAAAATGAAACTGGGCCTGGAAGTGTGCAACAACCCCACACATACCTTGCTAATTAGATTACCAATGCCAGGATGTCTGTCTTATCGACTACTCTCCTGCTCCCCCCCCCCCAGGCATCATAAAAGACCCAGTCCTGGGCTCAGAAAGAAAATAAATATCTGGTCCTCTTCAAAGTATTGAGAAGCCTCTTGTTTTAATTGAAATAATAATTATAAATTCTTGTTCTTATCACTAATGGGAGTTAATTATCTTGCATATGCTGCTGTTGCTTCTATGGCTGTAACGGAGTGAGGTTAAAGATAAGTGAAATGCAAATAGGAAAAAAACAACACAAAAGGCAGTAACACTTTCCTAAATGTAATACCATACCAACCACAACAAGATTCCTATGAGTAAGGCAGAAAACTAAGCATCTCACAACCAGTCAGGATTCCTAACCAAAAACCAAAAATATGATAAATGAAGAAATATTTATATAAAGGCATGACTATCAAATATATTTATTATTTACACAAACTGTAAAGATATTTATAGTGCAATCCTAGGTTTATTTATTCAGAAGCAAGTCCCAGCGTATTCAGTGGGGCTTACTCAAACAGGGACAGAAATGCAACTTCAAGTGATAAGCAACTTCATTCACACAACCCAAAATTCCAAATCATGCCACTTTACGCTGTTTTGCAACTGTTTATACTTGTTTTTATGGTTATTGGATTTTAAATGGCTTTATTTCTTGTTGTGAGCTGCCTTGGTTTCCAACCCTACCTCACAGGGGTGTTGGAAAGACTCCATACACGCACACGCATACACTGCAGATGTATAAATACATACAGCCCATATAAGTTTATTGTCAAACCAGTTGGTTATTGCAGAAAAATCGGTATTAGTTTTAAAAAAATCAGTATTACTTTCCTACAGAATAAAAACTGTAATACCTAAGTAAGCCCTGCCTACTTGCTTTAAAATAGGACCGGAGGGCACAAACACAATTCTTTTTTACATTCACTCCAAAGTCCCATTGATTTTCAGCACATTCATAACCATGTCTACTCAAAAGTAAGTCCTATTGAATTCAATGGGATTTACTCTGGGCATATGGGATTAGCATTGCTTTTACAAAAAGCAAGTATTGGGAAGGTTTTCAGAACACTGCCCAAGATCTGACTTCTGCACACAAGAGGAAAAAAAACGGAAATGTATATACTTACCCAATTTATGAGATTTTCAGATAAACGGGGTGAAACCACCATTTTGTTTTCTAGACACTGCCTCAGGTCAATGAAACTGAAACACAATCCCTGATTGACTGCAATCCTGAATGGGCAGGGTTAAAGCTACGAAGTGCTATACAGTACTGTTTAAAGAAAGATTTAACAGTCGGGGGGTGGCTGACGTTTTTATGTATATCTCGAGAACCGGACCTCCTAGAAATTTTTTTTTAATTAAAGCTGAGAATCCGGGCCACCTAAAGGGCTAGCCGGGCGCCAGGTGACATGCATAGAATCCGGGTAAAACCTGGCTAACCGGGCAATATGGCAACCCTACCTCCGGGTCTCCAGCTAACTTACCTTAATCTCCGAACTCTCAGCTTCAATTAAAAAAAAAACTAAGTTTCTAGGTTGTCTGGTTCCCGAGATATACACCAAAATGTCAGCCCCCCCGCAACTGTTTAATCTGCTTTTTAACCGATCTGTAAAGCAGCTTTTAGCCAGAGCTTGGAAAAGTTATTTTAAACTGCAGCTCCCATCAGCCCCAGCCAGCATGGCCACTGGATTGGGCTGATGGGAGTTATAGTTCAAAAAAATGACTTTTCCAAGCTCTGGCCTCTAATCCCGCCCTTTCATGATTGTAGCCAATAAGGGGAGCCAGGCTTGTGATTTGTTGACCCAGGCAGTGCTTAGGCTTCATTACAACGTCAAAATGGTGGTTTTGAGGTCTTCAGTTTGATCTTTGAAAGTATTTTCCTGAACCAGACCGCAGTTTTGAGTGGATAAGAAATCCTTTCCTCACAAGTGTTCATACATTGCCAAATAATCTCTCAAATGCAGAACAAGAACAGTTCTTGGAGCTGACTTCAGATGGTTTCCTGAAAGCAAAATTTGGACAAAAAGAACTGACTTCATTTTGGTTAAGCATTAGTTCTGAATATTCAGCTCTATCGAATAAAGCTGTTAAGTATCTTCTCCCCTTCCCCACATCGTATTTGTGTGAGGTAGGATTCTCTGCGCTTGTGAACATCAAAACAAAAAAACGAAACTGAATTATTGATGTGGAGCCCCATCTTCGTCTTAAGATCACAAATATCGAACCGGATATCGCCGCATTAATATCTGGTCACAAGCAGTTCCATCCCTCCCATTAAACAGTTGTTTTGTATTGACAATTTTAATACCAAAAAAGTATTACTCTTTATTTCCAGAATGTTTTTTTTGTTTGAATAATAGTTATTTTAATTATTAGTATATGAATTATTTCTATATTTTTGAATATATATTTTTGTTATATAAATATTATTTCTATTATTAAAATGTTTATTACTTTGTATTTATTTTTTTACAAACATTTCATATAAAATTATAGGAATTACAAATGTGTTATAATACCTTTACCCCTCTCCCAATTATTTTTGTGAAAGTTGGGTACGCCGGTAAAATCAATGTCTCAAAAGGGGTACGCGCATATTGAAAGTTTGGGAAACACTGTTCTAACCTAATCAGTATGCATTTAATTAGTGCTTGAAAGAGCTGACCATCTATGTGTATAAAATGAATGCCCTGGGGTAAAGATGTGAAGGCCTGGGGAAAACCCGGAAAAATTCAGGAAACAACCGGTTTTTTCCTAAACCTTTTTTGTTTTTCTCCAAAAAATTAGAAATATTGAAAAAAATGAAGGAAAAATGGATTATGGAATGTTTTATTTTAGCGTGATGAATACAATGTTTCATTGAATCATAAAGCACTCATTTCCATAGAAAGAACTGAGAAAAGTGGGGGGAGACTAAATTAATACTACATGGAATTTAATCCTTTTCTGAACTAGCACTGTCAGTTTCTGCTTCTTCATATTTGCCATATTTATCATGGATTTCTAAAAGTGAAAGGTTTGCCTGGATTGAAACAAGCATCTCTACCTTCATATGTCATGATCCATTTTTTTCTTTTTTCAGGAAAAAAAACTTTAGGGTCATTTTATTCTAAATTTTTCCAGTTTTTTCCTGGGTGTTCACATCTCTAATGATCCTACATTACAATCCTATTTTCAAGCTATCTTTAGCTTTCTTGGGGGGGCGGGAATAATCTGACCATCTGTTTCCATTCTATATAATGCTTTTCTTTCCATTGCTAGAAGAGGTACTGAACATATGACTCATAATATAAGAACATCTAGCCCTGTCTTGTCTGTCCTGACAGGCAGCAGTTATCCGTGGTCTCAGGCAAAGCTGTTCTCTTGACACCTGCAACTTGACAATCGTTTAAATGGAAATATTAGGAATTGAACCTTGAATCTTATATATGCAAAGAATGTGCTCTACCACTGAACTGTGCTCCCCACTCCATTATTATCTGAATCCAGATAGTTGGATAACTTTCCTTCATTATTCCTTTTTTTAAAAAATAGTTATTTATTCCTACCACTTTTCTTGCTGTTTGTCTTCATGAAGAATCTGAAAAGCAATAATTAATTGATTCTTTTTGTCCTCTGCTTCGAGCTGTTTTAAAGCTCAGCTTTTTAACAGGAGCCATGGAAGAAATCTTAATGGTCTGTATACTGTATGTTAATTAACAATACAGAACTACCCTGTTTGATACCTACTGATGGTGTGTGTAAATGACATGCCTTAAATTCGAAGGATGATATCCAATGTTAGTCATACTCAGAATAGACCTAACGCTGGATATCACTCAAAGTATTGCCTGCTCTAGCCACAGTAATGTTAAAATTGCAATGAATGTTATAAATAGAAGGCTCCTAATAGATGCTTTTAGGCGTTTTTCCCATTTGGAACACTGCATAGGAACAAATGTAGTATCTTCAGAAGAATCTTCCCCCACACTGCAGCAAGCATATGCTATATTTATATTAGTATCTGTGGTTTTCTGGGCCATGGGCTATGGATCATGAGGCTTTTGTCCATCATTAAAACACCTGAGCGTACCTAGCTACATTGTTTTCAGTCAATCTGGAGAGCCCCTGAACTTGACCAATGTTGGAAATACAAGTACCCTTTTGTTTCAAAGCTTGTGCATTGAAATTTCACAGAGCTTCCCTACATAACACAAAAGTGCTGATAGCACTCAAGTGTATCATACAATGAAGACATGAGGCATAAATTAGGCATTGAGAAGATTTGTGGATGTTTAAATTTATGCATCCTTTTGTTATTTGCACATTCTTATACCTATAGTGTTTGCTTTTCTAGAATGCAAGTGGGCAAATCTTAATTGATCATTTTGTAAAGGACTGTATGCACTATGGTGAAACATAGTTTGGTTTCTCTTTGTTAGGAATGCTGATGAAAGGAAAGGCTCTTACAAGAGCCTCCTATTGCTGTGAATAATGATTAGCTAGCTCTGTGGATAGCTGACAGGGATGAAGTTTAGTGCCTTCAGCACATTCTGGAGTATGCTGATATGGGGAAACTCCTCCCAGACAGGTGAAGCTATAAGCATTCAACATTCCTATTTGAAGACAAACAACATAAAGCTGTGCTTTGGCATGAAGTATCTAGTGATATAAAGACAGATGATGGGCTGATGGCATTGTACTCAAATGACTGTAGCACACACTTGCCTATATTGCTCACTAAATGAATCAGGCATTCATTTAAAGGGAGGCTTTTGCAGCAGAGAACATTGAAAACACATGTCTAATAGGTACATTCATTTTAATAGGCTCATTCATTGAGCTGGCCTGATTAATTAGTGCATGTCACCATCTGGTACTTATTGAGACTATTCATTTTTAGAATGCTGAAATTTCAGGGAATAGTGTGCACCAATTAAGTTCCCTTTAACTGGATTGTGTTGGTATAAAGTATTAGTATAGGAGGTCTCCTTTGTGATTCAGCCAGCATTCATCTGAAGGGGATCTGCCAGCCTGAAATTTAGAAGAAAGAATAGTGCCCGAAATGCATGGAAGAAAGACTACATGCATCTCGTTTATTAGACAGACTGTTAATAGTAAGAGAACTGAACATAAGAAATTGTTGATAAGCAGGTGGAGATTTCAGACTTACAGTGTACCTATACATGCTGGATATAATGTAGATGTTTTTTCCTAGTCTTTGCCTTGATATCTTTATTATCAAAGGAAGAAGTTAAAACATCAACATTTGCTTTTTCCTCAGGCTTAGCAATGGCTTACCCTTTTAGTGTCCGGATACATAGCTCACCTCAGAAGTCTACATTTTCCTTAATTAGAGTTAATGAAAATCTACACAAACTTTCATTAATTATTGTATTGCAAGATCCAGTGCAGGGTCCAATAATCTGATGGCAGAATATTTCATTTTAAATTCTCAACTGACCTACCCTTGTATCTACTACAGCGAATTATTATAATGGACCACACACAAGTTGGTATGTTATAGTATTCTCTCGTTATAAGAATGCCCCATTTGCCATTCGGTTATTTCTGTTTTTGGTATCTGCCTGCTTGTTGCTGTAACTGGTTTTACCTTTTTTAGCAACAAAGAAGTTTATGATCAAAGGGAAATATCAAAAATAACCTTCAGGTTATTTAATTAATCTGTGTCTTTCTTTGTCTATAGTATGAATAGCCTCGTTTTTATGCTCCTAAAACTAAAGCACGTCAAAATATTGTTTCAGTGCCACTAAAATTAGGGCATGTAATAAATAACAAAGGGCGCTCATGAAAAGTATTCATCTCCCAAACTGACATAGACTGGTGGGAGGACCCAAAATCATTCTCAATTAATTTGGTTCAGTCTGGCACCTAGACATTAGAAAGTGGTGATCATCAGTGTCTTGAGACAGTCTGGAGCTAAATAAAGTGAATTTTAAGTTGTTACAACTTTGTTATAATTCGAAGTACAATGGAATACATTGGTGGTCCCCAAACCTTTTCCCCCACAGACAACTTGAGAATTGCTGAGGGTCTTGTAGGACCACAATGATTTTTCTACTTGTTGTAGCAATGGTAATCCCATGGGATTCAAATTGTAATACAATAAAATACAGTTTAGGAAATAAAAGAAACAATTAAAATATAATTAAAAATCAATATGAATATCCAGTGTAGTGGATGTGCCATCTCCAATCTTCAACCACAAATCCACAGACATGCTGTAGACCCCCTGAATGAAGCTCATGGACCGCTGTTTGGAAACCCCTGGAATACATCATTTTGTCACAAACTGATTACTTGAAAATAGTGATTCCAAATATGTTAAAGCAAGGGCTTTCTTATCAAAGCAAAGAACTATATTTTTAAGACATTTTAGTTTAGACTCCAGAGAACACCTTGCAGTGGCTGCTTGAAAGCAGGTGATAGCCAGTATGCTATTTCTCTCAATTGTCCTCATTATTATCTTAAATATTTTGGGAAGCAATTTCTTAAATATAAACTTTTGAAGTAGAGTATATGTAATTACCACATCTTAATAGTGTTTTAGTCATTGTGTGCAATGTTATTGCTTCTGTAACAGCCAAAAGTAGTATGCACATATCTTAAGGCCGTATAGGAAAATCTTAGAAGACTGCGAGGTGCTGTTCTATTAAATAGCAGAGCCAAGCTTTTGTTGGTGATATAAATTCTTCTCGGGTTATGCTGCAGCTCCATCTGGTGCTTGGTAAGAGCTGTCCCCTATTTTGTATAAGAATTAACAATATCACTTGCGACAAAGTATATAGTATTTATGCAGAGTGGCAGAAAAGTGCCCAATTGTCATTACCTGTACTTAACTGCATTCTGTAGTGCGATAAAGGCCAACTGTCATATTCTGGGAGAAAGGTATTGTTAAATTTTGTGAAAACGAATTTAGTAGTGTAGTTGTCAATCTATCATGAATTTGTTCATATTCCAATAACACAAGGAGGCAGCTACTAAATCAACATCAATATAGTATTTTGACTAAATAGATTTCTTTTATATAGTGTTTCTCTGCTCAAATGTATGTTCAAACCAATCAGAAGCGAACAGATTTCTATTTTCCACACAATTCTAGAAGTGTACAAGTCAGTGTTTGTTTTCCTTTGAGGTTTGTCTTTTCAAAAACAGATTGTAGTTAATCTTCAAACACTATATTGACTATTCCCTAAGGCAACTTTCTTTGTGGGTAGCTGCTTGAAACAGCTAACTGCCTGCTCCATTTGATACACATTTGTATAAGCAGTTCCCTATATAGTGGCACAGAGTGGTAAGCGGTGGTTACGAAGCCGAAGCTCTGCTCACGGCCGGAGTTCGATTCCAATGGAAGGAGGAAGTCGAATCTCCGGTAAAAGGGGTCGAGGTCCACTCAGCCTTCCATCCATCCGTGGTCGTTAAAATGAGTACCCGGCATATGCTGGGGGGTAAAGAAAGGCCAGGGAAGGAACTGGCAATCCCACCCTGTATATACGGTCTGCCTAGTAAACGTCACAAGACGTCACCCTAAGAGTCGGAAACAACTCTCACTATAAGTGCGGGGACACCTTTACCTTTTTATATAGTTTCTGCACCTTTAATCGTGTGATCACATACTGCAAAATGAGAGGTTGCAGTGGTTTGCTTGAAAGTCACTTGTACCACATGAAAGTCCCTCATCCAAATGCTTGACTCATGGAACAGCCTCCATGTGGTTGTATCTGAAGCACACAACACACAGGTGATGTCTCAATTGACCCTGTAATAAGATTTGAAGCTTGTCAGAGTTATCTGTGGCAAGTTATTTGAAGACATCATTCATGACTAGAGGGGGAAAGAAAGAAGTATAAACAGCTACTAATTACATAGAACAATTGAGGCAGAATTTCAGTTTCAGTTAATAGTATATTTATATTCTAACCCAAGATGAGTACTTGTAGGAGAACATAGGGTTGTATGGACCCATTTAAATCAATTAGTATGACTAATATATTTATTTCAATAGGTCTACTCTAAGTAGTTTTGTATTCCATGTCATGCAGCATCTATACTAACCTTTATCTTGGCTGGGGAAGGTTGATCTATAAAGTGTAGGTTAATTTATGGGTATAATTTCAAGCACTTTATTTTACATTTTATCCTGCTCTTTCTCTAGGTTGCTCAGGGAAGTACATCTGAGTTCTGTGTCCTCACAATAACCCTGTAAAGTAGATTAGACTGAAAGATGGAAGGGTAAATAGAAATTCTGAAGGTCCTTCTACAGTAGGGTGGAAGACATATCCTTAATAGACATATCCTTAACCTTTCACTGATCATTGATTTATTAAACATTTCTAACCATTTTTCTTTCTCTTATTTTAGGATGAGCAAGATTTGATTTTACAGACAAGATAAAAAAGCAAAGCCATAACAAATGAATGTTCTTACCATGCATTGAACAACTTCTGAGAGTCAGGTGCTCAGCCCTGGGAAAATGTCTGCTTGCAATGCATTCACTGAACATGTCTGGAAACCTGGTGAATGTAAAAATTGTTTCAAGCCAAAAAACTTGCACCAACTGCCTCCACCCTCTGAAAAACCTCCAGTCTCTAATACAAATCTAAAAATTAATGTAAGCCACAACAACAACCAACGTACTAGGAATACCGGAAATGTTCGACCTCCTGTAGCAAAGAAACCCACTATAGCTGTGAAACCCACCATGATGACAGTAGATGGACAAGGTATATGTGGTGAGGTCTGCTCACAAGATCTTTGTGAGAACAAGCCAATTGTAGGGTGGAACCAAAATAGGACTGTCTTGAACAAAAAATCAGTTAACAACAATAATAATGAAGAAATTGAAGGTTATAGCCATGTTCATAGGCCTTATGGGGAAAGTGATGGTGTAGGTAAAGCTCCAATCAATAATAATGGACTGACAGAAATGTTGAAGGAAATTGCAGGCTTGGATACCTCATCTCCTCTAACAGAAGGAAGTGAAATTAATTCAAGGGAAGCATTCTTGGGAAGAATAAACAATTGTTATAAAAAGTCATTAGAAAGAAGGGTCCCTCCAAGTTGTATGATGGGTGGAATGAAGGATTCACAAAATAAGCATGTTGTTTTGAGTGGAAGCACTGATGTAATAAGTAATGAAGGTGGCAGATTCTGTTATCCAGAATTCTCCAGTGGGGATGAGAGTGAGGATGATCCATTTTTTGGCAGTATGTATGAAGACCATGAGAGCTGGGATGAAAGTGATGAAGAGCTGCTAGCAATGGAAATTCGCATGAGGGGACAGCCACGCTTTGCTAACTTTAGGGCTAATACTCTATCACCTGTCCGATTTTGTGTTGACAAAAAATGGAACACAGTGCCTTTAAGGAACAAGTCTCTCCAGAGGTTTTGTGCTGTGGACTATGATGATAGCTATGATGAAATTTTGAATGGTTATGGAGATGACACTGTGATCCTTTATGGGCAAGAAAGCATGCAAAGCATGGTATCATCTGATTCCATGTCTCCTGACTCTTCTTTGACTGAAGAGTCTTGCTCTGGGACAGCAAGCAGTTCTTCTCAAAAGCTCTGCAATGGTGGATTATCTCCTAGCACTCCTAAAGATATCAGATTGATTGAGGAAGGATATAAAAGTTTTTGTGATGATCAACAGTTGAACATTGTAACTAAAAACCCTCAGAATGCAACCAAAACTTTGGAGACTCACAAGGCAGTGCTTTCCCTTAGGCTGGAAGAAAAGAATGGCAAGATTGCTGTCCAAAGCGATATGCAAGAAGGCAATAGTCCTTCAGGTATGCCAAGTCAAGCAGCAACTACAAGTTTGGTCCCCACAGAAGAACAAGCAAAACCCTATAGAGTAGTAAACATGGAACAACCTATATGCAAGCCATACACTATAGTGGATGTATCAGCAGCCATGACCCATAAACGTATAGAGAATCAGACAAGAAGCTTGGATTCAAAAACTATGCCATCTAACCCAAATTCATCTGATACAAATGTTACACTTCATTCTGTATTATCTGGGCAAGCAAACACCGATCTTAAAAAATCTAGTGCAGTCAGATACCAGGAAGTTTGGACTTCCAGCACAAGTCCACGACAAAAGATTCCTAAAGTGGAACTAATTCCCAGTGCTCCAGGACCTTCTATACCTGTAAGGAAGAATATTCACAAATCTGCTCCTACTTCACCTACATCAACAAATATTTCTACAAAAACTATCCCTGTGAAGTCTCCTAACTTGTCTGAAATAAAATTCAATAGTTACAATAATGCTGGCATGCCACCCTTCCCAATTATTATTCATGATGAGCCAACATATGCTAGAAGTTCTAAGAACGCTATCAAAGTTCCTATTGTAATAAATCCAAATGCGTATGACAATTTAGCCATCTATAAAAGTTTTTTAGGGACAAGTGGAGAGCTCTCTGTTAAAGATAAAACCACAAGTATCATCAGCCACACATACGAGGAAATAGAAACAGAAAGTTCAGCAATGGAAAACATCGTTAGCAAATCAGTTGAACTTTCCCAAGCTAAAGGGTTAGCTAATAGCACTGAGAGAAGACTGGGTTCTGTGGCACAGAAGGTTCAGGAATTCAATAGCTGTCTTGGCAAAGGTCTGACTTCATCCAAAAGCTCTGATCACAGCTCCCCAACAAAAATACAAAGAACTCTTCAAGATCCTGTGGCCAAAATAGAAGACACTCAGGAGATATCTAGTGGAAGCCGGGAAAATGCTTGTACAGTACTGTCACAGATTGTGGCTTCTATCCAGCCTCCACAATCTCCCCCAGAAGTACCTCAGACTGGGCCCAAGTCTTGCAGTGCAGAAGAACTGTATTCCTTGCCCCCTGATGCTAACACAAGTAAAAGTACCCCAGTGCGACCCAAATCTCTCTTCACCACACAGTCAAGCCCTAATGCTGAGGCAATGAAATCCACAGAAATGGTGCCGAAGGAAATCCTGTCCAAGTCACCAGTCACCCACTCCACAAAGCCAGTGGCAGCCTCCCAGAATATCTCAAGTCCCAAAACTGAACAGGCTCCCCCATTTCCTCCTCCTCGTTCCACATCTTCACCGTATCATGCCAGCAAAGTGTTGCAAAGACATTTCAGCAATTGGACCAAACCCACGAGCCCCATTAGATCAACTGAGGCTGAATCAGTATTGCATTCAGAAGGTAGACGAGCTGTTGATGCAAAGCCCAAGCGTTGGATATCATTTAAGAGCTTCTTTCGTCGCAGAAAGACTGATGATGAAGAAGAGAGAGAGAGAGAGAAGGGGAAACTAGTGGGTCTTGATGGGACCGTGATTCACATGCTCCCACCTCCTCCTGTTCAACGCCATAATTGGTTCAGCGAGTCAAAAACAGATTCTAGCGAGAAACCATCTATTGTGTTTATGTTTAAATGTGAACAAGCAAAGATGGAGGCAAAATCTGATAGAAACAAGGCTGAAGAAGAATCAGCAGTTGCAGTTGTGATATCGGACAGAAGAGAGAATGAGAAGCCTCCAGAGATGTTAGAAGAAAATCTGAAGAGTCATTCTTCACCACCTAATATTCCAAAAGAAATTTTCAGGTAAAATTATGGTTTCACTTACCCAATCATTTTATGCACCTTCCTATATATTTTTTCAGAAATACATATATTTACATAACATTCTTTAATATCCAGTAGGCAGCCATTTTCATTAATGCTAACACCATAAAGTTCTAGAGATTATATTTATTAAAATTGTGTTCTTTTACACCTGCGTCTAGTAGATTTGGTGGAACTGCAGTGTACATGTATTGGCTTGCTGCCTAAAACTACAGTCCTCCCTCTGTGCATGGAGAAGAAAATGCAGAGGGATTCCACATGGAACTGCAGCATAATCCTACCTTACATTTTTATGCAATCTTCACATCAGAAATGCTGCTGCTGAGCCAGGTGCAGTCCAACATACCAGACTATTTATGAAGAGCAGCTAGGAGTGGTGCCATAACATGGGATGGGAGAACTGAGGAGTGTGCCAGTTAATGTTTCACAGTAAGATATGAGGATAAAATGGTAGGGGAAGGGTTATGCTTCAGTATACAGGGAGCAGAATCGTGGCTTAACTTGCTTAGAGAAAAAAATGAATCTTTTGGCACCTTGAAGACTAACAAATTTATTATGATTATGGCATAAGCTTTCATGGACTACTGCCCACTTCATTGATGCATAAAAAATTGTCTTTGGGGATAACACTTTGCATCTGATTAAGTGGATTCCAGTTCCCAAAAGCTTATGCCATGGTAAATTTGTTAGTCTTTAAGATGTCACAAGACTCTTAATTGTGTTTTGCTGCAACAGACTAACACAGCTATCCCCCTGGAAGTTGTAACTTTCTTAGATTACTGTGTTTTATTAAAATGAGATGCCACAGACACTGGACCATTCTATGCAAATAGAATCGGAATTGAAAAACCTGATGATATTAAACTTATATCGAAGGGGGGTATATTCTTGCCCTATGGCTTCATGTTACCTATTTGTGCTATATTCGAGTTACCGGAATATTTTCTCTTTTCATTCATTACTGCTTTAAGGAGAAGAAAAAGAGGAAGATTCAGTGAAATGTAAACTATGTAGCTGTGAGGCAAACATGTCAGCTTTTCAATTTCCATATATATCAAATCAAATAAATGCCATCTAGCACACTCTATTAATGGGCTCGTTCAAACATAATGATAAACAATAGCCCTCCATCTGGCCCTCCAGATGTTGTTGGGCTTTCTCATTACTTCTAGCCAGCATGGCCAGTAGTCAGAGGTGTGGGAGTTGTAGTCTAAAACATCTGGAAAGCACCAAGCTGGTTTTAGCATTATGAGATTGAACCTAGGCTCACATGCTGCTCCTCCCCTGGTTTGGCCACAAGTTATTAATTTTAACTGGATAGTGGAAACAAGTCTTCATAAATTAGGGCCTGAAGTTGAAGCAAGCCAACGACAGTCTGTCTTCGTTCTTATGACATGACAAGTTGTAGTTAATCTAAAAAGAATGCAGAAGATTCCAGTCTTCTCATGGCTACACTAGGAGGGGAGAGGGAGAACAATCCAAGCCCCAAACTTGTTGCAGCTTGTCCTCTAAATGCTATGGTAGAGTTTAGCATTGTGTGCAAACCAGGTCAATTTGTCTTTGTGCTACAAATTGTGGAATATTGAAGAAACTTAACCTGCATTCTTCTGACTTGCTAGGAAACATAAAGCTATGAAGATAACAGTAAATGAATATGACATTTTGTTTGAGAATACCAAATACTGCAGTGCTCACTGAGAAATCAAGCTGATGACCTAGAAATAAAATAGGATTATGAAATGTCAGATCTGAAACCATTTCAATAGGAGAAACTGAGATTTTGTTTGTTTCTCTACTTTGCAGTGGATTTGGAAAGGTGTTGGCAACTGATTACAGTAAGCCACATTCAAAGTTGTGGTTATGGCATCTTTGGAAAGACCATTTCATTGTGCCTATGGCACCTGCAATATCTTTCAGATTAAGAAACAAACATCTATAGCTGAACAATTTTGCGTTGCTTTTCTATTACAATATATAACTTGTGGCTTGTATTGAAAGAGTTGGTTAATAAATTACAATCACAATATGACACACAGCCCCTTCCACCTCTCTGGGCTTCCTGTCCTAGGATTCTACAGCTTCAAATATTTTCTTCATACATCAGAACCACCAGTGTCCTTCTGCCAATATAAGGGATCCCCTTATTGTTGAGGAGTGAAAGGGAAACCCCTGGTAAGAGAAACAGACATTGTTAGGAGTGAGGAGAGCAGAGATTGTGGGTTGCTCTTCCCAAGCTCCAGGACAATGGCCAGCTCAACTTTATGCATGTTTATTCAGGACTGTTATGTTCAATGAAGCTTACACTCAGGTAAATATATGTAAGACTATAGTTTTAGTTTTAATCCTGTGCATGTGTATTTGCGGATAAACTTCATTGAATTTAATGGCACTTTTTTGTAAAAATTCATAGGTTTGAGCTATAAGTAGTTACTGTGGAGGGAGGAGCATCTGGCTATTCCTGTGAGCGGAGACAAGGAGAAAGTGGGAGCTTACATCTGTCTTGTGAATCTGACAGGAGGTGAGAAGAGATGAAGGCAGTCAATGGGATAGGCAATATGTCAAACAATCTGCAAGTCATGCCTGCCTACTTAGGGCCTGAATGCAAGTTCTCCCAGTTCAGTTAACCTGCCTGTTTTCCTTTTCACTGCTATTCCTATTAGGGAAGGGGTAAAGAAAGCACCCCAGGATTGCCATTCTTTCCCCATATGCTATGTGTCACAAAGGAGCAAAAGTCATGGCAATGATCCTCTCACTCTGTGTTGTCATGTGAGAAGAGCTCTGCAACTGAATACACTCTTTGTTCTCATCTGCCTTCTCCACAACATGGAGAGAAAAACAGTACTGATTTGGGCAGGAATTTCTGGAAGTAAGGAAATAGCATCACTGTACTACCACCTTCATGGCTACCCTGCGCCAAGTGAAAGGGTCACACTTCTGCAAGATGCTTCATGCTATCCCTAGCTGGAGCAGGTGGAGATGGCAGCATCTGGGGTAACAGCTGGCCCTTATGCATTTGCTGTTCCTGATGGATTTTCGCATCCACAACTGTACTGTAATGAGATGCTTCTGAAAGTAGATGCCATAGGTTCCTGAAAAAGTTTTTTAAAACTGCTAACATAACCAAGATGAAAATCACATTGCAGCTTTTTTTTCTTGCAAAAAGTCTTTTTTAAAAAAGAATCCTAATTTTTTATATTCCATTGTTCATAATAGTTGAAGTTCATTTCAGAAAACTCAGTGCTTTGGAAAATGTATAGTAAAGCTGCTTCCTTGTTCTTGTGTTGTCATGGGGCGGGGGGAGATTCTGCAGGGTATGTTAGTGAATGCTACCACACAGAAGTAGACACAACAATATCTTGTGGAACTATGAAGACTGTTTGTTGTGGCATAAGATTTTTGTGGACGTGGAGTCTAAACCACAAAAGCTTTTGTTGTAATAGGTTTGTTAATTTTTAAGGTGCCACAAGGCTCTTTGTTAATTTTGCTGCAATAGGTTAACATGGCTAGTCCTCTGGAAATTCATAGAGAAGAGGAGCCCGTTGCCCATTTTGAAAGATGCTTTGGCACTGCATGAACAGCAATAGGCCTAGACATACTTCTGCCTTTGGTACCAGAGATTATTAGCGGTGCCAAGGAACCTTTGCTCCCTGTGATAATTCCAATGTATTTTGCCAGAAAGCAAAATACATGTGATTAAAATTAAAGTCCTAACATTTTAAATGTCAGCTTAAAGAGAAATAACCATTATATCTGATTAAGATATTGCTGACTTGAAAACCATGTGAAGAGGACCAAACAGTAATGGAACAATTCAACATTAAAACAAATCGCCCTGACATGTGCAGACAAGTTATCAATAATATGAACAGTATGAGATAGGAGATCACATACCTCAGTGTTGGTTTCATTTAACTATTTTCTATATAATTTGGATTGCATATAAGAGCTTTTCCTTTGGTAGAGCCTTTGATTACGTGTCTGACAACCCATTTCACAACTGCTTGTCAGAACACCAGTAAACAAGCTGACTTTACACTTTTAAAGTGGAAAATATGTTTTGGTTATAAATAAACTGAACTAGTATTTCTGTTCTTCAGTGGCAGACCACAATCATCAGCAGGATGGAAAGCTTAAGTAGCTTCCACTCCTGTAACATCTTTCATCTCCACAAGATTTTTGCTCAAACGTGCCGTTGGTGGTGTCAGCACATCTCATCTTTTATACTTGTCTGCTTGACTCCTGTGCTAACTTCGAATCACCTACGGCAGGAGGTGATTCATTCTGAGGGCCACAATCCCTTGGGGCTAGAGCACAGAAGTGGGCAGAGCAAATAATAGGACTCATATTTGTACAGTAAGGTACACTATCACTCTGCAAAAGCCAGAAGAGTGTGTGTGTGTGCACACATACACAAATGCACACACATACCTCTCCATTTAGATCCTTTCCAATCGGGCTTCAGGACCGGACATGGAACTGAAACAGCCTTGGTCGCTCTGGTGGATGATATCAGAAGGGCGTTGGATAGGGGAGAATATACCTTCCTCGTCCTTCTGGATCTCTCAGCAGCTTTTGATACCGTTGACCACGGTATCCTGTTAAATCGCCTAGAGGGATTGGGAATGGGGGGGCACGGTTTTACGGTGGTTCCATTCCTATCTCTCAGGCAGGTACCAACGGGTGGCATTGGGGGATGAGGTTTCAGACCCTTGGCCTCTTAACTGTGGAGTACCACAGGGTTCTATCCTCTCCCCCATGCTATTTAACATTTATGTGAAGCCGCTGGGAGCTATCATCAGGAGTTTTGGGCTGCAGTGTCACCAATATGCAGATGACATTCAGCTCTATCTCTCATTTAAGTCTTCACCAGAGCTGGCTGTGCAGACCATGTCCAAGTGCCTGGAGGCCGTAAGTGGATGGATGGGCGAGAACAGGCTGAAGCTAAACCCCGACAAGACCGAGGTGTTGCTCGTGGGTGACAAGAGAAGGTTGGGAGACGTTGACTTGGTGCTTAATGGGGTGAGATTACCCCTCAAAGACCAGGTTTGCAGCCTTGGGGTCATTCTTGACTCCCAGCTGTCCATGGAGGCTCAGGTTTCAGCAGTGAGTCGGGCAGCTTGGTATCAATTACATCTGATACAGAGGCTGCGACCCTACCTTCCTTTGCATCTGCTCCCACGAGTGATACATGCCCTGGTCTCCTCTCGCTTAGACTACTGTAATGCGCTCTACGTGGGGTTACCCTTGAAAACGGTCCAGAAATTACAGCTGGTACAGAATGCGGCGGCACGCCTGATTAAGCATAGCCGTCGCCGAGATCACATCACCCCAGTGTTGCTAGATCTACACTGGTTACCAGTAGTTTACCGGGCCCAATTCAAGGTGTTGGTATTGACCTTTAAAACCCTAGATGGTTTCGGCCCAGTTTATCTGAAGGACCGCCTCCAGTATCACCAATTAGGCCGCCTTACAAGATCAGCCACACAGGACCTCCTCTCGGTCCCACTGGTCAAAACAGCTAGGCTGGTGCGGACCAGAGAGAGGGCGTTCTCGGTTGTGACCCCCACCCTCTGGAATTCTCTCCCTTATGATCTTCGACATGCCTCCTCCCTGATGGGTTTTCGCCGAGCTCTTAAGACCTGGCTATTCAGGCAGGCCTATGGAAATTTTGGGGTAGCTTAGTTTTTGATGTACTACTTGATGTTCTGCTGTTAGTTTTAATAGATAATTGTGTTCTGGATTGTTATTGTATTTTATCATGTTGCTGTAAGTCGCCTAGAGTGTCCGTTAATTCGGACAGATAGGCGACTAACAAATAAAATTTTATTATTATTTTATTATTATTATTATCCAGACAAGCAAGTGACATCACAATTTGAGAACACATTGCAACTAGACAAAAATACTTGATGTGAAGCTAGGCTAGTGAGAGATGTCACCTGGGGAGAGTCCTGAGTGCCAGATAGAGAAGTTTGGAGGGCCACAGTTGGCCTCTTAGCCTGAAGTTCCCCACCCATGTTCTAGAGAAATCTAGTTTTTCAAGATGAGAAGGATTCTCATGCATCCCCATTAGAGCTGATAGATACTTCTCAACACATCCTACCTAAGATCTAGAATAACAGTAGCTAACATGGTGCCAGATGTTAATGGACCATAATTCTAGCCAGCATGACCAATGGTCAGGAATGAAGGAAACTGTAATCCAGCAACATTTGGCTATTCCTGATCTAGAATAATAAAAGCAATATCCAGAGCTTTTTAATGTGTGCTGCGCTCAGTGTTATATCACAAAGTTTCCAAGTCTGTAAAATTCTAACAAAAAGTAATGTGAGAATCACCATTCCCCAGTTTGCTTGCTGTCGCTCTCTCACTCACACACACGCCATAAAAATTGGAGTCACCAAACCACAATTCACTGGTGATTCATTTTATGCAGTCCTGCCAGGTGTTTGAGAAAAGATAACATTGTTGCCCCCTAAATTGTACCAATTAGCAACTATGATTTATCTTGAGGGACAGCAGTGTGTTTATATACAGTTGTTCATTTTGATAGATATCTCTCTTATGACCTTTGCTCAATGCCTTTTTCCTTTTCAGAGGTGTTCCTGGCTCTTTGTATAAGAACTAGAAAATTGAGAATTTGCAAGTTTGATAGTCCTTGACTTGGGCGCGGATGTGACAGGAGTAGTGCAGTACTGAGGCTGTAAAGCAGTCCTTTTCAAACTTTCTACCTTCTGGAAATCCTTTCCACATGAAGTGGCCCGCTGAGAAATCTGTGACAGTTGTAGTGGATTTGGGGAGAAGAACTCTGGATCAGAAGAGAATATTGATTGTAGTTTACCAATTCGTCACAAATTAGTTTGAAGTGAAAAGCATGGAGGAAAATGGTAACTGGGATGGTGATGGAACCCATCCCACATGATCATTAGGGTCAGATGATGTGACAGATATTGCCCTGGTATGGCAGGGTTGCTCCTGCAGTTCTTGACAATGGAGATGACTGCCAAACCATCAAAAGATCTCTTGATCTTGTAGAATGTGGGGAGGAAGAGAGCAGACATGATTGGAAAACTGCCTAAGAAGGAGCAAAACTGGCAAGGCTATGGAGGAGAATCCCTGTAGCTCCAAAAGGAGCTGACTTGGAGTTCAAGAAGGAGAACGAAGCTATATCCCAACAAAAGCCCTTCCCTCCAGCTAGAACCTCAGTGGGGTAGCAGGCTGGATAAAAGTACTATGTCCCTATCCCCAACAGAAGGTATTTAGGTAAGCAATGTTTTTTAAATTACTATCCATACACCCCCTACCCCCTCAACTCATTTCCCCCCTCATTATGCAGTGTCTGCTGGGCAAAGTGGGCCCCACTGTTTGTTTTTAAAAAACCTTTGGTAGTTCTTTTAACTTTGAAAGTAATTGTTTCATATCTTTTTTTCAAAGTTCTCTGAAATTCTCAGAGTTGCAGATACTCTTAGTCTGTAATCCTATGCATAGTTACCTGGGAATGATCACCATTGAAAACGATATGACTTGCTTACAAGGAAATGTGGATAGGATTGGGTTGCAAGATAAGTATCCCATCCTTACGTGGTAGCAACCTGGAAATGCTGGGATGGATGAGTTGATTCACTTCCTCTTCCCAAAACAAAGTTGAGAATTTGTATTATTTATTAATGTATTATAAAACAAATACCACTTAATATGATAAAAAATCTCTACGTGGTTTACATAAAAACAATACAAATACAACAGTAACATTAACTAAAATTTCCTAATAGCTAGATGAAGCAAAACATATGTCACAAATAAAACTTAGCAGTTATATGGGCAGTTCACCCGAGTTTGAGTCATGAAATGCAACAGGTACATGAAGAATTGTCATTGTGTGATTGGCTCTAGCTGGTGGCCCCTGAGGCTTTGATGTTTTAAACTAGGTATTGCAAGCCAGCAGTCTGTCCATGTCTCAGTACATAAAGAACACTGTTTAAGTTTGTTATGTCCCATCATGACTTTGCATGAACACTCACCTTGGCATATCAAAGGATCAGTAGTGGGCAATCTGTCTTTCAAAGAAGCTTGTCTAACATTATTCATCTTCTTACTAACAAGCTTCTGTGAAACAACTAGGTTCCCTGGGACACAGTTTCAAAACCTCTGATATAAGCAATAAGGGACGAGAATGTTCTCTCACCTGTTTAAAGAGTTTTTATTGTTAATTCACTAATAGGCAAAAAACCTTGAGGTTTAAGAACGTACCTATAGCCAGTAGATATTTCTATCAAACTTTAAAAAGCAGGGAAATTGGGCAGCTATAGTGAATGCACCAAGGGAGCAGGAGTCCTCCTCTCTGTGATACTGTACTGCCCTACAAATTGGTCAAAATGTAAACACAATTTGGGTTGGTCTTTCACAGTCCAATCCACTTCCTATTCCTAGATGCCCTATTCCTCCCTCAGAGCTCATTGGCAATCACTTGTGGCCGAGTAAGATTGTCTTCCAGGGTAAGGTCTTTAACAGTGGGTCCGTAAGTGACTGTGGAGGCCAATTCTGGATCCACACAGCCTCCCACAGTGAGGACATAGGTTTCCAGACGGAAGATAGTCACAGTGAGGATTTGCTTGATGTGCCTTCCGCTTAGCTCGTCTGTCCCTTTCGCCCTGTACTCATGCTTCTTCAAAGTCCATAGCACCTTTGATAATGGCTGACCTCCAATTGGGACGCTCATGGGCCAAAGCTTCCCAGTTCTTGATGCTCATGTGACTTTTTTTAGATTCGCTTTAAGAACATCTTTAAACCTCTTTTGCTGTCCACCTACATTCCGTTTTCCATCCTTAAGTTGGGAGTAAAGTAGCTGCTTTGGAAGACAGTGATCAGGCATTCAAACAACATGGCCAGTCCAGCGAAGTTGATGTTGGAGGATCATTGTTTCAACACTGGTAGTCTTTGCTTCTTCCAATACACTAACATTAGTCCACCTATCTTTCCAAGTAATTTGCAGAATTTTCTGGAGGCAGCGTTGGTGGAATCTTTCAAGAAGTTGGGAATGGTGTTTATAGATGGTGCATGTTTCACAGGTGTACAGTAAGGTCGGTAGTACAATGGCTTTGTAAATAAGCATTTTGGTCTCCCTGCGAATATCCCATCCTCGAACACTCTACGCTTCATTCAGGAGAATGCGGCACTCGCAGAGCTCAGACGATGCTGAATTTCAGTAGAGCTACAATCTCCAGAAGAGGGACTAACTGTTAATCCACTCTGGCCATTGGAGCCAGAATAGGACTCTCCTAACAGCTGTCAGTACCCTTCACAAACTACACTTCCCAGGATTCTTTGGGGGAAGCTGTGACTGTCTAAAGTGAAATAAATGTCTGGCATGGTTGTGGCCCCCTGATTAGCCAAGCCAAACAGCTGTGAGTATGGCTTTTAGAACAGTGACAGTTCTTACTGAGCGTGCACTTCAATGTTAAATTTCTTTAATTAAAAGTCAGCCATGCATTTTTTTAACTTTTAAACTGAAGAAGATGAAGGTCAGTATGGGGCAAGGTCAGTAATAGGATTACAGGTACTCTGTGAACATGGCTGATTTTTAATTAAGTTCAACAAATTATGAGACCGCTTACAGAAAAAGTCCAACAGGGGTCTGAATTTTTTTCTCTTGTTTTAACACTTTGATTTCTCAATTCTCTCTGGGTGTTTTGTGTATCACCATGAAACTTAGAGGGTTGTTGAGCAAGTGTTAGAGGGTGTTGAGCAAGTTCAGGACTAAGTTTTGTAAGGTTTTGTTCTGAAATGAGCTTATGGAAAGCAGCAGAATGGCATGGGGGGTATTTTCAATTTAACATTGTGGAATGTGAAAAATCCACACTGGCTATATTATACAGCCATTCTTGTGGTTGTATAATGAAACATCCAACAAATGGTAGGAGTGTGTATTGAAATGTGCATATAATTATGCATTGTAGCCAAATGAGTGCCAGATCCAGTTCCTTTCCCAGTTGGCTTTGTCCAGCTTGAGACTTAGCCATGAACCTCTGTGAGTGACCTTGGACCAGTTGATATTTTTCAGTTTAACCTAACTCAAGGCATCATGCTCCCCTGAGTGCCTTGGGGGAAGGGGGGAGAATAATACATTTTCTTTCCCTTGATCCCCTCCTTGAATCCCCACTCTATCCTTTACGAATCTACCTTTCTACTTCTGCCTCTTCCCTTTAGTCCTATTCTGTTGTAGGCCATTGCTGTATTAGTAAGAGACCCACCCAATACTGAATATGTGTATAGAGATTGGCCATAAATATGGGCTATAATAACTGGATTACCACACAGAACTTTTCTTTTTTTTCTGATTTCTTATTTCAAATTTATTAAGCAAAGAAAAAAGGGGGGGGAAGAAAACACAAAGGAGGGAAAAAACAGCTCACATTAGCAATGTATTGGTTAATGTATTATCTTAATTTGTACATATTGATCAATATATGCCATCCAATGTTCAAGTAAGTATCCAAACAAAGCTGGTGTTTATAGAAAGTACTGTTCAAATGTAGCAATGACATTAAGGCATTCCCGTTCCGCGCCTGGGACCTACCGGGCAGAGGGACGAGCTTGCGGCCGCTGTCGATGTCCCGGCCGCCATCTTGGATGGGATGCGTGCACACACGGCGCGCTGGCGCGCCGTCGTGTGACGCGGCAGGGAGGCGGGGCGGCTGAAGGCTATTTAAGGCCGCCCCGCCTGCTTCCCGCCATCCAGTTTGAATTTCGGCGGCAATCGGGGCAGCCGCAGCAGCTGCAGCTTCGGCTCGGCGCGGCTTCCTTCAGCGGCTGCTTCGGCCGGGCTCCTTTGGCGGCAGCTTCGGCGGGGTTCCTTTGGCAGCGATCGCGGCAGCAGCAGCTTCGCAATTTCGGCAGCAGCAGCTTCGGCGGCGGCTTCTCTGCCGGCGCACGTGGGCCTCCGGAGGCTTCCTGTGGCCAGGGTGGCTGGGCGGCATCGAGCGCCCCCCCCCAACCTCATTGAGAGACAGGGAGGCAGTGGCGGCGGGCAACAAGGCCTAGGCGGCGAGGATCCTGGGGCAGTCACGACGAGGCGGCAGCGCAGGATCGGATCCAGCACGGCGAGGACCACAGGCTAGGCGGCCTTTGGCCGGCAACTTTTAAATTTAATTGTTAATTTTAGTTAACGCGGGGGAGGTGGGGCACGACCCCAACCATCAACCCTTGCCACGTGCAGGGCAATTAGGCTACCCTCCAGGATAATTGGGTGCCGGGTGGGGGTATTGAATAAGCAGGCGGGCTCCTTCACAACGCTTTGTAATCACGTCCTTTTTTTTTTTTTTTTTTTGCAAGCGGGGCCCCCTATCTCCCTCTAGTATGCCCAAGAAAGGACAAGGGGGGCCAAAAGGGAAGGGAAAGGCCCCCAGAGCAGGGGGGAGATGCCCACCCCCAGCGGCAGAGGGGGCAAGGAGTGGGGAGGGGCCACCATGGGCGGCCATATTAGCCAGGTTGGAAGCCCTAGAACATGGCTCAAGCCACCCTAATGCACCCCGGGACCAACCTGTGACAGGGAAGAAGAAGGACCCACCACCCAAACGGTCTCGGGGGAAAACACAGCGGCCAGTGAACAGTGCTGATGCAGGGGCTGTTGCTTCCATCTTAGCGCGACTGGATGTGCTGGAGGCCGGGCTCAGGGCTGAGGCGAGGACGCCCAGCATAGAGCCAGGCGCAAATCCCACCCTGCAAGCAGCCCCAACAATGCAGCCCGCACAAGGACCTTCGGCGGAAAGCACACAGGGTGAGTCCTCTATCATGCCACAACAACAAGGACAGCAGCAGTGGAGCTGGGCCCCCTGGGGGTACCCCTACTGGCCCTTTTCCCCACCAGCGGTAACCGAGGGATATGGGCAGGCAGGGACCTCCGCCTGCGGGGGGGAGGTTACGCCACAGCAGCAGCATCCCCTAAGGGAGGCCTGCGAGCAGGTCTGGCACCTCGCTGCTGGGACGGCGACGGAAGGAGGACAGCAGCCCGCCCTGTCTGCCAACCCCCCTGCAGAGATATCCGACCCCCTGGGATCAGTCAGAGAGGGGGCCATACCTTTTGGGGAAACGTCTGCCCCACTGGGTTTTCATCTTCTGCCTGCTACGAAGGACAGAATATGGAGGGGAGAGTATGTGGACCTATTCTCGCTCCTGTACAGGGAGCCGGTTGGGAAGGATAAGGATAAAGGAGAACATGCAGAGCCCGATAGGCCCAAGCGCCGACGGGTAGAGCGCTCTTGGGCTAACTGGCTGCCTGCATTCCTTACCTACATGGGGGTGGTAATACAGAGGCAGCCTCACAGGGCCTCGGTACTAATCAAATACCTCGATATCATATACCGGGGCTACTCGGAGTTTCAAGGGACGGCATGGCTAGACTACGACCAGGCGTTCCGTATGAGGGCGGCTTTTGATACATCCCTCCCCTGGGACAAGAAGGAGGCTGACCTGTGGCTGCAATTTATGGCGCATTCTAGACCCATGGCAGGCGATAGGGCGGACAGCGGCCATCTCTTGGCGCGCCAGGCATCAGCAACTGCTTCCCGCGGGCCTGCGGGGCAGGGGGTTCAACCCCGCCTGCTTTGCTGGGAGTTCAGCTCGCGTGGCCTTTGCGGTCGGAGCCCGTGCAGGTTCAGACATGAATGTGCCATATGTGGGGGCCCCCACGCCTGCACTAGCTGCCCCAGGGGCCGCCCCTTCAGGGGTGGAAACAGGGATTCGGCTGGCGCAAGGAGGACAGGGGCTGCAGGCGCAGCTCAGGGAAAGGGGCCCCAGCCCAATTAAAATTGCCGTGCTCCGACACTTACTCCACCTTTACCCCCTAGTCCTAGATGCCCAGTTTTTATTAGAAGGCTTCACAGTGGGTTTTCGGATCCCCTATTTAGGTCCCAGGCGACCTTTCATGTCCTGCAACCTTAAGTCAGTGGAAGGCAGGGAATCAGTTCTGAGAGAAAAAATTAAGAAGGAAGTAGTAGCCGGCCGGGTTCTGGGCCCCTTTGCTGCACCACCCATCCCCTCACTCAGAGTTTCCCCGTTGGGCCTCGTTCCCAAGAGGGCACCAGGTGAATTTCGCCTGATACACCACCTGTCCTTTCCACAGGGTGAGTCAGTCAATGACTTTATCCCAGCGGAGCTGTGCTCAGTCCGCTACACATCATTCGACTGTGCTGTGCGAATGGTCAGGGACTGCGGGGTTGGGGCCCTTATGGGAAAGTGTGACATCAAGTCTGCTTTCCGCCTCCTCCCGGTCCACCCACAGGACTTCGAGCTGTTGGGCTTGGCTTTTGATGGGGAATATTACGTGGACAGGGCATTGCCTATGGGCTGCTCTATATCATGCTCTGTTTTCGAGCGCTTCAGCTCCTTCTTGGAGTGGGCGGTCAAGAGGCGCGCAGGCTTGCAATCAGTGGTACACTATTTAGATGACTACCTGTTTGCGGGCCCTGCGGACTCAGGCACCTGCAGGGCGTTCATGGCACATTTCGCGGGGCTGGCTGGGGAGCTGGGCGTCCCCCTCGCGGCCGAAAAAACTGAGGGCCCATCCACTGCTATCACGTTTCTGGGCATCGAGATAGATACGGTGGCCCAATGCTGCAGGCTTCCTCAGGACAAGTTGGGGGCCCTCAGGGAGAAGATCTCAGAGGTGGTCAGTTCTAACAAGGTGACATTAGCCACTCTCCAACGGCTGGCAGGCCAGCTGAACTTTGCCTGCAGGGTTGTAGCGCCCGGCCGCGCCTTCCTGCGGCGCGTATATGATGCCATGGCTGGCCTATCACGATCCTACCACCGCACACGGGTGACAGCCGCTCTTAGGGCTGACCTGACAGTGTGGTCCACCTTCCTGCGGGACTTTAATGGGGTCTCCCTATGGAGAAGGGATCGCCTGTTGGAGGCAGAACTACAGGTGCACTCCGATGCCTCGGGTGCCTTCGGTTTTGGGGTCATTCTGCATGACTCATGGTGCCACGGCAGCTGGCCACAGGGCTGGACACTGGCGGGCCTGACCAGAGACCTGACGTTCTTGGAGTTCTTCCCCATCGTCGTGGCCGTACACCTCTGGCCCGACAAGCTGTGTAATTCCGCAGTCCACTTTTGGTGCGACAACCTCCCCACAGTGCACGTTATTAACACCCTGTCCGCTAGAAACCCCAACGTTATGCTTCTGGTGCGAGCATTCGTGCTCCAATGTCTTCACTATAATATTCAGTTCCTGGCGCGCCACGTTCCGGGTATTGACAATAGTATTGCTGATGCTCTATCACGGAACCAGATGGAGAAGTTTCGCCAGCTGGCACCGTGGGCAAGGGCTCTGCCGGAGGTGTTCCCCCCAGCGCTATGGGAGATTGGAGGATTGAATCAGAAAGGGCCATAAGCCTTTCTGTGGCGCCCAGCACTTTGGCCAGCTACCAGGGGGCAGGTAGGGATCTATCTAACTTCAGAGAGTCCAGGGGTTACGTCCAGGAGTGGCCCATCCCGGTCGAGCAGCTTATGGAGTTCTGCGTGGAGGGGAAACGGAGAGGCCTTTCAGTCAGGACCATCAAAGGTAAGCTCTCAGGCCTCGCTTTCCTAGCGAAGGCACGGGGCTTTCAGGACTACACGGGTGACTTTAGGGTGCGCCGGATGCTGGAGGGTTGGTCCCGCGAGCGCCCTTGCCCCCCGGATGCCCGCCTCCCCTTTTCCCCAGAGCTATTGTTTGGCCTGCAGGGACAGTGGAAGCACTTGTGTTCTTCCCCTTTCGAGGCCCTGCTATATCATGCTGCGGCCCTCACTCTGTTTTTTGGGGCCTTCCGAATCGGGGAGGTGGTGGCAGCTTCCAAGAGGGATAACTCCCTCCGAGCCCTGCTAGTCTCCGACCTCAGCTGGAGGGCAGAGCGGGCCATCCTGCGGCTCAGGCGGTCTAAAACGGACCAGCATGGTAAGGGGCGCCTGGTGGTATTAGCCCCATGCCGGCAGCAAGAACTCTGCCCAGTAACAGCCCTGCGCAGTTTTGTGGCAGCGAGGGGGTCGCAGTCAGGGTACCTATTTATACATAGGAACTCCCAGCCCCTTACCAGATACCAGTTCTGGTCCGTGGCGAAGGCCGCACTGGGGAACTTAGGCGTGGACCCCAGTAAGTTCGGGACACACTCCTTCCGGATAGGCGCGGCCTCCACGGCGGCCCTATTGGGCTTTACTAAAGACAGGCTTCAGGCCGTGGGCGGGTGGTCCTCGGACGCGTACAAGGCCTACGTTAGACCACTTGCTGACACACACGGCGCCAGCGGCTAGATTTTGCCCCCCCCCAGGGGCCCCCCCCCATTGTTACCCAATGTCGTTGTTGTTTCAACAGATCGCCGGACAAGATCGGAGCTGCCACGCATCCTCCTATGTGGCCACAGTATGATGTTCTGGGCAGGCCGCAGGGCGGCGAAGTCTCGCTTCGGCACGCAGCTGGGGCTCAGTCAATGGGCCGCAGTGCGGTGGCTGGGACGTCGGGGGATGCGTTGGGATGGGCTCCTGCCAGCCTTGTTTCAACCGGCTGTGGAAGTGGCAGCGCCCCAGGTGCTGGTGATCCACCTCGGGGGCAACGACTTGGGTCTGTTAAAGGGCAAGGCCCTAATTGAACAGGCATGCGGTGACCTCCGGGCCATTGCACGTCGCTGGCCGGGGGTGCACTTAGTGTGGTCAGACATCCTGCCGCGCAGGAGGTGGAATTGTGCTGGTGACCCACGAGGGATGGACAGGGCACGGAAAAAGGTGAACAGGCAAATTCAGAGGGCCCTTAGGGACTTAGGAGGTTCTGTCATCCACCACCCAGAGGTGGGCCACAACAAGCTTGAGCTGTTTCGGCCTGACGGCGTCCATTTGACGGACAAGGGCAACAACATCTTTCTAAGGGACCTGCAGAAGGGTTTACACCAGATTCTTATCGGGTGTGGGGTAAAGGGGGACTAAGCAGAGGCTTGTCCCCCTTCTGTGGCGAAGAAGTGCGGGGAAAGGTTAAAGGGAAAGGGCAGCTAGGTGACACCTTTAGGCACCTTTGGGGGTGACAGGCGGTCCGGAGGCCTGCAGCTCAGGGCTACACGGCCCGGGGACAGGGTACGGGCCGCCTTTGGGGCCAACGTGCCTCATCCGCTCAGAGTTTCAGGGCTCCGAGGGGCGGTGATGCGGGTTGGACCCCCTACACATCTTCAGGGTGTGGCTGGAGCTGGGGGGGCTGGCACAGGGCAGCCCCCAGGCTCAGGCAGGGCATGATCGCCCGATAGCTGCTAACAGGCTTTGCCTGGATCTCCAGAACGCCCCGCCCTTAATCTCCCTTCTGCAGGTTCATTATTCAATTGATTCTGTTTAAATAAAGTGGCCCATCATTTACCCAAGCAATGGTGTCTGTGTTTTATTTCGGCAATAGGCCGCAATCCCGTTCCGCGCCTGGGACCTACCGGGCAGAGGGACGAGCTTGCGGCCGCTGTCGATGTCCCGGCCGCCATCTTGGATGGGATGCGTGCACACACGGCGCGCTGGCGCGCCGTCGTGTGACGCGGCAGGGAGGCGGGGCGGCTGAAGGCTATTTAAGGCCGCCCCGCCTGCTTCCCGCCATCCAGTTTGAATTTCGGCGGCACCCGCCCGACCCTCCCTCTGCTGCAGTGTGATCCATTTGGTCGCTACGGGGCCGACTAGGAATTTTTGGCCTGCCTGCCTCGCTTTGCTGGCAGGTTTCTTTTGCCTACTCCACACTGTGGTTGGGGGGAGGGGTCAAGGGTTAGCACGGGTGCCCCTGGGGGTCAATAGGCTGATTGGGCTGTTTAGTTTGTATTGTTAACGGTCACTTTTGGATGCAAGCGAAGAAGTGCGGGGAAAGGTTAAAGGGAAAGGGCAGCTAGGTGACACCTTTAGGCACCTTTGGGGGTGACAGGCGGTCCGGAGGCCTGCAGCTCAGGGCTACACGGCCCGGGGACAGGGTACGGGCCGCCTTTGGGGCCAACGTGCCTCATCCGCTCAGAGTTTCAGGGCTCCGAGGGGCGGTGATGCGGGTTGGACCCCCTACACATCTTCAGGGTGTGGCTGGAGCTGGGGGGGCTGGCACAGGGCAGCCCCCAGGCTCAGGCAGGGCATGATCGCCCGATAGCTGCTAACAGGCTTTGCCTGGATCTCCAGAACGCCCCGCCCTTAATCTCCCTTCTGCAGGTTCATTATTCAATTGATTCTGTTTAAATAAAGTGGCCCATCATTTACCCAAGCAATGGTGTCTGTGTTTTATTTCGGCAATAGACCGCAATCAGACCATTGCATAACTTTCCTGTTCTCAACTGGCTTTGTCCAACTTTTATTTACCTTTGCACTTGCTTCCATCCTCTGTCTATCCTTTGGATCAGGTCCTTCTCTATGTCTGTGCTTCTGTATTCTTTCATCAGTACCTGCCTCCTTTAATTCTTCTGTTTAGTCTCTATTCAGATCTAGCCATAGTTGGCTAAGCAGCAGCCATTACACCAATCTCTAACTTCAACTCGTGCCTCTGATGCCTAGCAACCAGCAGTTCTAAGGAAAGGACTTTCCTCACCTTTTCTTCTGCATCTGCTTTTTCTGCTGTCACTTCGTTATGCCTTAGGACTCTGACAGGCTGAAGTTCGGCCAGTCAGCACTTGAAGTCTGCAGCGAAGCCTGTCTTGTCAGTTTAGCTCTTCCAAACGTGCAGATGAGGAGAGGTCAAATGGAGAAGATTGGTCTACTGGTTGCTGATGTCACAGTGATCCTTAGTTCTGTACCAAGAGCCTTTTTTATTGCTGTTTCTAGGAGGATTGAGCATTTGAGAGAGCTCTCCCAGATGAAAGGTCAGAGGTTCTGCCAAAAGAACTTACAACCTTTGTTTCTTCTCACAGTCAAAACTACTTCTCTTGCATGTGTGGTTATCCAATTCAGGATAATACATAAATATCTTCTTCTATGGAGATAATGGTAGCTTATATGGGGTTATTCCATTTTATCCTAACAGAAACCCTATGAAGTAGCTTTTAAAAAAGAGATAGTGATTTCCCCAAGGCCAGCCAATAAGATCATGCTGAGCAGCAGTTTGAATCCAGGTATTTTAAGCCCACAGCTAGTACTTTAATTGCAACACTACACTGCATTGCTGTTACTATTTCCCAGACTTAAGGTTTATTGTACTAACTTTAAAATTTACATCCATATTGGGCCAAGTATGCTTTTGTCAAGTTGGATTCATAGCCTCAAGAGTTTTTAACATATGGGACTTGGCAATCAGGCCAGCTCTAAATTGGAAATATAGACGGTCATTTTAATGAATGCTTTGCACTGCTTTTAATGTTTTTATATTGCTGTATGCCCCCCAAATATTTTATGACAGAGTGGTATAGGAATACCTTTATAAATAAATATCAATGCACAAGGGGATATGCAGTCTGCTGCATATTTGTGGAGGTAGTGAAACTTGGAGGCTGAGCTGTTTGTCAGGTTTTTCCAGTTTCTTGTCCATCTCTGTTAGAGCACTGAATTTCTTTGCAGATTCTTTAAGATTAGACTCTGTATTTCATTGGAGCATTCTATCCTCAGACCTATTTGTCACCTGCAAAAAGCCAGTGCAGGCATTGTGCCCAGTATATGTAGCCTTCTTAAAAGCTACAGGAGATTTAATATATTGGATAACTTAAGAAAATGATAATGGGAGAGGGGGTGTAGGGAGAGAATGTTATGCTACCTAGAATATATGTTTCAAAAGGTTGTCTAAAAGTATGTACATTCATGGTCTGTTTTTCTCATATTTTATCTGTTAAACAGCTGGAGCTGAAGAAAATATGTTTAGCAATCTCCAAATCTATCTTTAAGTTAACATTCTGTCACACAAATGGATTGTCATGCTTCCTCCATTTAAGTGATTTATGAAAGATCTGGGTAAAATTGAGACCACCAGTAAAACTTTCTTTTTTAGTCTGGAACTGTAGTCTCTTCACTTGATTTTTGTGACTGAATCAGGAAATTGCCATTGTCTTATTTTGAGTTTAGGTTTGGTAGATAGAGGTATGTGCTTCAACTAGTTGAGAACCCTCCCTGAGTGTCAGATATTTTTTTACCATAAAAGAGAATAGAAATGGGAGGTCATTACTTCCTCAGTCTTTGCTAGTTCCCAATTTCACTCAAGATTTTTATCAGTTTCTTCTCTCCCCTCCTCTCCACCTTCCTTGTTTCCTATTCCCCAAGCAATTACCTGTAGCAACTTCTTTAATACTGTTCTGAGCCTCACAAACATGGCTGAGCTGTAGCTGCATTTGAAAAACGACTAGCTGAATTCATGAGTTTTTGCAGCAGATTTAAATTGGAGGGTGCTTTGCATGAAACTGTGGCATAATTATTTGCTGGTTTTACCCCCTTGCCTCTGCTGCCATGACTGTGAAAGCCTGGCTGTGGTAAAAACAAACTAGCTCAGTGGTAGAGTATCTGCTTTGCATGCAGAACATCTTAGGTTCAATTCGTGGCATCTCTAGATGGGCTTGGAAATGTCCCCTATTTGAAATCCTGGGGAGCCACTGCCAGCCTGTGTAGACAAAACTGAGCTAGATGGACCAATGGTCTGACACCATATAGAGCAGCTTCTTATGTCTTTGTCTTGGGATTGGCATCACTTGATTTCAGTGGGAGTTGGGCTCCTCCACAGCTGGCAATTCCTTTGGAGTAGAGAAAGGCCAGCCCAGCCCGTAGTGTGTATCTTACAGAGCTCATTAACTTCTTTGTATTTTTCTTTATTGCCAGCTGTCTGTATTAGATATCCCATATTTATATCCTCACAGAAATATACTTTCTATAGTAAAATGCATTAGGCTTTGTCGTATAGAGGTGTAAAATGTCCATTCACTGTTATTTGTTTATTGCATCATTGTCCTGTCTTCCTCTGAGGAGCTCAAGATAACATACATAGTCATAATCCTCCCCACCCCATCACACACATGGAATCATAGAATAATAAGAGTTGGGCCTATAAGGCCTTCAAGTTCAACTCATACTTTTTCTCATAACAAGCCTGCAAGATATGTTAATCTAAGATATGATGGGTACATCCAGTGACCTTTAGAGCTGAGTGGTGATTTGAAAATCTCACACTTTGTCCGTTACACCCAGTGGCTCTCCATTTTAGAACAGCCTGTTTGTGGCTTCATTGTTTTGACTCTGAAAGTATAAAATAAATTGGGCCAGTAGTGCATAACTGGCAATATTGACTAGTTTCACAACAGGCATGTTCATTGTCTCCTCTGTGGAAGCTACCCTTAGGACTCCATCAGCTTGTTTTCTGAATTGATGCTCCAGATATGATTCAAATTCAAAGAATTTATTCCTGCATAGCAATTTTGAATGGAATTGCATAGAAACTAAGAAAAGGGGCACCAAAGACAATTCCTGTGGTCAATATGTAACGAGTGAGTGCCAGTTTACCAAGCTGAGTAAAAGGTGCAGAGGTGTCTTTGATAAGCTCATGCACTCTTATTCAGTTTTTCATGTTCAACTCCACTGTAAAAGCTGGGAGCAATTTCAGAGTAAGCCTAATATCTTCATAAATGTTCTGTTCTCTTCCCTGTGTGGTGGTGGTTGTTTTGAGACATAGGAACATTCTTGGTAACAGATGGTCAGATGCTTTCCTCTGCTCTAGTGTCTTGCATTGGCTATGAGAGAAGTCTGGCCTTTGGTTGTGCAATAGCAGAGTTGAGTAACTACGTATTGGGTCTTATGATTGCTTTCCCAGAACCTCTCCCTTTTTTTACAGCTGTGAGCAGGTAAAGGGAAATGTTTCCTTCTTCTGTAAAGACGGTTGCCTCGTCATTGCAATTCTAAAATACTGTAGATGAGTGGCCCAGTTTTAGTTTTTGTAATCATGTTTTTAAAGTAGACTCATATATATTGGGGGGGCAAGGAGGTAGCAACTGCTCTTCCAGGCTTTTTCAGCCTATTTAAGTGACTTGGCCAAATAAACCATTTTAAAACCATGTAAGCTGTGTGTTGTGTGCTTTAGCGAGGAGAGGGTTAAGAGGGCATGGCTTTGGCTTTGCTTATGCTAGTTCTCCTAAGGTGTTTTAGCACATTCCCCAGACCATCCCCTGGAGGTAATCATCAAGGTGCAGTAGGTGATATCATTCAAATGCAGAGTTCAGTCGTCGTTGCTCACAGGTTTGCACAACTTGTAGCTCACCAGACCCCAGTGGAATAAATGCTTCACCAGAGTTTCGAGACATGATTAAAAGGCTCAAGAAGGCTCTGAGAGAATTTCCTTTAATGGGGAACTGTGTGAGTGAGTACAGTGGGTGAGTTCCTTTTCTTCTTTTTCATTCTGGTTGTTGATTTACTTTGGCAGCATAATTTTCAAAAGTATACTTAGAAAAGATTCATGCATGTGGGGGACTAGGAAAATTACCTTGTAACAGGAATTATAGTTTCAAAGTAGGACAACAGTGAAAGGAGGGCTGTTTTGAAAGAACAGCTATCTATTGGAGAGTTGATGAAAGAAAAGAACAAGGTTTGGTAAACATAGCCTCCTCCATGCCGTTAGTTCCCAAAGTGAATTTACAACTTGTCACTGATTTGATTTTTGAATGTTTCCTAATGTGTGAAATTACCTAGGCTAACCCTTTAATGTATATACTTTTTTGCACTTAATATGTTGTGGTTTACACTGTTCTCTGCATGTTACAAATTATCAGTACCGACAGACACTTTTTTGTCTGTTTACTAACTTTTGTGGATGATTTATGCCAGCATTTAAAATCCATGAATATGAATATAGAGGGAGCAAGTACAAGTGGTTTCACATAATGGAAATGAAGTGGAAATTAAGGGCATTGATAGCTTTAACATGTGGATTGCTTGGGAATTGCACTTTGTGCTTTGATCAACCACTATTAGGCTGCAATTTTATGATGATGACAACTCTTTAATGATAAAATCCTATCTTCCAATTCTCAAACGGGAAATCACCCCTTCATATATATACAACATAAACTCTGTATACACCACATCCTGTTTTGCACTTGGACAACAATATAAAACCATTGGTATTCATGATTTGTTTAATAAGATTACAGCTTTTCGTTGATTGGAGTCAATGACTTTATGGTTTCCATAATTAATCTGATATGTTATGCTGAGTCCTAAAAAGGTAAAGGTGTCCCCGCACTTGTAGTGCGAGTCGTTTCCAACTCTTAGGGTGACGTCTTGCGACGTTTACTAGGCAGACCATATATATGGGGTGGGATTGCCAGTTCCATCCCCGGCCTTTCTTTACCCCCCAGCATATGCCAGGTACTCATTTTACCGACCACAGATGGATGGAAGGCTGAGTGGACCTCGACCCCTTTTACCGGAGATTCGACTTCCTCCTTTCGTTGGAATCGAACTCCAGCCGTGAGCAGAGCTTCGGCTGCGTTACCACCACTTACCACTCTGCGCCACGGAGGATCTTACGCTGAGTCCTACAGATGTAGTATCTGCCAGTCTCTGAAGGTCAGGTGTTTTTAACCCAATTTTCTTTGCTAGAATCTGAAACTGTATTAACTTTTCTCCCTCAGTGATAGGACGCACTTTATGCAAATGTTGAAGGCTTGCCTCTCCGGTGTACAATACTGGGCCTAGGGAATTTTTTTATTGGTTGGTTAATGGTGGCAATGCATACCATTAAATAGTATCTAACATTAATAAGGCTATTAATGAATTAATAATTAATAATAAGGCTCCGTGGCGCAGAGTGGTAAGCGGCAGTAACGCAGCCGAAGCTCTGCTCACGGCCGGAGTTCGATTCCAACGGAAGGAGGAAGTTGAATTTCCGGTAAAAGGGGTCGAGGTCCACTCAGCCTTCCATCCATCCATGGTTGGTAAAATGAGTACCCAGCATACGCTGGGGGTTAAAGAAAGGCCGGGGAAGGAACTGGCAATCCCACCCCATATATACGGTCTGCCTAGTAAACGTCGCAAGACGTCACCCTAAGAGTCGGAAACGATTCGCACCATAAGTGCGGGGACACCTTTACCTTTTTAACATTAATATGGTAGTAAACATGGATACATCATAGAGTATTTGGGGGACTCTTATCTAGAAACTGAAAAATAAACAGCTTTTTTTCTGCACCATGGTTCAGTTCATTAAAATTAATACATATTTCTAAAGAACTTACATTGCTGGAGTCCCATTTTGAACTTTTGTTTTTGTTTTAGTCAAGTGTCTGATGAGCAAACAGTGGAAAACCTGTCCCCTCGGATTCCAAGATCTGAAACTGAAAAGCAGGACGATGGCAGTAATGCATCCTTCATTCCACTATCTCCCCCAGAAATACCACACGGACAAGAGGAAAGAGAAGAAATGTCTGATTCCTCTGACATGAGTGCCTGTAGTGCTACATATAGTAACTTAGGTAAGCACCTTGCATCTGCACAGAAATATAAACTAGAGTTCAATTTCTGCTTCTTCCTTCTGTATGATCAAGTGTTGTCTGACACTTCCCCATTCACCAGGAATTTTTTCTGTAAGAATGTGCAACAGTTTAATGTTCATTCACAAATAGATCTTTGCTTTTTAAGATGGTTTTAAAGAGCTTTTAAAAATGTTTTAATATGTTTTTAAAGATGTTTTGTTTTAATATATTTTAAAGTCTGTTCTTTTAAGATGTTTTAGAGTGTTTGTAGTGTTTTTGTTTGCCGCCCTAGGCTCCTGCTGGGAGGAAGGGCAGGATCTAAATTTAGTAAATAACAAATAATATGTGTTTAGGTCTCAGGAAAATAAATATTGTTGCTTTTTCAGAAATACCCTTGGAAAAACTAGTATATAAACAATTTTTTTCTATCCTGTCCCAAGCATTTGAAGTAAAAGGTATAATTTTAAAATGTTCTCTCTCAGATAAATTTTATTTGAAACCCATTTTAATGAAAACTCCAGACCAGTGTGCAATGGCCTCGGCTATGGTTATACTATAAAATTGTAGACTACTTTAAGAACATGTTTAATAAAGAACTTCAGCTTAACTGTCTAGTAAGGTGGTTTGAGAGAGGGAATAATATTAAATAATTAAGTCCCAACACTATTAAACATGATCTGTGTCATAATAGTCAGCACATCTTTAAAGCCCTAAACGGCTTGAAACCAGGTTGCCTGAAAGACTGCCTTCTCTAATGTGAACCAGTCTGAACCTGACGTTCTTCTGAATACCTGTTCCACGTTCCTCTGCCAGATAACTTAAGGTGGATAACCAAAATGAAGAAGGCCTTTTTGGTAGTGGCACCCTGGGTATGGAACAGCCTTCCCAGAGAGACTCACCTACGTATTCCTCGTGGTCTTTTCAGCATCAGGTGATGACTTTTCTGGGTACCCAGGCCTTTTAAATAATCAGTGTAGTCTGAGCCTCTCAGTTTTTAAATCTAACCTTAGGGTTGTAGTGAAATTTGATCATATTGCTTTGATTTTATTGTTTTATTTCTTATTTTGTATTGAAATTGTTTTTATGCTTAGTAAGTACCCAGAGAATTTTGTGTTATGGAGTGGCATACAAATGTTGTTAATAAATAAGTCCCACAAACTGAAAGAATCTCACAAACAAATCTCACAGACTAGAAGAACTATACATTTACGCCAGTTAGTCATTCATTTGAAATCTTGTACCATAGAAATTTGGCCTGCGCTGTGTTTACTGTCAAGGGTTGTGGGATTGAAGTGGGGTCCACTTTATTTCGGTGACAACATCAGTATGTTGTTCTTGTGTTAACAATATACCCTGTCTTCAAGCCATAGAAACACAATGTGTTTTCTGGCATTATTTATTTCCTGCTTTTCTACCCTGCTCCTAAGCATCTTTCAGGTAACATTAATCAAAGTATGTTAAAAATACAAAATAAGCAGTGAGGCCTGGGCACCCTGTGGACAGCAGCTCCCAGCATCCCTGACCACGTTCATTGGAGCTGATTGGAGATATATATTGGGAGGGCCGCAGGCTGCCTAAAACTGGTGGATTAGAATGCAAAAAACTTTGTATGTGGGTCCATACAAAGAGCTTGTCCATCTTACACCAGTAATGGAACCTGGCCACACTGTGGCACAAGGTATTAGTAGAAGAGTTGGGCTTAGATGACACAATTTCTCTTCCCGCTCCTCCACTGCTTCTGCTAAAGTTAGAGCCTCCAGCAGGATTGTAACTTTATAAGCCAGTGTAGAGTGCACTCGTGCCCCCTCCTTCCCAAGCTGGAGAAAGCGTAACAGTCTCAGCCACTCACTAGGCTTGTGTCACATCTATACCACACATTTAAAACACATAGCTTCCCCCAAAGAATCCTGGGAATTGTAGTTTAACCCTCACAGAGCTACAGTTCCCAGCACCCTTAACAAACTATAGTTCCCAGGATGAGGGGAGCCATGTGCTTTAAATATATGTTGTAAATGCAGCCTTGATGTTTCAGGTCAGTACTAGCTTGTTTCCTTGGGTATAATAGAAGAAAGATAAAGTGGGAAGGCAGGTGACACAGTCCTCACTCACTCCTCCTCCACCATTGCTGACATTTTGTTTCCTGCTTGATCTATTCATTGAAAATTTTCCTTTGAAATATCCTGTTATTATAAATTGCTTTGGGAGTTTTAGTTGTAGGAATAATAATTAAATAATAATTTAATTTATAAGCCGCCTATCTGGCCGATGGCCACTCTAGGCGACGTACAATTTAGTTGCAATAAATGCATCATAATAAAATACACATAAAATACATATCACAGTAAAACTATAAATAAAGAACAATAGCAGTTCAGAGTAATGGGCGATTAGTCCTAAAAAATTAACCCTCCCCAGAAGTCCCAAAGGCCTGTCTGAAGAGCCAGGTCTTCAAGGCTTTGCAGAATACATTCAGGGAAGGGGCATGCCGAAGATCATACGGGAGGGAGTTCCAGAGAGTGGGGGCCGCCACTGAAAATGCCCTCTCCCTAGTCCCCACCAACCTAGCTGTTTTAATTGGTGGGACTGAGAGAAGGCCCTGAGTGGCTGATCTTGTCGGGCGGCATAATTGGTGGCGCTGGAGGCGCTCCATCAGGTAAACTGGGCCGAAACCGTGTAGGGATTTAAAGGTTAATACCAACACCTTGAATTGAGCCCGGAAAACAACAGGAAGCCAGTGAAGATCGAACAACACTGGGGTGATATGTTCCCGGCGGCGACAATTTGTGAGTAGTCGAGCCGCAGCATTTTGTATCAGTTGTAATTTCTGGACCATTTTCAAGGGTAACCCCACGTAGAGCGCATTACAGTAGTCTAAACGAGAGGTGACCAGGGCATGTACTACCAGTGGGAGCTGATGAACAGGGAGGTAGGGTTGCAGCCTACGAATGAGGTGTAATTGATACCAAGCTGCCCGGCTCACTGCCGAAATCTGAGCCTCCATGGACAGCAGTTTATAAATTCGATAAACCTAATGTGGCCTCCTGATTAATTCTGATCTTTGTAGCATGTGGTAGAAGTGTAACTGCCTCTGAATATTTTTGCCTGTCATGTCCAATAACTATGGGTAGACTTGTCCTTCATAAATTTCACTAATCCTTTTTGAACCCCATCCATGCTAGTAGCCATCCCATCATGTTGCAATCAGTTCCACCACTTTTTAGATGCCCTTTTATGTATCTGCTTTATAATGTTATTGTTGAGATAAGATAATGAGAAGTGCACGTGTTATTCTAAATATGGGCACACCATAAGTGTTTATAATGGGTTTGTAAATCAGGCAGTTTTCAGGCAGGCAGTAGTAATTGCATTTTTATATGGCCTTTACTCTCATAGAAGCCAAGGGCAGTGTACAATATCATTAAAATACAGTAATTAAAAACTTTTAAAAACTACATTTCTTTTTTTAAAAAACAAAAATCTAGCTTAATGAAAGCAACTGTATTAGCACTTCTGGATCCATGGGATATATCCCCAAAGTGCAGGTAAAGGAAAACGCCTTTAACTTATGCCTGCGAAAAATCAATGTGGAAAACAGGCACACTTTCTCTGAGAAGAAATACCATAGTCAGGGCACCACCACCATGAAAGCCCTTTCTCAATTTACTGCCCCACAGGCCATACCAGGTGGCATACTGGGTCATCTGGTATTTAGGGAAGTGCTCCTTTAAGTACTTGGGCCTCAAGTTGTTTAAAGCTTTGTGCACCAGTACCAGCACTTTGAATTGGGCCCAGTAGCTCATAGGCAAGCAGTGCAGTGCTTTTTCAGGTCCAATGACATGTGATCCATATCATGCAGCTTCATTCTGCACCAGCCACAGCTTCTGGACTGGTTTCAAGGATAACCCCACATAGAGTGCATTGCAATTATCTCATCATGAAGTTATTACGTTATTGATGCTGGGCTAGGCACTCCTTGCCACTGAGGCCACTTGGGCTTCTACTGACAGCTTAGAATCCTAGGACCACGCCCGAACTACACACCTGTTCCTTTAGGGGGACTATAGCCCAATCCAGAACACGTCATCTACCAAATTCCTAGACCCAGAGACCATATACCTACAGCACCTACCTCTTATTAGGATTTCGTTTCAGTTTATTGGCTCTCATTCAGCCCTTTCATTTATTAATAAAGTAATTCCTTTTATTTGTGTCATTATTTTGTTGCAAAATGTCATATGCAAATTCAAGAAAATAGACATTTTAATATAGTGTGGAGAGAAATAATTAAAAGGAAATTCATTATTTCTGATACTGTATGTTCAAAATTGCCTTCTCTTGACAGGCTAAGCTTGCCAAAAGCTGCTTTTTAGGTCAGCCAACCTGCAAAACATGAAAAGAATGTACAGGGTTAATAGCTAAGCACATAAACTGCTCAGTTACAGAAAAGTTTCTCAACTGAATGGAGAGTTTTCCCCTGAGGAGGAGAAGAGGATAAAACTACTATAGGCTACTACCATAATTTGTCATTTTCATGAATACAATGCATTATTTTTTTTAAAAAAAGAAGCTAAACAAGTATATGTGGTAGAAAGAAATGTGAACTGTTAGATGAAGTCTTCATCATTGCACTTTTTATAAGATCCCTTCTTTTCTACAATACTAGGAGGCTTCAGATGTTCAACTGAATATATTCCTAATGGAAGATGACAACATTTACATTCTATATACCATATTCCGGCTATATTTTTATAAATGTAGATTTTTATTTAGGCCTTCAAGGCAATGACTGGCATCTAACAAATAATTATAATCTCTCTTTATGTTCTGTTATAGTGGCACTGGTTTAGGTTCTGAAGCATTGGTCTTCCCACTAAATAATTACTTTATGTCCAGCCTTAAACTGAGATACTCATGCCCCTCTTCATTCTCACAGTGAAAATGCTCTGACTGTGCATGTGTATCTTTTTCTGTCAAAAATACTTTTTTATCATTATATAGGGCAGTCCAGAGCAGCTATGATACCTCCAAAGCAACCACGGCAACCAAGGGGGGCTTTTGATGATGCCATGGATTTTGGAGGAATATCTGAACCGGAAGTGACAACCACCTTACATCCAACACCACCTCCACTGCCAAAGAAAACTATTCTACGAGCTCACACAGAACCACTTCCAAAAGAACTCCAAAAACAGGCACTTGAAAGTGGCCTGTGTGTTATGGCCAACCCCACCTATGACATCGACACCAACTGGGAAGCAAGCAGTGCCTGCTCTTCAGTCAGCTCAGAATTCAAGGCTGTGGACAATGCGTCAGGAGATTCCTTGGATAGGCCTCCAGAAAAAGGGCTTGTAAACTCCTCAGCAGCCAATAGTTTTTCCAGCCTAACTGCTATCAGTATTAGAGACAGGTATTCCAATAGCATGGAGTCTCTGTCAGATAGGCCTGCCACCCACAGCAAGCATGGCAAGGCTGTCCAGAAGCCCCAGAGACAAGCACTTTATGGAGGAATTGAAAACAGAGGAGAAGTGGTGAGCAGAATCAGAAGCCTTCACACTGATTCCCTGAAGAAACTATCTGTCAAGTATGAAGACCTTTTCATGGCTGGACAGAAAGATCAGCTTCGATTTGGGGTTGACAGCTGGTCAGACTTCAGATTAACCAGTGACAAGCCATGCTGTGAGGCAGGTGATGCTGTCTACTACCCAGCTTCTTATGCAAAGGATCCACTCAACAACTATGCAGTCAAGGTAGGAGGATGGTTTAACAATAGTCACTCCACCAATCAGGATTGACAACTTTATTTAATTTACATTGCACTCCATTACCATTGGCTGTCTTTGTACTTAGTTGTTAGTATCTGAGAAATATGCTTTTCTGTGATAGCTAGTACATGATGATATTTCTTTCAGCTTATAAAAACACAGTAGAATCAAAACAATGAACAACAACCCCACACATAACCCCAAAAGAATAATTCCATCCTGATCCTAAATATTTGCAGCAGGATAACAGAACTGTATTAGCATAGGACCATGTTCTGATTAAGACGCTTGCATATCCTGTTGTAAACTGGAGCAGCAATTTTTGGGATTATGCTTTAAGCCCTTTCTCATACATTCCATTCCATATGTCTCCAGAATGGTCCTGGGAAACTCCCCTCCAATAACCCTTCAGAACTGCAATGAATAAACAACCGTGAGAATGTTAGAGCCCCAAATTCCTTTTTTCTTTAAAGTGAATTTATTGGCATTGGGGCTCAGTTTTGTTTTGTTTTTATCCTTCTGTTCTTTTTAACAAACAATATTCCTGTCTGTTTAACATACTGCTATTATAATTAGTTATATCTATTTATAAAAAGAGGCACTTTTTCATTCTTCAGACAGAGGGCAACTTGAATTGTCCTGCTTATATTTATTTTCAAAAGTACATTATTTTCTTAAATAAAGCTGAAGAGGCTTACAATGTAGAAAACAGAATAATACAATAAATATTTTATAGAAAAATAAAAGAATAATTTCAAAAAATTCAGATTAAAAATTGCAATTTAATGTAGTCTCTTTATGGTAAGGACATACAAAATTTTGTATGCAATTTTACCATCTAAGGACCAAACTATACATGACGTGCTTAACCTGGCAACTTTTATTTGGGAGAAAAACTAGCCAAAGGGTCCTGATCTGGAACATGCTTCCAACTGGGGCCCTGCACAGGTGTTCTGCTGAAAATCATAGAATAGTAGAGTTGGAAGGGGCCTATAAGGCCATCGAACCCAACCCCCTGCTCAATGCAGGAATCCAAATCAAAGCATTCCCGACAGAGCGTCCAGCTGCCTCTTGAATGCCTCCAGTGTCGGAGAGCCCACTACCTCTCTAGGTAATTGGTTCCATTGTCGTATGGCTCTAACAGTTGGGAAGTTTTTCCTGATGCCCAGTCGAAATCTGGCTTCCTGCAACTTGAGCCCATTATTCCGCGTCCTGCACTCTGGGACGATCGAAAACAGATCCCGGCCCTCCTCTATGTGACAACCTTTCGTGTACTTGAAGAGTGCTATCATATCTCCCCGCAGTCTTCTCTTCAGGCTAAACATGCCCAATTCTTTCAGTCCTCATAGGGCTTTGTTTCCAGTCCCCTGATCAACTTTGTTGTCCTCCTCTGAACCCGTTCCAGTTTGTCTGCATCCTTCTTGAAATGCAGAGACCAGAACTAGACTCAGTATTCAAGATGAGGCCTAACCAGTGCTGATGCTCCTCCACCTCCACGTCTCTTTGCTGCTGTTGTTCCAACATTCTGTCTAAGAACTCTTCATCTTCTCTTATAGTCCTCAGTGTGGCCACCCGCTGTTCCAGGCCTCTCACTTTTTCTTCCAACAGTGCCACGAGCTTGCACTTGTTGCACGTGTACACCGTGTTGTTCTCAGGCAAGAAAACAAATGCGGCACACACCTTGCAGGTCACAACCACTGGAGAATCCTTCCCGTTCATACTCTCTTCTACCTTTTGTTTCTTTCTAACTACTTGTTTTGGAGTGGCCTGTGCTTTGTCCTGTCCTACTTCAGGGTAAACTTGAGAGTCTCCCTGGAGAATTAGTAATTTGTTTGTGTTGTTGTTGTAGTGGTGGTGGTTTTTTCACCCCCAGCTGGCTTTTATTTGCCCCTGATAGTGCTGTTTGCACTATTTTCTTTTATTTCTTGGGGACGGCAGGGTCTTCACTGCAAATTTATAGCGGAAAAAGAGGGGGTAATCAGAGGGAAGCCACGCACAATGGAATGGGGGTATCTGAAATGGCTGCTGCTGGATACTTTCACATTAGCAGTTGGTGTTAAAAGTGCTCCTTGGGCTTCATGAGGTGGCAAGCAGCAGAAAGAAGACAAGATGAGAGAAAAAGAAAGCATAACAAAATTAAAAATGGATCCCATGTTAAAGGTAGGAATTAGAGGTGGGCCTTAGGTCTGAAAAGTGGAGGACTACTGTCTAAAATAATTATGCAGATGTTGCAAATGGAGTGACAGTGCTTTTCAAAGGCAACCTTTGTTTCTCTAGAAACAAAAGGTGCCTTTGAAAAATAATTGTCAAAGCCACAACCATGTCTTCAATGCCATGCCCACACCAAAATCTAGACTGACAGGAAATCAAAAATATGACTGTATCCAGGTGTAACTGAAGCTGGAAATTTTCCTCCTGCTCAAGGGTCTTTGTGAGAAACAGATGTTTAGAAACTAAGCATCAGCTAGCTGTGGAATCTGTCTCTAGGTTACATAGTGAGCCAGATCCCCTGAAATCATTTACCAAAATATTGCTGGTGTACCAAGGGTGAGGTGGGAGGGAGAAACTCCATCACGTTATTATTTCTGTACCCAAAGAGCCCTGAACTAGTCAGCAGTTTAAGATGACAGTCAGGGCCAAGGGAGATGCAAGGTAATACAATCCAATACAGTTTCTTATCCAAGTCTTATCCAATTCAACCATTCCAAGGAAGCAATTCTCTAAACTACAGTTAACAGTTTCATTAAGTACATTTATAAACGTACCATAATATTTGGTTCCATGCTAAACTTAATAAAGGGAAGAAAATATGTTTAACATGGAGCCTTTGAATTAACCCTCAAGTGTTAATTTTATTCTGTATATTCTGTTATATACATATGTAATACAAAACCACATTTAATGTATTGGAAACAAAAATTTTAATTGCCCAATGTACTGAGCTCAACAATTTACTCAACCTAGCTGTGAATCCATAACACAGGACTGCCTTTGTTGTTATGTGCCTTCAAGTCAATTACGACTTAGGGTGACCCTATAAATCAGTGACCTCCAACAGCATCTGTCATGAACCACCATGTTCAGATCTTGTAAGTTCAGGTCTGTGGCTTCCTTTATGGAATCAATCCATCTCTTCTTTGGCCTTCCTCTTTTTCTACTCCCTTCTGTTTTTCCCACCATTATTGTCTTTTCTAGTGAATCATGTCTTCTCATTATGTGTCCAAAGTATGACAACCTCAGTTTCATCATTTTAGCTTCTAGTGATAGTTCTGGTTTAATTTGTTCTAACACCCAATTATTTGTGTTTTTCACAGTCCATGGTGTCCGCAAAGCTCTCCTCTAACACCACATTTCAAATGAGTTGATTTTTCTCTGATCTGTTTTTTTCACTGTCCAATTTTCACATCCATACATAGAGATCGGGAATGCCATGGTCTGAGTGATCCTGACTTCGGTGTTCAGTGATACATCTTTGCATTTGAGAACCTTTGCGAGTTCTCTCATAGTTGCCCTCCCCAGTCCTAACCTTCTTCTGATTTCTTCACTATTGTCTCCATTTTGGTTAATGACTGTGCCAAGGTATTGATAATCCTTGACAAGTTCTATGTCCTCATTGTCAACTTTAAAGTTACATAAATCTTCTGTTGTCTTTACTTTAGTCTCCTTGACATTCAGCTGTAGTACTGCTTTTGTGCTTTCCTTTTCAACTTTCATCAGCATTCGTTTCAAATCATTACTGGTTTCTGCTAGTAGTATGGTATTGTCTGCATATCTTAAATTATTGATATTTCTCCCTCCAATTTTCACACCTCCTTCATCTTGGTCCAATCCCGCTTTCTGTATGATATGTTCTGTGTATAGATTCAACAAATAGGGTGATAAAATACACTCCTGTCTCATACCCTTTTCGATTGGGAACCAATCGGTTTCTCCATATTCTGTCCTTACAGTAGCCTCCTGTCCAGAGTATAGGTTGTGCATCAGGACAATCAGATGCTGTGGCACCCCCATTTCTTTTAAAGCATTCCATAGTTTTTCATGATCTACACAATCAAAGGCTTTGCTGTAATCTATAAAGCACAGGGAGATTTCCTTCTGAAATTCCTTGGTCCATTCCATTATCCAACATATGTTTACAGTATGAGATCTGGTGCCTCTTCCCTTTCTAAATCCAGCTGGGACGTCTGGCATTTCTCACTCCATATATAGTAAGAGCCTTTGTTGTAGAATCTTGAGGATTACTTGCATGGGATATTAAGGCAATAGTTCAATAATAACTGCATTCCCTGGGATCCCCTTTCTTTGCAATTGGGATATATATTGAACACTTCCAGTCTGTGGGCCATTGTTTAGTTTTACATATTGTTGACAAGTTTTGTCAAAATTTGGATAGATTTAGTCTCAGTAGCTTGTAGCAACTCTATTGGTATGCCATCTGTTCCTGGTGATTTGTTTCTTCCAAGTATTTTAAGAGCAGCTTTCACCTCACATTCTAAAATTTCTGGTTCTTCATCATACGGTTCCTCCTTGATTGAATCTGTCATTCTTACATCTCTTTTACATCTCAGATATAAGCAACCAATTTTACCACATATCTGCACCTGCACTTCACAGAATTGTGTAGGCGGTCAATCAATCCCTGGGTGTGAGATTTTATCCCAGGAGCTGACATGCATTTCTTTTGCATTCTGAAAACACACAGTTTCTTTTTTTTTCTTCCTAGATTGAAACCAAGATAGGCTATGATTTTAATTTTGAACTAAGCAGACTAATAATTTAAAGTCTCGAATATAGATCTGAAATAAGAATTTGGATTTAGATTCAATCTGTCTCTTACAGTTTGCTCTATTTAATTCCTTTGTGTGTGTTTTTGGTGGGGGCAGGCAGAGCTTGGAAAAGTTACTTTTTTAAAACTACTACTCCCATCAGCCTCAGCCAGCATGGCCACTGGATTGGGCTGATGGGAGTTGTAGTTCAAAAAAGTAAATCTTCCAAGCTCTGGGGGCAGGGTAGGGGTTAGGAACATTTATGGAATTCTAACTGGGCTAACACAGTTCATTTAAATGTTGTCTGTGTGAAGCATGAAGAATTAAAGAACAATTTTTGTATTTTTTTCCTGCCCGCTTATCATAACACTGATTCCTTGTCAATTTAAAATATGAATTTTCAGAAGGATGAAAATGGGCATCACTGGTGGCCCTCAATGCTACAGCATCTGTACTATTTTTCTGCCTTACACAAAAGCACAATTTTCACAGTGCAGCATGAAAGTTTGTAATGACAGACATATCTTGTCCTTGGCAAAACTTCATTTCCACAAATTCATTCTGAAGTCTTTTTTCCTAATGAGGCATTGTAGCTTTGCGTTGTTATTATGCTAGTGTGCCAAGACACAGAAATCTATGCCATTGAGTTTCTTGTATCAACAGTTCAGGGCACTAAAAGCTAACCCAAATAAACAGAGCTTGCAGCTTTTCCAAAAGGAGTCCAGACACAGGTTTTTGCAAGTTTCTCAAAAAAAAATATCCACTTCAGATGATACATGCCCTTAATTATAACTCTACGCCATTTCTTACATTGAAGACATAGAGGCTGCCTGTACATGGCAGGGGAGAAAAGTGGAAGTGCAGTAGCCATCCCTTCCCCTGACCTTTGCACATACAAACTGTACATGTATAAATTCTGAACATGGGATCAGGGACTCTGCTTTTTGCACAAAGGCAACTGCTGGTACATTGCCTCCATGCATACAATTTGAACACACATAGGGTCTGCTCATTCCCCATACAGGCCCTTTCTGTCCTGCTGATCCCTCCCATAACACATGTTCAGTCTATGTGCATTGAATATACAAGGCGGGCTTCTGTGGTTGTATATGGTTCTCTGCAGCTTCCTCAATCCTACATCTGCACCTAACATATGCTGTTCCAATATATGGCTGTCTTTAGTGTTTTTAGAACTCTTCCAGATACAGAAAAAATGCAGTGGTTCTTGCATTAAATATAAAGGAACCCTTCTCTTGTGCATTAGCTCAAATTACCTTGAGTGGTGTTGATGCTTGGCATGCATAGGTCATTTTGATCCTTAATCTATAGGTAATTACCAAAATGACAGGACACAAATGTAAGCTATTCTTCTTATTAGTATGTATTTGGTTTTTTCATGCTAAACCTCTTTCCCATCATAAGAGGATATTCTTTTTTCACCAGGTTCAAAGCAATGCACAATTAAAATTCCCTTTAAAATTAAAAAAAATTGCTCACTATTGACCAACTAGTGAGATGCTTATCAAATTGTGAGAATGTGTCCTGAAACAAATAAAAGGCCCAGCCCTCACTTCTTTTCCCAAGTGGCTTTGTTCCATCTTTCTATTCCTTTGCCTTTGCTTCCTCAACTCTTCATCCTAGGCCATCAGTTTCCTCCATAGCCTCAAGCCTGAGCTTTCTCAGTAGCGCTCCCCTTGCTCCCTTTTTCCTTCCTAAGACCCCAAACTAGTCCTGGCTCAATTTCCCATCCCTTGCCCAATTTGCACCTTTTTTATCCTTTGGTGGGCTATCTGCCTTGCCTAACATATTATCTTTTTGCCTTGGGGGTATAATAGGGTTCTATTCCAAGATGTCCTGCAATGTTTTAAAACCCCTAAGGTCTGCAGTGATAGGCAAGTGGTTCCCACAGTGCTGCAAAATTGGCCTTAGCTTCAGCAAACTAGGGTGCAGGCACTACAGTTGCTTGGCAACCTGTTGATTCATCTAATTTAATGTTTGAATATGAAATTATGTTAATAGGTATGAAATGTTACAGTTTCCCCTTTCACTGAAATTTTATGCCTTTTATATTTGCTTGTTGTCATTCACAGGGGATCTGGGACTGGCACTCAAAATTCTAGTCAGAAAGTTTATAGTCTTGAAACGTGTTTATGAAGTTTAATCCAGGTTCATGATTTTCTTTTTGTAGTTAGATGTAGCTTGCCTAAAAATGACTGAAAACAATCTAGATAGCACATAGTAATTATACAAAGATGAAAAAAATTAATTAATTCAGTGGAACAACTGATGTTTATGTATTATTAGTACACAAGTGTTTGAAAACCAAGAGAGCATGCCAAAAGCAAAACTTTCTCTAAAAACACAGTCCCTGAGATTTGGTAATGTAGTATCAGCTTACTCAAAGACCCACATACTTGGCATTGCCACAAATGCTGCTTATCGTTTGAACTAATTTTGGTATGAAAATATAAAATGGAAATGGACTGCCTTCAAGTCGATTCCGACTTATGGCGACCCTATGAACAGGGTTTTCATGGTAAGCGGTATTCAGAGGGGGTTTATCATTGCCTTCCTCTGAGGCTGAGAGGCAGTGACTGGCCCAAGGTCACCCAGTGCGCTTCATGGCTCTGTGGGGATTCAAACCCTGGTCTCCCAGGTCGTAGTCCAGCACCTTAACCACCACACTGGCTCTCATCATGAAAATATAAGCAGACTGTAAAAACATCTGGTACATTAAAAACTATTCTTAAGAGTAAGAAATGTTGTGACAATGGAACTACTGTATTTTTTGCAAATGTTAAATAAAAGTTTAAGACTAAAACAAGGGAGGGGAAAAGGTTGTTCTGTGTTACTCAACAGAGGAAAAATGGGTTAAATGGAGGGAAAAGCATTATTTGTAGAGCCAGTGAGAAGAGGCTGTTTTCTTCAACAAGCTTGTGAAACATTTCCCCTATGAAACAAAATGCCAAAAGAACCATTGCACCGCTATTTATTTTATTTATTTTTATTTATTTAATTTAATTTATATACCGCCCTCAGCCCGAAGGCTCTCTGGGCAGTGTACAAAAAGATAAAAACAAGCATAATATATAAATACAATAAATACAATAAATCAAGAAACAAAACAAACAAACAATAAAGAACCAAACAATGACCATAATACAGAAATGTTAAAATACACTTTAATCCAGCTAGACCTACTTATATTAATGTGCAAACTTTTGGACTACTTTGCCAGCCTGGGCAGAAAATTTGCTGTGGGAAAGCTTGAGAGTGAGAAGGGAACAAGCTGAGTTTAGTCCCCCTGTGACCTTAAGCACCTGGAGCCACAAATGGAAGACCTCACTGAATACTGGCCGAATAATAATGGTGACATTGCCAGTCATATCCTCATTCCAGATTACAAAAATGAGTGTTCTTTGAACAGAAGTGTGAGGTGTTCCAAGATTCCTCTTCCCCTTGCTCTTAGTATCTGGAACAGATGGATGTGGTCGAGGGTAAGAACTTTGCATTATGTCATAAAATTGATCTGGGTCCTGTTTTTCTTTCCTTCCTTTAGATCTGTAAGAGCAAAGCTAAAGAATCTCAACAGTATTACCACAGTTTGGCTATCCGCCAGAGCTTGGCCATCCATTTTAACATACAGCAGGACTGTGGCCATTTCCTAGCTGACGTGCCTGTTCGTCTCCTTCCATGGGAGGATCCCAATTCACCAGAAGAGGAACAAGAGGAGCAAGAAGATGACAAGCAGAAGAATAGGGAGAGCCCTTCCACTGTGGAAGTTTCACAGAAGGACAGTTCAAGTCTCCAAGGAACCATAAGCAAGCAGCGCAGCAGAGTTGTAGTTATCACTCGAGAGGTTCCATATCGAACAGTGGCAGATTTTGTGCAAGAGTCTTCAGACCGCCATGCCAGTAGCCCAGACTTGTATGAAAGGCAAGTGTGTGTCCTACTCTTACAGCTGTGTTCTGGTCTAGAGCACCTGAAGCCATATCACATCACACATTGTGATCTGCGTTTGGAGAATCTTTTGCTGGTGGGCTACAGACCAGGAGGAATCCTTCTGAACTATGAGTGTGTGGAGCCCAACCCCAGTGCTGCTTGCCCTGCCAGGCTTATAGTGAGCAATTTCTCTCAAGCAAAGCGAAAGAGCCACATGGTGGACCCAGAAGTCCTAAGGGACCAGTCCCGCCTTGCCCCAGAGATCATCACAGCAACACAGTATAAGAAATGTGATGAGTTCCAGACTGGTATTCTCATTTACGAAATGTTACACCTGCCCAATCCCTTTGATGAAAATCCAGAGCTGAAGGAGAAAGAGTATACTTGTGCTGACCTGCCCCAAATCCCTTGCCGTTCCCTTTATTCCCTGGGGCTTCAGCAGCTTGCTAACTGCCTGCTAAACCCTAACCCATCAGAAAGAATCCTTATATCTGAGGCCAAAGGAGTCCTTCAGTGTTTGCTTTGGGGTCCCCGGGACGATCTGTTTCAGACTCTCAGTGCTTCTTCCAGACCAGCACAAAGAGATACTGTGCTCCAGAACTGGCTGGACATCAAACGGACGCTGCTGATGATCAAGTTTGCTGAGAAGTCTTTAGACAGAGAATGCAAAATCAGCCTCGAAGACTGGCTTTGTTGTCAGTATCTGGCTTTTGCCACTACAGACTCACTCAGTCGCATAGTGAAAATCATGCAGCAACATTAATTTGTATGAGCTGCTGCTTTCACTTGGATGCACTCCCAATCTTTCTTCGTCCCAAGCCTCATGGTGTGCAAGTTTTAAAATTCTAACCTAGAACTCAAGGTCACCAATAGTGAGCAAATTGATCTTGCTAGCAAGCTCTGTTTCCTGTCATAGGTGCAAGGGAGAGGTCTGAAGCCCATCATTAAGCATAGCTGGTTGTTTGATAGGACAAGGAGGTCTGTAAATGTAATAAGGAAACCACTATTTCTGATACTGCTGTTGTGAAGGAAACTGGAGGTATGCCCAGCTATTTCTGTATGGAGTGCACGTGTGGCAAATGGCAGCATCCATTATAACTACAAACCGAAATTAGCGTAAAATCAGTTGTGAATGAGTCACCAAAATGTACATTGCTCTTCGCAAAGATAGGGCCTCTGTCAACCCATCTCAGAGATGACTCAGACATATCAGTCATACTTCCTTGAGAGGTAGGCTTTGATTTGATTGTTCCTTCCCAAGGAGACAACACTGTTGCTGAAACAGGTGGCCAATGAGTTAGTTACGATCAACTGCATTCTGAACAAATTGTCCCTTTTTAAAATTCTTCTTGGGTTCAAAGTACACATTACATGCAAAGCCCCAGTATTTGTGCTGTTGGTGGTATATTTTTTAAAAAACCACAGACTGGTGATTTTGAGTGGAGTTGTGGCAGGGAAGCCCTTTTCCCAGCAAGCCATTTTCCCGTTCAGATTTGGTCCCTGAGCTGCTTCCCCTCCCGCTGCAGAGTTCCAGATGCATGTTTACCCTTTTCATATGTAGCTTTTCCCTGCCTTTAACCTCTTTGACCCTGAATTCCGGTTTATCAATCTAGAGTATTTCCACTAGCAGCAACGGGTATGTTTTTCTCTCTTGGCCAGTTCACATGACACAGTAGTTGTGCTAGAGATTGTTGATGAGGTGCTAATTATAATGTTAACAAAGAGCACGGCAACTGAAGCAAATGAGTTAGGAGCAGATGCTCCCCTCCTATCAGGCTGGTATATGTCCTAAACCAAGAGTAAAAATACCAGCATTTGGTGCCCACTTTGCAGCCATGTGTGGGGTTTTGCAAAGCAAGATGGAAGCAAGTTACAAAGTTGCTCAGAGTTCATCTCTGTGTAACAAATCACTATGTAAATAGAGATGGGTTTTCTACTGGCATGGTTCTCTTTGGGGCAGAAAACAAGGACACAGAATATCTTGTACAGTTACCACAAGAGCTCTATGTAGAATTTGGCTATAGAACTGCTATCAGTTACCAGTGTTTAGCTATTTTATATTATCACACTATTTTTAATATGCCATGTCTGTCAGCGTCGACTCAGAAGGAATTGCTACATAAGGAAATGTTACATAAACGAGCCCAATGGCCTGAAGGTGTGTTTGGCTTCTAGACGCCACTGCTGGCTTTCTTCCCTGTCACACTGGCCTTTTCCTGTGGAGGCATTATAGCCCTGCTGCACCTGATCTCTCTGCTCAGTATTGGTTGGAATTGTTTGAGTAACTCTGAACTGTTGGAGCTGCAGACCAGTATTGAATTCCCACAGTTGGGGATGGTTTTTGAAATGTGGACAGCTCGTTTTGAGCCTGTGCTGCTGCTTCTTCTCCTCCTATGGATATATGTGCAATTTTTTATGTATTATATGAAAAGCTGTGTTAGTGTTTACATTGCTTAACAGACTTAACCATATGCTAGACTTGCCCCCTTTCCTCTTCATGGCACATAGATGCACAAGGTTACATGTGCTTGTTCTCTAGATTGATATTTCCTTTCCTTATTGTTAAACTGTGACTGTGACCTGTTTACTTCAGCCTTGGAGATAAACAGCCACTTTGAACAGCATGTGCATGGTTGGACCAGAAATTGAAAAAAAGACCTGCAGAAATGATGCCAGCAAAGTCGTCTCTGTACTCTTGGAGCAGGTGGATTTCTCACTGATCCCAACCCTGTAGTTCATGAAAGTCTGATCCCAGCATAAAATATGAGGTGGCCTCTTGACATGCTTTGAATCTTCCTGTTTTAATACCTATTGCTTATCAGAGAGATACCAGACATAGTTAAGAGTAAAACAAAAGTGCAAAAGTTGTTTGCATGCAGGTAGCTGTACTGGCACACAAAGGGTCCCTCCAGACTGATGTGTTGTTGTTTTTGTGGCTGTATGCTATAACATGTCACTGATGCAATAATAGTGCATTAGTGGTGGATTTCTACTGGACCATCCGTGCATCATTCCATTTTCTTGATTGTTCTGTGATGCATCATTGTCATCTGGAGGGGCACGCTTGCACTGTAGTGTAACAGAAATGGACAAAAATAAACTGGAACATCCGTGGGATAAAAGTTCAGGATTTCATCAGGATATTATGGGACATGCACTGATTAGAAATGAAGCAGTATGTCCATCCCAGAACTTTGCAGGTGGAAACAGTATTGAAAGCGAGATCACATGTAACTACTCCAATATCATCATGAGCACAAATCATGAATGCACAATAAAAAGAATGTCTGGAGAGGTTGAAAGAGCCAATTGCACTGAAGCCCAGAATGTAAGGTGTGGTTTTGGTCTATAAAGCCTCTTGAATGAAGTATTTGGTGCCAATGATCTACAGACCTCTGACAGGATCCTTTAGAGACTTGTACAAACATCCCATGCAGCCCTACTTCACATAGGTGGGGGGGGCAATGCTCACCTGTGTGAGTGCGCTTGCTCACAGCCAGCCACCTGCCTTACATGCTGGCTAGGTAGAGAACACTGCTTCTTCCCAAGTTTTATTATGCTTTTAACTGATACTTGTGTGCACATAACTTCTCAATCAGCGTGCTCATCCTAGCAGAACATGGACTACTGAGCACACCAGTAGGCACATTCCTTTAGGCCACCTGCTATATTTCTGTGTATAGAGATGTGTGCTTTGTGTCACTTTCATGTTGATATACACATGCAAAGTAGACTATTGAATGTTTTATGATCTTGTGTATTTTATGCAGCGGATCCCAAAACTCTGCAGCTTTTCTTTTAGCTTTCTGGTATCATTTTACACTTGGATAGCAGATCTGAACCAGTATTAGTGTTGAGTACTCTAGGCAAGCATGGGTATACACTTCACCGACATCTCCTTTTTATGTAGTACTGAGTGAACTTTGACAATGAAAGATGGTAATGTGATTGCTATGTACTCTGTGTGTATATGAGGGGCAGGAAGTGAAACCTGGCAGTATCTATTCTTTGTGAAGCCTGGGGCTACCTTTGCAAACAAGCCTCATTCATTTTTTAGGATTTGCCATTTAAGAGACGGGTCAAATCAAACAGATACTAGAACAAAATAATGTTATCACATAAATGTTAAACCAAAATCCTTACTGCCCTCATAACTGGCTGCTGCAAACATCAAGAATAGAACCTTAAATACACACATTTGCAGGGTTTGCATTTTAAATAATTGAGCATTTTTAGTTGAGCTCACCACAGTTCAAAGGATTGTGATTCTCAAATAGCCATATTGACTGTAAATATATATATATATTTACTGATTGTAAATATATATTTTCCAGAAAGCTGCCACTCAACATATATTAGCACAATGAACCTAAATGAACCTAACCACACACAAACACAAAATTGGGGAAATTCAGTTGTGTTAAAAGAATTTGAATGTGTACTTCTCAGAGCTTTTAGTGTCATTAATCTTTTCTGGGATGGCAACCTGGGTCAATGATTAATTGCACTAACAACAGTGCCTTGTCACAGAATTAAAGCTATTAGGGATAGGATTCTGCAGTGAGAATCACCCACTGCTAGCTACCAGCTTAATGAACAATGTTGCCTATATTTTATTTGGGGAGGGGGAGTCTAAGAAATAAAATTACGCATTTCACATGAAGCTGAGTTGGCAATTTTACCAGAAGGGACCTCTGTGGTAGCTTGGATCCAGGGACTCTTGATATTATTGAAATGCCAAAATAAAAATCAGTGAAACATGTTCTTCAAATCTGCAACTTGTATAGAGTAAGAAACAGAACATGTTGAAATAGCTGTTTAGACAACATAAAAGGTGGAAAACCTGTTGCTCTGACAATCCTTTTCAGACTCCAACAACAAACTTACACACACAGACCATATGCAAGTCTTGTTAGAAACACTAAATACTTGTTGCAAATGTTGAGGAAGGCTATACCCAATCTGTCCATTGGTGTGAAACCCAGAACACATGGAAAGCAAGAATGTTAGGGAAAGTGGCACACTTCTTATAGTACCATCCCACATATTGGAATTCACTTGTTGAATTTGGGTTAAGAAGAAACAGAATTTTTGTTTTTAAGGCAACTGGTACATCAACAGCAAAATGGTACAGTGATTCACGTTAATATCTTATTCCAACTCTCCTTTTCTTCCTTTGGGACAGGCTTTTATAAAGGTGAAGTCTAGATTCCATTAAACTGTCCTCAAACTCTTTACCTTGTAATATGATTATTATGATTAGTTTTTATTATGTTTAGACTGCCATTCCACCAAAGTTTTTAGGGTCGCATGTAAGAATATAGTAAAATAAAACATAAAATCCACAATAAAATCATAAAATTGTCCCAACTCACAGTTCAATTACAAAATAACAATGCAGAAGTGCAAGTGAACAGGAACTGGCTAACCAGTCCCCAAAGGCCAGATAAAAATAGAGATGTCTTTAACAGATTTTGAAAAAACATCAGTGAGGACAAACATACCAGTTGGGGGGAGTTCCATAACATTCAATTGATAAGAACTGAATGTTCCTATTTCTTGTAAAGGTAATTAATGGGGACTATTCTGCCCTGTTCACTGATTGTACAATGATTTGGGGGGTCATAGTGCTGCCTTTGGTAAGACATTTAAATCCTAAACCACCAAAATAAGAATTGGAAGTAGACCATAAAACAGTTTCCTCACTGAGAGAGGACGAGGTAATATATTAGATGTATTAGCAAACACCAAGCAGCATTGAGACAACCTTGATCCAGGCCCTACTTATGTCACAAAATGCAATATTTTTATATCTAAAAGTCAGTTCCCAACATCCTGCCACATTCTCACATACCAGGAAATGTAACCTAGGTTGGGGATATGCAAGAGCAGCATTGATTTTCAATGGCTGGAGTCACCAGAGCTTAGTTGCCACCCCAACACTGGCTGTGTTTGCACATTATGCTAAGCCAAACCATGGTTTAGCGCAAACCTGCTGGCTCCCAAGGAGGAATTTACAGCTGCTTTGCTTCTCCCAGGATTTGTTCGGTCAGTGCGACATGGTCAGCCAAGATTTTGTCTTAGCATTTTGCCCAAATCCAGGCTCATGGTTAAGCTCTGTCCTTAAAACCACAATCTATAGCCATAGTTTGCCTTGTGGTTACATGTAATGGTTAAGGATGAGAGACCTCAACCACAATCCCAGGTTTGGACAACACACAAAGCCAAGGTTTAGCTTAGCTGCCATATCGCATTGATCTAAAAACAGGAGGGAGGAGGGTGCAAGCTCCTCTCCAGGCTTACCGTGATGTGTGAACCAGACCACTGTACACCTTTTTACCTTCTTCCATATAAATTAATAGTTGCCATTTGCTCAGGGTGGGAAATAAAAGTTGCGCTTGGGTGTGTGGCCTGTCTCTTTAAGAGACTTGTGGGATCTGTAATAGAAACTCCCCTCCCTGGGTGAGTGTGTTTCCCTCCATAGTTGGAACCTTAGTCTTACCTATGTAGCAAGTTCTAGCAACTATGCAGAGTTATCTGTTCACATATAAATACAGCAATTGACGTTATCCTGACTCCTGCTGCTTCATGGTATTATGGTAGACCTGTTGCAAGGTTTCCTCACACAGTGAGTACCCTTCCCAAACCACATGGTTTGGGACAGTTCTTGGGGACAATATTGCAGCTGAGGCAAAGTCTACATGGCACTCTCCAATAAGGATTCTGCAGGGCATGGACTGTACTCTCCAGGGATCCTTGAAATATACAAGCATACACTATGCCTGTCATGACAGGCATTTTGCAAGCTATTCGTCTAATTAAAATCTTTTACAAGGGAAATTTTGAAGGATATTTGCTATGTAAAAATTATTGCAACTGCTAAAGACCCCTCTTTACTAGACAGCAGCACCTCTTTCCAGCTGTTTTGGGAGTATCGTAATGAAGTACAAGAATGTGTATTTTTTTAAAATGCAAAATCAAAAGCAGGCCTAGAGACTAATTGAAAATTATTAATTCCTAAGAAAATCTCTACAAAAGCCTTTGCTACACCTTCCAACCTCTGGCTGAAAAGCTGTCAGCTGCAAAGCAGACAATTTAGCTAGAAGTGAGGAGAAACAGGTGGTGGTTCACAAAATTGCCAACTCACCTGTACCTAAGTGCTTCCCTTTACTCCCATTTATACCGCCTTCTAACTTCTTGGTTATCTCTCTAGCTTAGAAAAGATTGAAATATTTTAATAGGGAAGAAACTTGACTCCATATTTTTATACATGAATTTTACTTAACTACAAGAATAATCCACTTTGCCCTTTTGTTTTTATGTCCTCTGTCTGTCTCTCTGTGTGTGTGTGTGTGTGTGTGTGTGTGTGATATACATAGCTTATATAATGTATATATAGATACCATATTTGCTTGAATTTTAAAAATCCTAAAGTAGTTATCCTTTTTGCAAAACACCATTTCAAATGTACAACTTTGTTGGGCTTAGGTTTTATAGCATCTGCCCTGGGAGATTTTTATTTTAAACTGAGCATTTTAAGTATGAGGAAAGATCCCTTTGTTTTTACTAAAATAATTAAAAAAAACATGTTCTACACAAGTGCAGTGGTATTTCTTTGCAAATGTCTCAAGGTGGAAATTAATCTTTTCTTTGAAAGACTCCATTCTCCTGGGTAATCTTTGTGTTTGGAATTCACTGAATTGCTATATCTGGTGCTTAATATCTATATTTACACATTTTATAGATATAACTCCTAGCCTACCTTTGTGATCAGAGGGCAATTACACTCTGGTTTGCTGTGGTACTTTGCTGTGTAACTCCGTGGCATATATGTTACTGTGTAAATAAACTAGTTTTATTATAGTGAAAATCCAGGTATTCAGTTGCCTTCACTTTCTTCCTATACTCAAAGGTAGGGATGGGGGGAGAAAGTTGATTCAGTTGGCATTTAAAGCCAAATCTGTCAAATCTGCACTTTCCGAAACAATATGGAAACTGAAACACAGCCTTCAAAATTCGCACTTACATGAATTTTGCAGTGCAGTTCTCCAACCAACCAGTGTTTACAAAAATGCATATATTAGATGATGATGTGTATAAAAATGAATATGATAATGAAATTAGCATACAAAAATGAATCATATTAGGAGACATTGCTTGATGTCTAACTGCATGCAAAAATGTGTTAGGAGAAATGCCCACTAAAAATGCTGGAGAATTTTCATGAGGATTTTTTTAAAAAAAAAATACAAATTGCTGCAGAAATGTAGAGAACTGGGCTTAAGATTAGGGGGGAAATGAGAAAGCAAGAGAATCCATCCCTACTGAGAGGTGTCACTGATAATAAAGCTGCTTCACTGTGGATCTTTGGTTATATCAGATGCAAACATGCAGTTAAGAGAGTCAAAACTGACTATTCACAGATCTCTTGCCATCTTGTCTAGCTGCGCTTTGGATTTTGAAATACCTTCCTTATTCTGCATAGGAACACTTGAGGGGGGGGAGTTCTTTATTGCTTACAGCTCATGAGCCACCGCAAACACATACAAAACATAGATTAAGAAAACAAACATTTACAGAATTTACACCACTTGTTAAAATCACATAAAGGGTATCGAATAAGTGAATGCATAGCTATAATTACATCAGTGTAAAACTACGGGTGACTTAAAAAGCCGTTATAAAATTGGAAAATAAAAGAAGCTATCTGAAACGTTTAGCTCTAATTTTGGCAGCCGCATGACCAAAAAGAGCAACTTGATGCATTATAAAAGGGTCATTTCCCACTAGTAAAATGCAAACTTGTTCCAGAGGGGTCCTATTCTTAAGATTAATGGGGGATAGGAACTTGGCCCGAGGGTCTTTATAAAGGGTACAGAACAAGAAATAGTGAGAGATATCCTCCACTTCACCTGAGTTGCATGGGCAGCATCGGAGGTGTATAGGAGTCTGGCTATATCTCCCTTCCAGATACGCTGAGGGCATGGTCTGAAAACGAAGGGCAGTAAAAACGGATCTCAGCCATGGTGATTTTAAAAAAGAAAAATAGGGCTCCAGAGAGAATGCTGTTTTATACATTGGAAACCAATGCGAGAAGGAGGACTGGGAGGCGTATGCCAAATCCCACCTCGAGGCATAAAAAAGAATTCTATCCCTGAGTCGTGCTCTAGCTCTAGAGGAAACATATGAGGGGGCAGTTTCAATACTAATCCCGTAAAAGGCTAAAATAGATTTAGTCCTAGTAAGCCAATTGTTTGGATCAGGGTTACGAAGTTGTTCTAGACAGCATTTTTTAGGTAACCTTGAATCATCCATGCCAGCTAATCTGAGCCAAAAGGAGGTGAGGGCTACATGAGCTAACACTGTTAGGGAATATAGTCCTAGTTCCGATCTTAAAAGGGCAGATGGGGTCCCTTTAGGGAGGGCTAGGATCCTACGGGCAAAAGCATTTTGTTGCTTCTCTAAGGAAGGGATCTTTGCATAACCCCAAATCTCAGCACCGTAAAGTAGGATTGGGGTGAATTTCTTTTGGAAGACCTCGACTACAGGCGGAACTAGTTTTCCACCGTTAAGGTGGAAAAAACGGTATAACGAGTGGATGGAATTAGAGGTCTTAAGGTTCATTGCTTCAGAATGTAACTTCCAGGAGAGAGACTGAGTAAAAGTAAGGCCAAGATATCTAAAATGGTGCAGTTGGAGTATAGGTTGGTCGTTTAGCCTCCAAACATGCTGCTTATGCTTTCTCCCAAATGCTATCACCACTGTCTTAGTATAATTAATTTCAAGATGTTCACTTCGACAGTAGGAGCCTAGCACAGACAGAGTTTGGAAGATTACTTTTAAAAAGTAATAAATTACAGTTACAATTACTTGGCCCAAAAAAGTAGTAATTACCGTTACAATTACAATTGCTCTGAAAGTAACTGATTACTTTACTTTTCCTCAAAGGTAATCACTACAATTACATTTCAGTTACTTTTTTTAAAAAACTCCTACAAGGTGCTGGCCTTGGCTGCTGCACATCTAAGAAGCCTAAAACAATATTAAAAATAAACACACACACACAGGGGGTAGTAGAATAAAAAAAATTATCTGTAAGATTAACATAACGGCATAACAGAAGCTCACATCCCCCCAAGCAATGAAGATACCCCAACTCTTGAAATCAAATTTTACACTTGAAATGCTTTTATAATATATTTCTGTTATGTCTCAAAAGAACAAGATGCTCAAAGAGCATGTCAGACAAGGAATGTCTTTTTACAGTCATTACGTTGCCACCAGTACTGAACAGGCGTTCTACTGCGGCGCTTGAAGGCATGCCTGTGTTGTGCTGCAAAAAACACCGCAGCACACGTGGAAAGCCATGGAGTGATGACACTTCCCTGCTGGGAGACCTCAGGTACCTCACCAGTTCCTCCTCAGCAGTGTCCACTGCTGACTTCTTGCCCTGGGGCAGAAAGTTAAAGAAGTCATCTTCTAAGTCATCTCCTTCCTGGTCTTTATCTGAAGACTGATCACTGTCCTCATTACGTACACCCATCTTTATTTCAGCTTTCAACAAGGCTTCCATTGTGTATCTAAGAAAGAGAGAGGATATGTTAACACATATATGTTAGGAAACCATCATCTGCTCTTCATTTCCTGATGCTTGTCATGTCCCCTGGTTCAGGGTCCAGCCTGAGCCTGTGGATGATGACATGGAAGGTAGGAAGGTGACCAAGTCACCACACTCATGGGGCAGCACAGCAGACCCTTAAGGATTACCTGCAGCAACCCAAGGTTGTGATGAGGAGCCCCAGGAAGAAAAGGCCCAGCCCCTGCCTACCACCTTAAGCCCTCTGATGCCTCCCTTGAGACAGCATTTCCCTTGGAGTAATCCACCCAAGGGGCTTCCCTAATGTTCTTACTTGTTGGTATGGGTGGTGGCCTGACACGATTCCAGCCAATCTAGTTTGAAGCGAGGGTGTAGGCAGGCTGCCAGAAGAAGCCTCTTGTCCTCCCAGATAGCTGCAAACCGCTTTCTTAGGGCTTCGCGCACACCTCTCAGCAGCTGAAAACAGTATGTGTACCTCTCAGGTTTGTTTTCCAGTCCTTCTAACTTGCGGTCCAGATTGCAGAGCGTTGGTAGCAAATACCCCATGAACATGCCGTTCTCCCGTTGCAGGATATCTAGGGACTGGGCTAGTGGCTCCATAATCTCTGTGTATTCCTGTACCACTTCAATCTCAGCAGCTGTGATCCTGGACAAGGAGCAGCAGTCCATTATGGCATGCATTTTTAGTGACACAGTTGACAGGAGCTCATGTAGCTTCAACGCATCAAAGGTGGAATTCCACCTGGTCTTATTCGGTACCTTCAGATACACACCACATTGCGCACGGATATACTCAGCAATCTGTGCTGACTGGTTCTGCTTGGACCACAACTTGCTGCACTTTCCCATCAAGGAACGAAACTGTTTCTTGAAAGGACCAAGAAGACTACTTTTGGAGGAGTCAGAAAGCATGGCCTCTATGTCTTGTGTTGCCACCAGGTTGAGGGTGTGGCTAGCACATCTCTGGTGTGGTGGTAAAACAAAATCCTCTCCTGAGTCTGCAGCTTCTTCCTCTGCCTCAGGTCCTGTGTCCAGGATCTCACAGATAGGCACAAACTCCACCTCAGCCTCCTCCTCCTCCTGGTTATCACCATCATCGTCACTGGTGCCTGCAGCTTCCACTGGTTCTTTGGCCATGAAAACTCTGAACGCTTTCACAAAGTTGGAGCCATTGTCTGTAGTAGTGCACATAACTTTGTTGTGGATCCTGTACTGCACATGTACATCATGCAGTGCTTTTGAAAGGACATTGTATGTATGGCGCCCCTTCAGACGCTTACAAGCCAAGGCCCTGACCTCACGTTTCAGGGTAGTTGGGTTGATCCAGTGGGCTGTTACCCCAAAGTAACTCTTCTTGCCATTGGTCCAACAATCTGCAGTGGTTGCTATATATGCCACAGCACACATTCAGTTTGCAAGAGTTTCTCTCATGTGGCATGCTCTCTTCTCAATTCTATCTCTCAGAGTCTTGGCACATATGATGGTGAGATCTTTGGGGAGTCCAATGCGAACCAGATTAATGAATGATGGTTTGTCCACAGTCTGAAGTGGTAATGTCTCCTGTACAATGAAATCAATGATTCTCCTGTCGAGATTGCTCTGGGTGACAGGCTCCCTGCCAGATCCCCACCTCTCAAGGGTTGTCTGCTGCTGCTTCAGCATTTTGGGAGGAGGGGTGTCATGCATTGGTTCAGGAAGGCCACGTCTCCTTGCCTTTATTGCTTCTTCAATTGCTCTCAGCTTCTCAGGGTGTGCCCTCTGAGGAAGAAGAACAAAGCATGAATCCAAGAAAAAATGGAAGAGGAACTTCACAATTTAAACATAAATAGACAATGGACACTCTTTGAGGACCAGCATGACAAAGGCTTACCTCAAAATGTTTCTTCACATTGGATGAGGAGGAAACAGCTGATCTCAGATTTTTGATCCTTGGAAGGCAGTAATTGCATCGTACAACAACATTTTCCCCACTCTGGCTCACAAATGTACAAGCTTTCTCAAAGCCAAACCATGGTACTTGCTGTTCTGCAGATGTGGCTGTGGGCAACTGGCACTGCTTCATGCCCTCCTCCTCCTCATGCACAGGGCCTCCTTTCTGAACCTCACTTTCTAGTTTTGCCTCCTCAGGATCAACAAGCTGTGACTCAAGTGGCCGCACTAACTGACTGCTGCTCTCAGCAGCAAAACCTGCAACAGGCGTCTCTGTAATAAACAAGAGATAATGCTCCTATATGGGTGAACTTCAGCTGTGATGTGCCCCCATCTCTTCCCCATGCTGCAAGATCCCCCAGTCAGAGTGGAAGTAAGCAGGTCGATAGCACAATTAAAAGAGATCCTATTTGCATCATTTTTGCTCACTGAATAACCCTGCCTGGGCCAGTCTAACCTACTATCTCACAGGGTTGTTGTGAGAACAAAATGAGACTAGGGTTCAAATCCCCACATAGCCATGAAGCTCACTGGGTGACCTTGGGCCAGTCACTGCCTCTCAGCCTCATGAAAACCCTATTCATAGGGTCACCATAAGTTGGAATCAACTTGAAGGCGGTACATATATTTTTTATTTTGAATATGATGATTATGATAATAAATATGCAGCATTTCAAATTAATTCTGTATGAGAAGCATTCCATGCCAAGCTTGGAAAACCAAGGATGAGGTATAAAATGTAAACAAAAATACTTTTGACAAAATGCTGTTTATCTTTTATATCTATATCTATAATTAGCAATACAGCTGAATGATGTATGTAAAGTATTTTTTCTTTCCCTTTTCTTTTTTATTAATATTTTAGTACTACTGCTAAAGTTCTGATGAAAGAATAAAGCATTCATTAGCCAAATTCAAATGATTAGAACACATCACATAAATTCCACTGAAGTTGGAGTTTTTGCCATAGAAAATGAAAAAAAATATAACCTATGATAGCCCAATAGACAATCAGAACTAATATAAAACCCTATTGCTTCTCATTTGCAAATCTTGCAAGATCTAAGGTAACTCTAGATCATGTGAGTTCAGGTGATGCATATTATGTACATTTGTATAGATATTAGCAGATATTGTCAACAGTCTATCTCTCTCTGGGACTGGGAATCTCTCTCTTTCTCACAGAACATGAGTTTGAGAGCTGGGGGACTGAGAGGAGGAGCTGCAAGGACCCTACTTCTCACCTCATCTCTGCCAAGAACAAAAAAATCAGCCTTAAGCCATTTATTATACACCTAATGATTTATTATTATTATTATTATTATTATTATTACTGAGACAGTTTTTGTCCCACATACAATTCAGTCTTGTGATTAAACAGGACAAAAATACAAATAAAAAGAAAGATGGAGTTCAAATAAATATACAATAAAAAGCTAGCTGGCATTTTAAAAGGCAGGAGTGCTCTGTCTGGATAAATACAGCACACAGGTATGCATGGGGAACAAGGGGGAGAGTTCAAAAAAGGGGGGGAAGGAAGAGAAGTAGGCCAGAGCTTGGAAAAGTTACTTTTTTGAACTACAGCTCCCATCAGCCTAATCCAGTGGCCATGTTGCCTAGTGCTGATGGGAGTTGTAGTTCAAAAAAGTAACTTTTCCAAGCTCTGAGTAGGCCGAAGTTTCGGAAGTGCCTTGTGATTGATGGAGGGGGCGGCAGAGGCAAGGAGAGGCAGTGGGGGGGCAGAACGGTGCCACAGGGGGGCGCACACACACACACACAAATCGTCACTCACCTCCACAGCTCTTCGCCATTCTGCTGCTGCCTTCTCCTCTGTTGTCCTTGCCCTGGCTTTTTCCTCCGGCGTCCATTTTGTCCTCTCAGACGCTAGCAGGCCCTGCCTATTCACCTCTTCCCTCGTGCATCCTAACACAGATCACGAGGGAAGAGAGAGAGTGCGCAGAGGTCCAATCAGTGTGAGGCACATGTCTTGTGTTAACCAATCACAGCCAGGCACTGTCTTCCCCTTGTTCCCGCCCCCAAGTAACGTGCAACCTAACGTGGAAACATTAAAGTTGCAGCTGAAAAGTAGGGAAATTACTAGTCGTTCCGTTACTTGCCAAATGTAATGGAATTACCCACTCGTTATTTAAAATTGTAACGAATTACAAGTAACTCGTTAAAAATAACGAGTTACTTCCAAGCTCTGAGCACAGATAGTAGTCTCCTCATACCCACCTGGGTAATAGAGATCAATGCTAGATCATCCGCATGGAGGAGTACTGACAGCGTGTTACCTAAGATCGTGGGGGGGGGAGTCGAGACTGCTAAGGCATCAACAATACCGTTAACATATAAGTTGAAAAGAAGTGGCACCAAAAGGCACCCTTGCCGGACCCCTTTACGAATAGGCACTGTCTCAGAGAGGGATCCATTAGCACCAACTCTAACCCTGAGAGAAGTGTTGGAATAGAATGTTTGTAGCAGACATAGCAGGCGGCGGTCGATGTTAGTGGCCGTGAGTTTTTGCCAGAGTCTCGATCTATCGATCAAGTCAAACGCCAAGGAAAAATCTACAAAGGTCACAAAAAGTTCTTTCCTCTTTTGAAAGGCATATTTCTGGATCAAGTGAGTAAGGGTAAAGCAATGATCTAAAGTAGATTTGCCCTTCACAAAGCCCGCCTGTTCCTCTGCAATACTCTTATTCTCAATGGCCCAAAGCTGTAATTTCTCTAGCAAATATTTAGAATATAATTTTGCAGCCACGTCAATGAGGCTGATGGGTCTATAGTTTTTGGGATTGGATTGAAGGCCCTTTTATAAATTGGAACCACAATACTATCAGACCATCCCTTCGGGATAGAACCAGACTAATTGATAAAAGTGAATAATTTTGCAAAAATGGGTGCCCAACAACTTGGAGCAGCTTTATAGAGCTCAGCAGGAACCATGTCCTGACCAGGCACTTTCTTGGAAGATAGAGAATTGATCAATACAGACACTTCTTCCTGACACACTGGTGGCCATTCCATACAGGTTTGCAGAGTCACCTTGAGTAAACTAAGATGGGTATCTATCCCGGGATCCCCGGCAAAAAGGGCTGTAAAGTGTAGGCACCATTGGGAGGGAGTGATCGAGTTGTCAATAGCAGAGGAATCTCCTTTAATCCCTCCCCTTATGATAGCCCAGAACCTAGTTGAATTTCGTTCCGTTAAGGCTAGGGACAAGTCCGCCCATTGCTGGCGGACAAACTTTATCTTTTTACTGTGCAGTAGATTTTTATAAGCCCTGCGGTTACAGATATAGGAGGCTAAATTTTCAGAGGAGTTTACTCTTCTCAGGGCTCGTAAAGCACCAGCTAAGACCTTTTTTTCTTGTACGCAACTGCTGTCATACCATCCATTAGGTCTCTTGGATAAGGGGCGAGAGGTAGACAATCAAGGTCTTAATGTCTCGGTAAGTGTTCTATAAAGGTCCAAGGGGGCATTAGAATTTAAAAATTGTTTTCGCCAATTTAGAAGGGCTAGTGAGTATAGAAAAGCAACCAGGTTGTCTTGGAGGTCTCCATCCCATCCTAGCCTCCTGGACCCCAAAAGGGTGAGATCTTTAGTAAAGATACCTCCGGGAGAAGTCAAGGTAGATTGCAGCGAGAACAGGGAACATATAGGTAAGTGATCACTTTCAGGTCTAGACGATACAGTAAAATCCATAAAATAATGTCTTAAAGCAGAGGAGAGCAACATAAAATCAATAACACTCGAGCCTCTTGGCCCATAAAATGTATAGGAGTCTGCATATGAAGAATCAGAGCTGCCATTGCAGATGAATAAATGAAACTTAATCACTAAAGCAAACAATGAGCAGCCAGCAGCGGTTATGACTGTATCATGCTTTATTCACTTTGGATTTTGAAATACCTTCCTTATTCTGCATAGGAACACTTGAGGTAGCAGGGTTAGAATTATATAAAATCAGCCATAAAGTTCTCTCCTGTAACTTTGAATGGGATGTGGTTTCATCTTCATTGTTAAGTCTTCAGCCTACTTTTCATTCTGGATTGTCCCCAGCACTTGCTCGTTTTCAGTCTGGTAGGAAGCTTGTTTCTTCACAATAAGCTAATTTTTTTTTTAAAAAAAATACAAAATCAGACTTGTATAACTCATAACAATAAATGAAAAACATACAAAAAAGATAAACTACAAAGAAAAATAAAAAGCAAGCAACCAAACAACGAGCAGAAAATAAAAATACAAAGTATTTAATCACAAATTGATAACTTTAACAAACGACCTTAATACAGGTATACTTCACTAAATCATCTTGACATTAAATAACAAATTATTGCAATACTCCCAATATGGTTTCCAGCTCCACCTGTTCCTGTTTTTTATCAGCTAATTTCCATTACTTTGACAGGATGTCCCAAAATTCCAGGAGGAGTTTATGACTGAGTAAAAGAAACTGCAGTGTTTTGGCTTCTCATCACCTTCAACTTCTAGCAAAATGTGTTATCATAGGCAGTAGTAGTTACCTAGAAATTTAACAGACCATGTGAGCAAAATGCACTTCAAGATAGTCCCCTGGCCCTAGCCTGTATTTCCATGGAGAAGATACCAGGGGACAGTGGTGGCCAGTGCCTACTAGGTGGTGAGGCTGCTAAGAGGTCACAGGGGCATAGCCAGTGACAGGTCATAAGGGCATGGCCAAGTTCTGGTTTTCTCCTCATCCTTGCAAAGATACTGTAGACACTTTAGCATTGCTGTTTTTCAAACCACCTAACTAAACTGAAAAATGTCTTTGGTTCAGAAGGGGTCTCTGCTGTCATAGTTGCTTCTCTACTGTGAAAAATGTTGTGTGGCCTCCACCTGTTCTGATTCTCTCCCTATCCTACTTTGCAAAGAAACAGTGGGCACTTAAACATTGCTATTTTATTAATACAGTAGGGCCTCACTCATATGGCGGGTTAGGAACCAGACCCCCGCTGAAAAGCGAAAAGCTCCACAAAGTGGGACATAGTGCGTGATCAGCTGTAGCGCAGCAACTGTAACTCCCCGTGCTACAGCTGACAGCGCTTGGCCCCTGGAGCTCCCCGCACTACAGCTGATTGCTGTCAGTAGGAGTGCAGCAGCTGGAGCTCCCCTCACTACAGCTGATCACCCCGCTGGCACTGTATTAGCTGAACGCCAAAAAGTGGGGCACTGAAAAGCAGGGCCCTACTGTATTTAGGACCTAAGTGTCTTATCTTGCTTGAGAAGGGATCCTTGCTGTCACAATTTTGAGTGTGAATTCATACCACCACAACTATACATTACCCAGATGTAGGCCACCCCCACTGAATTCCATGGGGATTGCTCCCTGGTAAGTATGTACAGGATTCATGAATTCATGAATTCATGAATTCATTAATATGAAAGGTGCACACAGGACAGTTAACAAGGCCCCCTCTACATTTCCAGATCTATAAGAAAATATCCCCTCCCATCAGCTTGTTCAATTCTACATCTTTTCAGAATATGGAATAAAATGCAGGGAAATTTAGTGGACTAGGCCCTGGGAGACAAAGGTTAAAATTGCCACTCAGCTGTGAAACACAGTCAAGCGTAATGCTGGAATTCATGATTCTGGGGAAAGCCAAAGAAGAATATAGTCAAATATGGACCTTGGATTTCAGGAAAGCCGATTTTAGCAAACTCAGGGAAATGATGGGTAGGATCCCGTGGCTAGATAGACTAAAGAAAAAAGGAGCCCAAGAAGCGTGGGAGTTCATGAAGAACGTATTACAAAAAGCGCAATCGCAAACCATTCCAAAGAGGAAGAAAAACGGAAGACATTGGAAAAAGCCAATGTAGCTACACGGAAGACTGGTGGAGGAGGTAAAAATAAAAAAGAGCATGTATAAAGAATGGAAGGAAGGATGCATCACCAAGGAAGAGTACCGACGAGCGGCTCGGGCTTGCAGGAATAGCGTAAGGAAAGCTAAAACCCAGAATGAGCTGAGGCTGGCGAGGGAAGCGAGGAACAACAAAAAGGAGTTTTTCAGATATGTTCAAAGCAAGAGAAAGACCAAGGAAACGGTGGGACTGCTGCTCAATGAGGATGGCAAAATGTTGACAGATAACAAGGAAAAGGCAGAACTGCTCAACACCTATTTTGCCTCCGTTTTCTCCCAAAAAGGGAACAGTGTGCAACCTTGCATCGGTAGCAATCTCAGTAAGGGGTCGGGATTGCAGTTCAAGATTGATAAGGAGATAGTCAGGAAATACCTAGTTAACCTAAATGAGTTCAAATCTGCAGGGCCTGATGAACTGCATCCCAGAGTATTGAAGGAACTTGCTGATGTACTCTCGGAACCTCTTGCCATCATCTTTGAGAAATCCTGGAGAACGGGAGATGTGCCGGAGGATTGGAGATGGGCAAATGTCGTCCCACTCTTTAAAAAGGGTAAAAAAGAAGGTCCGGGGAATTACAGGCCGGTCAGTCTTTCAATACCGGGAAAGATATTAGAACAGATATTAAAAGAGTCCATTGGCAACTATCTAGATGACAATGCTGTGATTAGTAGGAGCCAGCATGGGTTTGTCAAGAATAAATCCTGTCAAACTAATCTCATCTCTTTTTTTGATCGGGTCACTAGCTTAGTAGATGGTGGAAATGCTGTAGATGTCATCTATCTAGATTTCAGCAAAGCGTTTGACAAAGTCCCCCACGACCTTTTGATTACCAAACTGGTCAAATGCAGACTAGATGGAAATACTGTCAGGTGGATTCACAGCTGGTTGGAAAAACATACTTGAAGAGTGGTCGTCGGTGGCTCTGCTTCGGACTGGAAGGAGGTTTCGAGTAGAGTGCCACAGGGTTCTGTCCTGGGGCCGATACTCTTCAACATTTTTATCAATGACTTAGATGACAGGGTGGAGGGAAGCCTTATGAAGTTTGCGGATGATACGAAACTGGGAGGGATAGCTAACACAATGGAAGACAGGAATAAAATCCAAAGGGACCTGGATAGACTAGAAAATTGGGCTGAATTAATAAAATGAAATTCAATAAAGACAAATGCAAGATTCTGCATTTAGGCCACAAAAACAAAATGCATGGGTACAGGATGGGAAATACCCGGCTTAGCAGTAGTGTGTGTGAGAAGGACCTTGGAATTGTAGTGGATCGCAAGTTGAACATGACCCAGCAGTGTGATGCCGCGGCAAAAAAGGCAAACACGGTTTTGGGCTGCATAAACAGAGCTATAGTTTCCAGGTCGAGGGAAGTAATAGTCCCACTATATTCTGCATTAGTCAGGCCTCATCTGGAATACTGCGTTCAGTTCTGGGCGCCTCATTTTAAGAAAGATATAGACAAGTTGGAGCGGGTTCAGAAGAGGGCGACGAGGATGATAGCCGGTATGGAGAACAAGTCTTATGAAGAAAGGTTGAAGGAACTTGGCATGTTCAGTCTGGTGAAGAGAAGGCTGAGAGGTGACATGATTGCACTCTTTAAGTACCTGAAGGGCTGTTACATAGAGGAGGGTAAAGTTTGTTCTCTGCTGCCCCAGAGGGTAGGATTAGGTCTAATGGTTTTAAGTTGCAGGAGCGTAGATTCAGATTGGACATTAGAAGGAACTTCTTGACAGTAAGGGCAGTTCGGCAATGGAACCGATTACCTAGGGAGGTGGTGGGATCCCCTTCGCTGGATGTCTTCAAGCAGAGGCTGGACAGCTATCTGCGGGAGATGCTCTAGCTGTGGATTTCCTGCTGTGAGCAGGGGGTTGGACTGGATGGCCTACAAGGCCCCTTCCAACTCTATGATTCTATGATTCTATGATTCTAAGCGTCTCCTGGTCTCAAACGCCAGATTTTTTTAAGGAAAGGGGCCACTGTTTTTCGAAAAACAGAGTTGTGATGGGTAATACAACCGTCTCTCCTGCTCACCATCTCTCCGCTGCAAATAGTTCCCCAGAGCCTGCGTCCATGGTCATAGGTTAAGAAATCCTCTGTTTCCCTCTGAATATCTAATGTTGCCCTCAATTATATCCACTAAACACCATTTACTTGGCTCATTCTATGTCCTCAAGATTGACAAGAGAGCTGCCCAATAACTTAGTCACTTGTCTCCTACCATCTATTAGAGATGGTTTTCACTTATGCAGAATTCACATCTCTTTAGATCCATCTCCACAAAGCATATGGCTGTTCACAAGTAAATGAACTCAGATGAGAAAACAGGTGCTTTCTCCAACCACACAGACTTAATTCTAGGAACAGTGATTTCCTCTTCATTCTGCTATCAATGAGCTGATCCCTGCATCCAGACAAATTCAAACAGACACAAAGTTGGAGTATAAAGTCTTCCCTTCAGGGATGCACCTCATTCTGGTGCTTCCCTCGGCAGGTTTCCTTATTTCCTTCTAATTGAATTTCAGTTCAGGGAACTCACTCCTAGTGCGTTAGCTGAGGTGTCAGAGTGGCTACGATTGTCGAAGTTGAAAAAGAAGTCCAACGAGGAAAACATCTGCATCATGAGTGCAGCCTGAGAGGATTATCAGCCTTAAAAGTTGGCATCAGGCCGGGTGTCCTTGAGAAAGAATTCTTGAAGCCTGTTAAGGGAGTGGACTTTGCTGTCGTAGACTGTTAATATGGGTTGTGCTTTTTAAGAAATGCTGGGTATAACATGGGCATGCATGTTTGTATTTGTCAATGCACTTGAGGTGGTTTATAGTTTAAAATAATGGCATGCAGTTTCATAGATGTGACACAGAAGGAAAAAGGAAAGAGGGGAAATAACTCTTTTGCAATATTAAAAAACCATTTCATCAGTCCTGTGCAATGGTCACTGCAGTAGGGGAGCAGCCAAATTTCAGGGGGAGGGGGATATGCTGTCTCATGTTTCCCTCTGCTGTAGCCAGGTGAAAGGCCTGCTAGTAGAGGCAGTTCTAGTACAGAAGGACCCAAATGTTCCTTGGTTGCTACCAGGGTGATGGTGTGGGGCTCACCCTCTTTTTTCTCTCATACCGAACCAGTAATACACATGAAACAGCAGCAGTGACGAATGCAACAGAGGGACAACCCTTTCTCTACTGTCCCAAATGTCCTCAGAAATAACAACCTGCTATATGAATTCCAGTAATTATGGGGCTTGGCGAGTCTCCCTTGGGAGGGAATTCGATAAAATATGCATGGCTACCAAGAAGGTCCTATAATGCATACCCACTCACTGCACATCAAATGGAGGGTAGAGGTGCAATAGAGCCTTAGAAATCGATCTCAGCAGATGGGCAGGTTTTTTAGAGAGAGGGTGGCCCTTAAGGTTTTTAAGCATTTGTGTATGGTACTGAAGACTATTTCTTGATCAGGTGTATTCATTGGAGTGGATAGTTTAAGAAGACATAAAACATGAGATGATGAAATGAGGAGACCCTCCCCTGCCCCCACAGTCCTTGCATTTACAAAGGAGCATAGGAAACTGCCTTATCCTGAGTCAGACCATTGGTCCATCTGATTCAGGGTTGGCTCACACTGACTGGCAGGAGCTTCCCAGGATTTCAGGCAGGGAGGCTTTCCCAGCAACATTAAGATCCTGGGAATTGAACCTGGGAGCTTCTGCATGCAAAACAGATGCTCTACCAATAAACTACAGCCTTTCCCTGTGGTTTGAACAGTTCTTCTATTGTTCAGCAGCCACTGCTGAATAAAAAAAGTCAATCTACCGAACAAGATCTGCATTCTCTAGTGTTATAAGACGCCAAGCCACATACTGGTTCACTATGTCAGCAGGTGATACTGAACTGTTGGAGCTGATCTTTAAGTCTCTATGAACATGCTTCTACTTGCAGCCATTTACTTTTACACCAGTGTTGGCTTCCTTCATGCTTCTTTTATAATGATGCAATTAAAGTGCAATAGTGCTTGAACCATAAATGAGGCCACAACTGAATCAGCGAAGTCCTACACTCACATTCACACTTCATTGTGTTGACAGTGTTGCTTTCTAGAGCAAGAAGCTGTTGTCCTCCATTTCTCCTCAAAAATACTCCTTCAGCTAGCCACATCTATGTCAGTGTCAGTCCACACAAGTCATCTTTAATGAAATGGCAGGAGCTATTATCAGCAATTTTGGAGTAACCTCTTGCTAAAGAAAACAAATTGTCAGGCACCATCCAAGAGACTGGTACGCAGGATCATGCAGTCTGTGAGTGATGCTCAGAGCAGTCCACACAGAAGAAATCATGGGCAAACTTACCTTGAGTTTTGTTTATGCACAGGAGAGAGGCCAGTTTAGCTCTGTTTGGTTATCCTTCACTCCCATGTTGAACAACATAGGTGTAAGGAGCAGGGCCATACAGAGTAGCCCCACCCCTAACATTGCACATGCATTCCCTGACGTCTGTGTATACAGCATGAACATTTGCAGCTATGGGCTGTTCCCTTAACCTCCTACTGTTTCTCTGAGGTAAACTCTGCTGCTGCCCTGCTCAAACACTCTGAAGTCAGTCACGAACAAAGAGCTGTGCTTTTCTTTAATAGGTTTATTGACAGATTTCTGTTCACAGCGCTTCATGAATGAGCTTACAGGTTACACAGGGTTCAGCACCATTACTAGGCTTGATTAGACACGACTACACTGCATTAAGAGGTTGCCGCAGCAACTAGTCTCGCCCCCTCACCTGGCTTAAGTAAGGTTGGGCGGGCACCCTACTTGTGTGAACTGAGCGTCAGTGCTGGGAGCGCATGCGCACCTGAGAGCTCCACCCCAGGGGAGCCGTTAGTGTGCGTTGTTCTTGCCGGTGCTGGCACCTCCGTGAGCAAGGCAAGGGCGGCTGCTCTGATTCAGCAGGACCCTCCTCATCAGAGGGAGGCGCGATGCACTGGGGAGGCAGCAGAGCAGGCATGGGTAGAGGCGGCGCTTCAAGCAGGGTGGCAACTGCCTGACTGGGCTGGGCCTTCTCATGGGTAACCAGAGCTTCAGGAGCAGAACTGTCACTGTCCAGAGTGAGAGAGTTCTGTGTGCCCAATGGCTCAGCATGGGAAGCGTCAGTCCATTCAGAGTCCTCCTCCTTCTCTGCCATCTCACCACTCCACCCTCCTTCTGCTGGGCCCATGAGAGCTGCCACCGCTGATACTGTGTCAAAACCTTTGTTTAAGCTTAGCGAACACTTATGTTCTGTTTGATAGCTGACCAAGAACCAAGTGTGTTTGAAAGGTAAACAGATTTTATTCACCAGAAAAATAAAAAAAATATTATTTTAACTCAGTTCTTAAGCGTGTGGTTTCTGTTAGTTGTCCTTTAGTTCAAGAATAATACATTTAATAGGTTTCTTAGTTACAACCAGTGATAACACTTGCCTCTCTACCCCTCTATAAACCACCCTTTCGAACCCAGTCTCTATCAAGTCTGTACCCAATCTCAGACTTTTCCCTTTCCAACTGTCAAACGTCAAAGCTTCAAAATATAAACATTCAGCTCTCACACAGCTAGTCACCATATAGTACACACCAACATTCTACTCATTCATTTCCGCCTCCCAACACTCACCACTTGCCATGTACTCTCTATATCACCCACTTACCATAAATATAACATCAAACATGAGCATAAAAACATGGAACATCACACTTACATCTGAGTACACACAGGATTATACTGCTAACTACTACTACTACTATTACTACTACTACTACTACTACTACTACTACTACTACTATTATTATAATAAATATATCCCGCCCTTCCTCCTAGTAGGAGCCCAGAGCAGCAAACAAAAACTCTAAAAACACTCTAAAACATCTTTAAAAACAGAGTTAAGAATATTAAAACAAAACTTTAAAAACATCTTTAAAAACTATTCCAACACAGACTGGAATAAGATATCTACTTAAAAGGCTTATTGAAAGGATGTCTTCAGTAGGTGCCAAAAAGATAACAGGGATGGTGCCTGTCTAATATTTAAGGGGAGGGAATTCCGAAGGGTCGGTGCCACAACACTACAGGTCTGGTTCCTTTGTTGTGTGGAACAGACCTCCTGATAAGATAGAATCTGCAGAGTGCAGTGGTCAACTGGGTATATAAGGGGCAAGACAATTTTTCAGATATCCTGGACCCAAGCTGCATAGGGCTTTGTACACCAAAACCAGAACCTTGAACTTGGCCTGGTAGCTAATGGTCAGCCAGTGCAATTCTTTCAGCAGCAGGGTGACACATTGGCGATTCCCTGCCCCAGTGAGCAGTTGCGCTACCGCATTTTGCACCAGCTGCAGCTTCCAGACCAACCTCAAGAGCAGCCCCACATACAGCACATTACAGTAATATAGCCTGGAGCTTACCAGTGCATGGACAACAGTGGTCAGGCTATCCCGGTCCAGAAACAGCTGCAGCTGTCTTGCCAGCCGAAGCTGGTAAAAGGCACTCCTAGCCACTGAGGTCATCTGGGCCTCTAGCAACAAAGATGGATCCAGGAGCACTCCCAGACAGGCAGTACAACCCCATCCAAAGCAGGCAGCTAATCAACTGTCCAAACCCAGGAACCACCAACCCACAGTGCCTCCATCTTGCTAGGATTCAGACTCAGTTTATTGGCTGTCATCCTGCCCACCACCGAGTACAGGCACTGGTCCAGGGCTTGCACAGCCTCTCCCAATTCAGACGTTACAGAGAAGTAGAGCTGGGTATCATCAGCATACTGCTTGACACCTCACCCCAAATCTCCTGATAACCATTCCCAAGGGCTTCATATAGTTGTTAAACAGCATTGGGGGACAAGATAGTACCCTGCAGCACCCCACAGCACAACTGCCAGGGGGCCGAAAGACAATCACCCAATGCTATTCTCTGAAAAAGACCCTGGAGATAGGATCAGAACCACCATAAAGCACTGATGCCCATCTCACCAAGTCGGCTCAGAAGGATACCATGGTCAATGGTATCAAAAGTCACTGAGAGATCAAGTAAGAATAACAGGGTCACACTCCCCCTGTCCTTCTCCTTATAAAGGTCATCCATCAGGGCGACTAAGGCCAATTCAGTCCCATAACCAGGCCTGAACCCAGATTGGAATAAATCAAGATAATCTATTTAATCCAAGAGTACTTGCAATTGCAGTACCACAACTAGGGTTGCCATATTCCAGTTCCACAAATCCGGGCAGGGTAATTTGCATATTATTTGCATATTATGCAAATTATTTGGATTGTCCAGTTGTTTTGTTTTTGTGCCTAGGAATTACCACCAAAAACTGGGGAAAGATGTGAGAAATCTTTTTTTAAAAAGCAAAATTTTCAGCCTTAAATGCCTAGACTCTAGTTTCCAACACTATGGAATATTTATTGATTGATTAAGAGGATTTATATCCTGCCCTTCTGCTCTTAAAAACAGAGCTCAGCACAGCTTACAAATATAATAAGAACAATAAAAATACACAATCAATATAAAAACATAATAAAAACACAAAATAGCAACAAACAAAGTAAGTCAGGGCAGCAGTACGGTTAACCATTACATATACGATATATTTCAGAGATGTGGTGGGTGGAGAAAAACAAGAAGCCAAAATGTTAGGAAAAGGAGTCTTTCACACCACATGCTCAGTTCTAAATACTGTTGCAGCAAGTTTTACAAGTTCCTCCAGTATTCCACTGGTACAGGCACTCAGACATTCAAAGTATCTGTATGTTTCTTAGGTTTTATAAAAGCAGAGCTTTGCTTAACTCAAAATTTCTTCTCACTTTGATCAACCACATCTACACAGATTCCACCTCCATACTCAAAATGAAACTGGGCCTAGAAGTATGCAACAACCCCACACATACCTTGCTAATTAGATTATCAATGCCAGGACGTCTATCGACTACTCTGCTGCTTGCCCCACACACACACACCAGGCATCATGAAAGACCCAGTCCTGGGCTCAGAAAGAAAATAAATATCTGGTCCTCTTCAAAGTACTCATAAGCCTCTTGTTTTAATTAAAATAATAATTATAAATTCTTGCTCTTATCACTAATGGGAGTTAATTATCTTGCATATGCTGCTGTTGCTTCTATGGCTGTAACGGAGTGAGGGTAAAGATAATGAAATGCAAATAGGAAAACAACAACACAAAAGGCAGTAACATTTTCCTAAATGTAATACCATACCAACCACAACAAGATTCCTATGAGTAAGGCAGAAAACTCAGCATCCCACAGCCAGTCAGGATTCATAACCAAAAACCCAAACTAAAAAAATCCTAGCAGACAGTCAGCCAAGTTCACAGAAATCCCCATGCAGCACAACCTGACCTGGGGACTGCAGTTAATGCAGAATGCTGCAGCACAATTGCTGACATGAGTGAGATCCTATCAGCACATAATACCTGAAATCTGCATTGGTTGCTGATTTGCTACCAGGCCAAGTTCAAGCTGTGCTTTCCATGTTATGGGTGTCACATAGTACTTGTTCTGCTCTTGTAAGAAATCAGTCCTGTAAAGTGGCAGCACCTATGCTTTGGAACTCCTTGCCTACTGACATTAGGCAGACGCCTCTTTTCAGCACCTGCTAAAATCCGTTTTCTTGAGGCAAGCCTCTCCAGGCATTTGGAAGCTATTGTGTTTTTAAATCTGTTTTTAACTCATTGTTGGTTTTATTATTTTTGAATGTTTTTAAGTATCTGTCCTTAACGCTTTTGCCAATAATTTTATTGTTTTAATTCTTTCTGTAAACCGCTTTGAGATTTTTTTACAATAAAGTGGTATATAAATGTTGTAAATAAAAATACATAAATAAATGTTGCAGTCACTGTGGCCCTTGAGTCTCTTCCCACTTTTAGGAACCAAGGAATCTGCCTTATACTGATTCAGGCCATTTCGTACCATGATTTCTTAAATGCAACACCATACCAACCACAACAAGATTCCTATGAGTAACGCAGAAAACTAAGCATCTCACAACCAGTCAGGATTCCTAACCAAAAACCAAAAATATGATAAATGAATAAATATTTATATAAGCATGACTATCAAATATATTTATTATTTACACGAACTGTAAAGATATTTATAGTGCAGTCCTAAGTTTATTTATTCAGAAGCAAGTCCCAGTGTATTCAGTGGGGCTTACTCAAACAGGGACAGAAATGCAACCTCAAGTGATAAGCAACTTCATTCACACAACCCAAAATTCCGAATCATGCCACTTTACGCTGTTTTGCAACTGTTTATGGTTATTGGATTTTAAATGGCTTTATTTCTTGTTGTGAGCTGCCTTGGTTTCCAACCCTACCTCACAGGGTTGTTGGAAACACTCCATACACACACACTGCAGATGTATAAATACATACAGCCCATATAATAGTTTATTGTCAAACCAGTTGGTCATTGCAGAAAAATCAGTATTAGTTTTAAAAAATCAGTATTAGTTTCCTACAGAATAAAAACTGTAATACCTAAGTAAGCCCTGCCTACTTGCTTTAAAATAGGACTGGAGAGGAGACAGAAAGAGTTAGAACACAAACACAATTCTTTTTTACATTCACTCCAAAGTCCCATTGATTTTCAGCACATTCATAACCATGTCTACTCATAAGTAAGTCCTATTGAATTCAATGGGATTTACACTGGGCATATGGGATTAGCATTGCTTTTACAAAAGCAAGTATTGGGAAGGTTTTCAAAACACTGCCCAGGATCTGACTCCTGCACACAAGAGGGGGAAAAACTGAAATGTATATACTTACCCAATTTATCAGCTTTTCAGATAAACGGGGGGGGGGGGAACCACAATTTTCTGTCATTGCAATGAGGTTTTCTAGACGCTGCCTCAGGTCAATCAAACTGAAACACAACCCTGGCTTCACTGATTGGCTGCAATTCTGAACGGGTGGGGTTAAAGCTACGAAGTGCTATACAGTACTATTTAAAGAAAGATTTAACAGTCAGGGGGGCGTCTGACATTTTTATGTATATCTCGAGAACTGGACCACCTAGAAACTTAATTTTTTTTTAAATTAAAGCTGAGAATCCGGGCCACCTAAAGGGCTAAACGGGCACCAGGTGGCATGCAAAGAATCCAGTTAAAACCTGGCTAACCGGGCAATATGGCAACCCTAACCACAACCCTCTCAATCACCTTCCCTAAAAGAGGGGTATTTGCAACTGAGTAGTTGTTCAAACCTCCAGAGTGGGCTTTTTCAGGAGCTGTTGGATCACCTCCTCTTTCTGGTGGCTGGAACCACTCCCTCCTGCAATGATGCATTGACCACACACTGGATCCACTTGGTCAAACCCCCTCAGCAAGCTTTAATAAGCCAAGAAGAGCAAGGGTCAAGAGGGCACATTGCTGGCCGCATCATCGTAAATACCTTGTCCACGTCATCAGGCCACATCAACTGAAACCAATCCAAAGAAGTTGCAGCAGACGTTGCACTGGACAACTCACTGGGGACTACAGTAGATGTGGATGGGTCATGGAGATTGCTACAGAGGCAAGCAACTTTACCTGCAAAGGGCGTTGCAAACAATTCACAGTAGGCCTCCAAAGGGTCTAAAACTCCATTTCTTGGAGTTGATGTCAACAGACACCTGACAATACGGAACAGCTCCACTGGAGTGAATTGTGAAGAATGACAAATCAGCATTTCTCACTAACAAAACTGTTAAAGATGTTCCCAAAAGACAAATATAGGGAGAAGAGGGGAAAAGGATTTACCTGAGACAGACACCAGAAAATAGAAGCTTTTCCTAGTAAAAGGTGGTGGTGGCAGTCAGTGTATATAACTCTATTGGAAGGGTAGATCTAGCATGGCCATAAGTTCTTGATATTTGTGGAAGCTTAGTGCAGTTGTCAAGGCAATGCAAATGCCTAAAATTTCAGAAGCCCCCAGGAGATCCAGGTGTTTCTGCATGCTACATTTATCCTTTTATCAGCCAGCCATTTTAATTTATTTATGTGGCTTTATCATTCATTTTATTTCTGAGGACCCTGGGCAGATGACATTTATAAAAGCAAAAATGAAAACAAAATTGGATGAATATATATGCACACTAAAAACAAAAAAATTCTCATTATCAGGCTTGACCAGATAAAAAGATCTTCTATCACCACCAAAAGATGCATAGATTTTGACAGATAATATGAGTTAGGAGTCTTCAGAATTAATGAACCGCCATTTCTTTGATTCTTTGTTGTTCGCACTCAGCATGGATATTGCCGGATGTGTTGGGTCAACCAATTAGCATTTTTTTGGTTGAAAATCAATTGAAAGATCATGAAAGGAAGAGCTGAAGCTCAGTGGTAGAGCAATACTTGGCATCTGCAGATAGAGGTGAAAAATACTCTTCCTTGAAACCCTGGATATCCACTGCCAATCAGTGTAGATAGTACTGAGCTGGCCATTGGCCTGACTCAGAATAAGGCAGCTTCCTATATTTTGGATCAGGAGCTATGTGGGGATGAAGGGCAACTGCGAAAATGCATGGGCTGGATTAAGCTGACCCCTGTACTTCAGTGTTACAGAGCTAGAAAGGAGCTTGCTAGCTTGCTTATTCATTCATTAATTCATTCACGGCAGTTATGTGCAGTGGACACTGGTGGCTCCCATGTCAGTGGGGCAGTGAATCCACTCAGGGTTTGATTCAGAGGGGATAGCTCCTTGAAAGTTCACACTAAAACCCAGAGCAGATTCACTGCCCCACTGACATCAGAGCCACCAGTCTCCATTGGTTATGTGCCGCCCTTCATAAACATTTATTCCAGCGCAGTTGACAATGCAACACAGCAATACTATATACAGTAAAACAGCTGAAACAGATAAAACAGTGAACACAATTCAACAGCAGTCCATAAGAACAGCAGAATGAAAAACTGCTGTTTAAAATTCAGTTTCCCCCAGTACTTAAAATACAACTCATTCAAATGTCAGGGTGTTGTTGTTGTTTTAAATGCCTTAACCTGACACCATAAAACAAAGGTGGCTGACCTATGGCCCTCCAGATGCTTTTTGGATGCCAACTCCCATCATTCCAGATCATTGGCCATGTTGGCTGGAGCTGATGGGATTTGAAGTCCAAAAACATCTGGAGGACCCTGCCTTAAATATAATTAAATGGGCGCCAGGGGGGCTTATTTGGGAAATGAGTCCCACAGTTGGGACACGGCAGATGAGCATAGGAAGCTGCCTTCTACTGACTCAGACCATTGGTCCATCTAGCTCAGGATGGTTTACACTGACTGGCAGCGATTCTCCAGGGTTTCAGGCAGGGATGTCTCCCAGCCCTACCTAAAGATGCCAGGGATTGAACTTGGGACCAGGGCTGGTGGCAGCCATGACTGGGCCCTTGGGCACCAGACTGCCCCAGGCCTGCGGCACCATAGCCCAACTCACCCATAAGCCTGCCCGCGTGTCCCATCTACCTCTCCTGTCCCTGTGAATGATGTGTGCACTGTGCATGCATGCATGCCATCAACCAAGATGGCAGCAGGGGCGTCAGCTCCTTAGGGAAGCCTCTGCCACCATCTTGGTTGATGACAGGCATGTGTGTGCTGTGCGCACATCATTTACAGGAATGGGAGAGGTAGGTGGGGCATGTGTGCAGACTTATTGACTGTAATGGCGGGTGCCTGGGAGCTCCCCACGATCTGTGGCAGGGTCGGGAGCGGGAGCACAATCATCCCACCCTAAGGAAGGACCCTGCTTGGACCCCTCTGGGTAGCAAAGGCCCTCGGCCAGGGCCTGACCTGGCTGCTCTCTGGTGCCGGCCCTGCCTGGGACCTTATGAATGCAAAGCAGATGCTCTACCACTGAACCATGGCCTTTCCCCATGAAAAAGCTCTCTCCTTGCCTAACACTAATGACTATCACTATGATGGGCAATGCATATACTTCAGGGAGCCCTGGGAAATGCTATACGCATTCCCCCACTCTCAACACTGTCCCAAACTGCAGCCTATTCATTTACTTTGTCCCCAGGAAACTCAATAGGAGTCACTGAGAAATGAGCCAACAATCCCTACCTGATCTCTTGCATTCGTACTGTAGGTCCTACTTCTTTATGTGATGGAACCCTCAAAACTGGCTTGGATATAGGCTGATGCAAAATAGGTTTAGTAATTCCCATCCTACATATGTGAAAAGTTACCAAATAGTTGAATACCCTGCAAGTATAGTCTCTTAACTCATTTAGCTCTGAAATCCTAAGACTGCCTTCTACCAATTACAGAGTGGAGGAGGCAACAGCAGAGGAGAGGGATGCAGCCTCTACACCCTGCTAGTGGTCTTCCTAGAGGCATCTACTTGGTCACTGTGGGAAGGTGGATGCTGGACCAGGTGAGTTTTTGGTCTGCTCTGGCAGAATTTCATTATTAGCTTTAACGATAGTAATATGCCCCTGAATATCAATTGCTGGGGGTGGGGGGTTGGAACAGCAGCAGAGGTGGGGTTCTGTTGCCTTTGTGTCTGCTTGGGGGATTACCAGAGACATCTCTCTGGCCACTAGGAAGCAATGTACCTTTGGCCTGATCTGGTACAGCATCCTTTGTGTATTCTTCAGTGAAAGGGAAGACCAGCCTCCACTGCAAGCTGAGCGAGTTCCAGCTGCTCAACCCCATGCCTTTGTCTCCAAGGTCATCAGTGGGCTCTGCTGCCTAGCAGGCAATGGCTAAAGGGCAACACCAGAGAGGACCATGGATAAGAGCAGGAAATACTACCTGGATCATTTTGTCATCATAAACAGTGTTGCTCAGCCTTGGGACCCCAGATGTTGCTGAGCTACCACTCCCATCATCCCCAGCTATCTTAGCCAACGGTCAGGGATTGTGGGAATTGTTGTCCAGCAATATGCACCATGATATTTCTCTTCTGTTGAATGTGATTATTATTGTGAGGATCTTTTGTAAGCTGCTTTGAGAGCCTCTTAGAACTATAGAGTGGGATGCATGCATGTTTAATGTTATGGAATCAGTGGCACAAGATATTGCAAAAGCCACCAGCTAGGTTAGCTGGGAGGAGTCCAGATGTTATTTTGAGCTGTGGAAGAATTCTCTAAACATGATGCAAAACTGGCTTCTCATCTGAATTCTAATGTACCAAATTTGAGTCCTTTGCTTCCAGATGATGTTGCTGGCATCTCTAAAGTAGCATCACTGTATTACAGTCCTGGGAAGTGAGGAAAGGCACCAAAGAAAAAACTACTCAGATGGATCAAATGAAGGGCACCGCATCCCCTGTTCCCAAAGACACTCTGTTCCTCTTGACAAAAATTGGTGGTGCCCACTTTTTATCTGCATTGGTCTGTTTTTAAAAACTAGTGGCAATGTTTATCCAGCATTTCTGGAGCAAGAGGAGTGTCGGTAATCAATCAGTGCAACATTTATTTTTTGACTAATGATGGAACCTGTATACAGTAAACATGTTCCTTACCATTTGGGAGGAGACACCATTTGATTTGTAGAGTCCATGAACACCGGGGCTTGAATTCTGCTAAATTACATGATCTGTTACTTTCTTAATTTGTGGTGCTATTTCGCTATGAATTGACTGTGTCCCACTCATCCATATGGACCGAATCAGTTGGAACTAAAAAAGGAGCCCTGCTGGATCAGACCAAAGGTTTGTCTAGTCCAGTGTCCACTTCCAGTAGGCCCACAAGCAAGATGTCATGGCAGTTACTGTCCAATGCCACTGACCTTCAAGAAACAGCATTCAGTGGTATACTGCCACTGCCAACAGAGACTCCATATAGGAAACATAGTCAACAGCTGTTGACACACCCATCCTCCATTATTTACTTACTTAATTATATTTCTATTTATTGTTACATTTATAGCTTGTCTTTTTTGCAAGGAGCTCAAGATGGTGTACATGGTTCTCCCCCCCTCCCTATTTTATATTCACAACAACCCTGTTAGGCTGAAAGGCATTGACTGGCCCAAGGTCACCCAACGTGCCTCATAGGTCAGTGGGGATTTGAACCCAGGTCTTCCAAGCATAGTCTAACACTCAAACTCCTGGACAACATTGGTTCTCTAATCTTCTATTTAAATCCTTTATGAGAACATCTGCAGCACCTTGCTGGATCAAAGAAAAGGGCTTGTGGTCCAGCAATTCCCCACAGTGTTTGGACTTCTGGATTGATGTGTGGCTGCCCCCATGTGATCAACCACTGAGCTGCAGATGGCTGCTTCTCATTGAAGTACCTTTAGGCCCCAGACTGTCTCCACCCACCCAGGCTAGCTATTAGAGCATCCTAGACAGGAAGGACTATAAGTTTCTTCAGTCCTAACCTCTGGCTTGCTCCTGCCTCCTCATTTAACTTGAATTGATATTGGGGTCAGATCAGGGGCAGATGCTCCCCAGAATGGCTCTGGGCAGATCAGCCCAATCTGGGGGCCTGAATCAGGTTGGGGAAGGCTGTGCACAGCCCTAACATACACCCCATTCCACATACAGAAGCTGACCAGACTGGGAAATGCATCTTACTTCAGTACTGGGATAGCATTCTCCACCTCACTTGAGGGCAGCAGGCCAGGTTAGGGGGCACAGGGCAGGCCACATGGCATACACAATGTTGCCCTCTAATATCTTGGTGCCACTATCTAACCCGCAGCACTTGCCACCTGAGGCAGCTGCCTTGCTCTGCCTAATGGTAGGGCCAGCCTGGATTGAGTGACCCCAAAATCTAGTATTATGAGAGGAGAGAGACAAAAATAGAAACCTATCCATTCTCTTCCCATTGTAGAGGAAAAGTAGGCCCCAAAGGCCACAGTCCAACAAGACTTAGCCATAAGCCCACTGCATGCGAAACTGTGTTGAACTGTGGCCAGGATGAGTTTTTTAATTTACCTTAATCCAAGTGCATCATTAGTTTGCCATCTAGAGGACACTTTAAGAAAAGCAGTGTTTTCACATTTTTGAGCTATATACAGGCTATTTGAGTAGCAGGCACAAATCCCCCATCAGTAGCTTGATCATTTTATGAATGGAATGGGTGAGAGAAGAATTGGAAGACCTGATGCAAGAGGGAAAGTCTGTTTGCTCTGGGTTTTTATTTTTTTTCTAATTGCTGATTCCTCCCCTTTCAGTCAAAGGAGTGTTGAAATAGATCAGACCAAATCGCAAGCAGTTGAGGCAGCCTTGTAACTTTTCACTCTGAAGGAAAACTTGGCATCTCATTTTATCTTTGCAAAGGCTACAGATATGGGTGCTCAACCATCCTTTAAAATATAAATTAACCGATTATGCTTGCATAGGTGTAAACACTAATGGAAGCTGGTCTATGAGGACAAATGGAGCAGTGCCCCCACCAACCTCAGCCTTCTAGCCAGCTGCCTGCCAGCTTACTTACATCCAGTCCAGGGGCCAGCACTGGATATCAGCTGCCTTCTCCTCAAAGCTGGTGTTGCCCTTATAGAACTCCATAGGGAGGAGGATGGGGCAAAACTAAAATTAGGCTGTGTACAGACCTGTCAGGTCCCAGCCAGGAGAGTCCCCACCAGAGGAGTCCTCAATGAAGGAAGACAAGGAGGCTCTGGTCTTGGACTAGGGTTGCCAGGCTCAGGGCCTGAGACTGATCCTGTATCTTTAGGAGAAGAGAAAGTCAGCCAAGTGCAGGTGTTCTTGCAACCCTGTAATGGGAAAGACCACAAGGTGGAATTCTCCCTTCCCCCTGCACAACTTTTAAAGATACAGAAGACCTCTTGGTTTCCTTATCTTCCATGAATTGTTTAATCTTCTTTTAAAGCCATCCAGGCTGGTGGCCATCACTGCCTTCAGTGGGAGCGAACTCCATATTAACTGTGCTGTGTGAAAAAGTACTTTCTTTTGTCTGCCCTGAATCTTCCAACATTTAGCTGCATTGGTTGTCCACAAGTTCTAGTATTACGAGGGAGAATGTTTTTTCTCTACTTTCTCATCTCACGGATAATTTTGTCAAGGCCCTCTGCCCCTCTCCATTTGTTATTTTTTTTAAATTGAGCTGTCTGCTTTTTTGTCTGGTTTTTTTGCAGGGAAAGTGTTTTGTCTCCTGCTTGGGATGGGGTTCTGAGTGTCACCCTTTCTGTGAAATGGTGTTTTGTGATATCCACAACAGTTTGTTTGATTTCCAAGTATGTTCTCAGGCCCAGAAAAGTTGGGGACCCCTCCTTTATAAACTTAAAGGTGTGATGAGCCAGCCCTCCTGCATTTGGGACCGCTTCCTGCTCATTCTGCTGTGTGGGGCTCTGAACCTTTGCCCTGAAGTCTTGTCCTGAGGGACCCACTGGATATATATAGCTATATAGCGTTCCTCTGATATCTTATACCTCCGCTAAGGTTCAAATTGTTTTCTTCCCTCTCCCTGCTCTTTGAATATGACTAGGCCTCATCCTTAGTTTAATTAAATGTCAGCTTCCTGTTGCCTGTAATCACATTATCTAATAATATCTGATCAAAGCAGTCAGAACTGATTACAATAAAGTCTGGGCACTGTATGATTCTTTTTCACTATGAATCATTTGATTCCAGAGGCTTGGAGTGAAATAAATTGGAGATCAAATTACCTAGTGAATTAATTAAATCAGAAGCAGTATCTTCACAAGGCTGCCTGGATCCCAGACAGAGGCTGGTGCTATTACTTAAAATGAAAGCAAACACTTTAAAAAAAATTGTAAAAATCCTGTACAATACAAAGAAATGGAAACTCCCTAAAGGCGGGACAAAACAAGCTCCAGATCACTTGCAGTTATGATGAAAGACTACAGAATAGGTATAATGAGGAATAAAATATTGGGGATTTTTAATCTTTGATTCACCTCAGTGAACCAGTTTGGAAAAACCTGCAATAGCAAAGATTCCTGAGAGACAGCCTCTCTGTGACGCCTGAGAACGTATCTTGAAAGCCGGAGAGTATAGACTTCCTGACTCCTATGGAAATTTGGGGGATGTCACCCAGTAAGAATCAGGCACCCCTTTCAAACAAAGAAATAGTTTGCATAAGGTTTAAGATAATCTTAACCTTTAGGAGGAGACAGGATAATGATTATCTGAAACATCAGGAATTTACAGCAGGGAGATCACAGCTATTATCTGGGAACTTATTGGGGAATGGTTTCTGGGGGGAAAACAGATTCCTTGACGGGTGATCCTTAATTCTTTCATTGTTCTTATTTGCCACATCCGCAGCTTCCTGGTCACGATTACATTGGGGTTAGTTCAGCCAGAAAAGGTATAAAACATGAGGGGTTTAAAGGGGTCAGCAGTTCCTCTTGGAGGGCTCAACAGCTGCCTTGCTTACCAACGTGCCCCAGCAACATCGGGGCAAAGGCTTCAGAGCTAAGGATTTGGGTGAGATCTTTCAAATCTAGCCCTGGTTACACGAGGGCTAGATAGATGGCTCATTGGGCTAGATACAAAAGTCTCTCTCTCGGCCTTAGACTTACAGCAATTGTCAGGAAAGATATACACAACTTCTGGGTCTCTTTCTTTTCTCTCTGTTTGGGTGAACTGAAGTCTGAAAGTGTGCACAGGGTTAGTCTCTTTGCTTTGGTCTATCTAGTGTTGCTGAATGAATTAATAATAGTTAGAGTGCTGCTCATTGTTAACTGTATTTGTAAACTGCAATATTTTTCCTTGTTCCTTCTCTTAATAAAACCACTCTTTATTTTACTTTCTCTGCGTGTTATTGGGTTAAGGGTAGAGATATACACGCTTTAGGGGTGACGTGCAGGTAACTCCCTCAAAAGGTTTTGTTGCCCTCACAATAGGGGAACTTGCATTTCTAGTGAGCATCAAGATCCATTCATAACACAGACATATTCTGATGATAATCGGAAGGCTGTATATTGGTGCACCCTTTGGGAGGCTCTTCATGGGAGGGGCAGAGAAACACTCCAAAAGAGCTGCCAAAAGACGAGGCTGCAAGGGTCTATCCAGTCCATGTGTAGTGAAGGCGGTGCTCTCCACATATGATTGGACGACAGCGCCTATCATCCCTGACCATTGGCCACGTTCACCAGGGCTGATGAGTCTGACAAGACCTGGTCCCGGAGGGCACCATGTTGGCTACCCCTGATGTACACCATCCTGTTTCGTGTACCAGATGACTCCAGGACATCTACAGTCAGGGCATGAAGACCATGCCCTATTGTTGCCCCCTGAAATTACACATTATGATTTAGTATCATAAAGTTTTATTTTGTTTTCTTTTAGCTGTGTGGGAGAGAACATATCCCTTTTTAAACAATAGTTAATTTGCAGCCCAGAAAGGGTTAGTTGGCTGAAGGCTTGGACTGTTTGAATGTTTTGTGCATTTTCTTTCTGTGGTTTCCCCTTCCTTGTCCTTATAACTATTTGGCTGCTTCCCCGCTTGCGTAAAAGTTGCATTTGAACATATCCCTTGGTGCTTGACAAATAATCCTGCAAAGTGAAGAGTGGATTATTCCCTTTAGGACATTTGAAATGCAGTCAAGTGCCCTTAAAAAGCAGTAAGCAAAAGAAGAGGGAAATCTTGGCATTGCAACGCTGTGGCCCGATTTTCTCCTTTGCTGATCTAAGGTGTTGCCTCATTCCCTCTCCAGAATGGGAGAATTCTCCTAACAGAAGAAAACAGTCTTCATTTATTTCTGATTTGATGGGCGCTGCAAGAACAAAGCGGGAGAGGGAAATGATCTCTTATAACACAAATTCTCCTCTGTTTTGCTGACACTGGAGAAGCTGTAGCCAAACTCTTCCATGGGCAAAATGGTGTGGCAACAAGGAGAGAAAATGGCAGGTATATTTTTACAAACTGGCCTAAGGCAAGGGGTACAGAGGATTGCAGCCTTAGGCGGAACCCAAACCATCATCACACTGTCTCTCCATTTCATTTCTTTTCTGCTTGCACCTAGAGATGGGGGTGAAATTCAATTCTGTTCACATTTAAAGCCAAACTGATCAAATTTGCTCTTTCCAAAACAATATGAGAACTGAAACACAGCCACCCTTCAAAATTCACCTTTATCCAAAATTTGCACTGCAGCTCTCCAACCAATTTTTACAAAAATGCATTTATTAAGGAAAAGCATGCATAAAAAGAAATATATTAGTGAAAATAACATACAAAAATGCATGCTAGGATAAATTGCATGCAAAAATGTGTATATTAGTCAAAACTGCATATAAAAATGTGTTTATTGGGAGAAATCTGCACTAAAATGCTGAAGAATTTTCCTAAGGTTTTTTGCCCCAAAAATCGCACATTGCTGCAGAAATGTGGAGAATTGGATTTAAGATTGGAAAAATGAGGAATGCAGAGAATCAAAATTGAGTGATCCTTCCATCCCTACTTGCTCCAAGATAGACATGCTTATTAAATGCAGGAATGCATTTCACGGGAGTGTTTTCCTGCAACAATAGCAGAGGGGAGGGAAGCATGGTTAGGACTGAGGCATGCGGGCAGTGTAAGGCTTAACCCTTCACTCCACCATTCTCCTACCAAAACGCTCTTCCTCCTCTTCAAAGCTGCTATTTGTCCCAGGAGAGAGTTTTCTTGCATCAGAGCTGGGCTCTGGGCAGTGTCTGTGGGTGAACAGGCAAACCAGGAGCTGTGGACAAAGCCATCAGGACCACAGAACAAACTGGGAGGCAGCAGCAAGCCAGAACCTTAGGATACAGGACCACGCCAGAGCTCAGGAAGACGTATTTGTGCAAGCAAGGCTCAACTGGAACAAGAAGCCCTCTTATACTCCTTCCTGTCCAGGATGATCCAATGAATAAACTGGGTGGGAGAAGCCAGTCCAAGGCCTGAGAATGCTAAGCTCCTAGCCTAGGCAGACACTTTAACATGCAATTCAATGGTTCATTACATGGGGCAGCTGCACCCAAACGCTCCCAGTAAGACACAGCAGCGCCTGAAGCACTCATGCCAACTGACTTGTATTGTTCCAATATCTAACCATCTTTCCCCAATGTATTTTAAAAGAAACAAACCATAGTTTGTTCTTCAGTTCGTATCTTTATTGTAGTTGTTATCTTGGCTATTATCTTAATGAGTCCAATTTTCGTGCACCAGCCTTTTATTAAAGGGAGCAGATTTTTCCAGGGTTTTTTTTTTTTTTTTGCAACCAATATTCAGAGAAGTCAGTACGTGATCTGCAGGGTTTCTGATTTGCCCCCTCCTGCAGTCCCAACATATCAACTGGCAGCGAGATTTCCTTGATCTCCTGTCTCAGACTGCAGACTTGCTGAGAGCAATGTCCTTCAACATTCTGGCTTCTGAGTATTTTCCTTTCCTTTTTAAATTACAAAATATATATTTAAAAAATCAGTGTTTCAAAGAGACCAAAGAGCAACTATCATAAATCTAAGTGGATAAGTCTCAGCACCACTCTATAAATACAAACTAGCGCAAGCACCCTTGTTTTGGTATTAGAAATAAATGATATTTTAAGTTCCCAGGGTGCCAAGTTTGAATAAAATAGCCACCATTTATCACCAGCTACTCTAAACAAAACTTGGAAAGAAAATGAGAGCGCTGAAATGGTGAAAAACTGACCATGTCATTTGCTGGATGTGCGGAGGTATGATGGATTTTGCAGCCATTATACTGAACTTTTTTTCAGGAAAAGTCTGTGCCTTATTAATAGTCAAAACTGGTTTTCTTGGATCCCAACAATTCGGCTTCTATTCACTGCCTTTCTCAACCTTTGGGGCCCCAGATATTGTTGGACTACAACTCCCTCAGCCCCAGTCAGCATGGCCAATGGTCAGGAATGATGGGAACTGTAGTCCAGCAACACCTGGGGACCCAAGGGTTGGAAAGGCTGGTCTATTGCATACCCAACAGTAGTCAGCCTTGCAGGTTCCATTCTTGTTGTTTCAGCAAATTGACAGGTGGAGAGCCTGTTGGTCAATTTTAGTCTTCTCCTACCCACCCCTCTACATAGGAAGCTACCTTATATTGAGTCAAATCCATCAGTCTATTAATGTCAGCATTGTCTACATTGATTGGCAGCAGCGCTGCAAGGTTTCAGGAAGAGCTCCCTCCCAGCCCTACCTAGAGAAGCTGGAGACTGAACCTGGGACCTTTTGCATGCAAGGCAGATGCTCCATTACTTACGGCCCTTCCCCAATTACATTAACTGCTGGCAACAGCACAGCCGGTCTTCTTCTTAGGTTCTCTATTTCTTCTTTCCAGTCCCTCCTCCTCAATCACTCCAACTTGCCTCTGCTGCTTTCTTTTTAATTAGAATATAAATTCGGTAGATGTTATCTGTACTGATAGACCTTATTTTCACACTTCATTGTTTCTTATGGTTGTCCAGCAGGCAACCTCTTAAACTCACAGAGCTTCAATTCAGAGAGGGCTCAAGCACCAGACCTATTTTATTTTGTGAACTCTGACAGGAATGCCACCTCCTTACAGCCATCACAGTGCTGGGACTGATCCAGTAGTGATGGCATTGTAAGATTGGGTGTCGGTCAGAAGAGGGTAAATGGGGCCAGAAGGATGGCTGAAATTCTCCAAATACTCGGTTGTAAAGTACATCTTCTGTTGGGGACATTACTCGATAGCTAAAGGTAAAGGTGTCCCCGCACTTGTAGTGCGAGTCGTTTCCGACTCTTAGGGTGACATCTTGCCACGTTTCCTAGGCAGACCATATATATGGGGTGGGATTGCCAGTTCCTTCCCCAGTCTTTCTTTACCCCACAGCGTATGCCAGGTACTCATTTTACCGACCACGGATGGATGGAAGGCTGAGTGGACCTCGGCCCCTTTTACCGGAGATTTGACTTCCTCCTTCCGTTGGAATCGAACTCTGGCCATGAGCAGAGCTTTCGGCTGCGTTACCACCGCTTACCACTCTGCACCACGGAGAGCTACTCGATAGCTAGATGCTCTTTAAGTGTTCTCAATGGGGAGAAAGGAGACACAGAGCTGTGACTGGGGGGAGATTGGTAAGCTGCGGATGGGGAACCTGTGACAGAGGAAGCAGCCGTACACCAAGTCAGACCATTGGTTTAGCTAGCTCAGTATTTCCTGCACTGACTGGCAGTGGCTCTCCAGGGTTCCAGGCAGGGTTCTATCTCAAACCTACCTGGAGATGCCAGGGATTGAACCCGGGACCTTCTGCATGCAAAGGTTGTTGGATCCCAACTCCCATCAATCCTAGCTAGCATGGCAGGGGTTGTTGTTATTATATTGATATTACCTGCCCTTCACCAGCAGGTATTGTTTAATTTAAAATTCAGTATTAAAAAGTTAAAAACAAATTACAGCCACCAGAATAGGGCGGGCTTTCAAAACATACATTTCAGGTGTCAATGGCAAGGGTAAAGAGGTGAGTCTTCAGCATACAGTCCCCAGAAGAGTGGCTGACTGTTAAACCACTCTGGCCACTGGAGCTCTGTCAGGGGAATAGGAGTCTCCTCTCAGCACCCTCCACAAACTACACTTCCCAGGATTCTTGGGGGGAAGCCATGATTGTCTAAGTGAAATAAAGGTCTGGCATGGGTGTGGGCCCCTGATTAACCAAGCCAAGCAGCTGTGAGTCTGGCTTTTAGAACACTGGCAGCTGGTTCTTACTGAGCATGCCCGGGCTTAACACTAACTGCAATGCTAAATTTCTTAAATTAATTAAAAATCAGGTAGGCATTTTTTTAACTTTTAAACTGCAGAAGATGAAGGTCAGAGTTTAGAGCAAGGTCAGTAATAGAATTACAGATACTCTGAGAACATGGTTGATTTTCAATTAATTTTGACAAATTATGAGACCACAGACACAAAAAGGTCCAACAGGGATCTGGATTTGTTTCTATTGTTTTACACTTTGAACTCTCGATTCTCTCTGACTGCTGTATCGCCATGAAAACGTAAAGGATTGTTAAGCAAGCATTTCTGAATTCAGGACTATAAGTTTTGTAAGGTTTTGTTTTGAAATGTGCTTATGGGAAGCAGCAGAATGACACGGGGGAATTTTCAATTTAACATTGCAGAATGTGAAAAATGTACACTGGCTATAGTAGACAACCACTCTCGTGGCTGTATAATACATCATCCAGCAAGATTAGTTACAAACCCAGATTAGCCTATGGGAGAGCAGTGTGAAAACATGTGTTTTCTATCTTATATTAAATCAGATCACTGCTCCATCTAGTCCAATATTGCCTACTTTGGCTGCCAGAGACTATATTTCCCAAGCGGACATTTTTCTCAGCAGTTTCAAAGTTTCTCAGAAGTTATGTGTGAACCTTGAACCTGTGAGGGTTAGCAGATCTTTGCTGAAAAGGGTAAAAGACTGGAACAGTTTCACTGCATTTCACTACATGCCTCTGCAAGACAGTCTGGATTGTACTGGCCCTTCCTAAAGACAGCCACTTCACCATAAGACCTGATGCCAGAGGACAGACCCAGCCAGGTTTCAAATGTCATTGATCTTTCTAAGCTGTAATCTCTAGACTGGAACCCAAAACCTTTACTGGAGCAACATATGTCTATGCATTGTCTTGCTTTTTCCTTCAGCTCTGCTTACTAGGCAGCACTGTCACTAATGCAGCCTGGCTACCTGAGGTATTTTAGTTTAAGTGGAGGATCAGAGATTGAACTTTGAACTTTCTGCATGAAAAAATGTGTTGTACCAGTGAGCTATGGCCCCACATCAGACAATATGAATCTTGTATAATTTCATTTTAATTGGAAGAGTACAAGGGGTATTAATCACAACCACCATAAAAATAAGTATTTTCAACCGGAGACCAATTTGTACTAAGGAATGAAGGTCATGCTCATTAAGGGTGCAATCCAACTCATATTTACGCTAGGCTGAGAGGAGTTGGGTATGGCAGATCTCCTGGCTGAGCTGGCAAGGTCACGGCTCTGTTGGCAGAAGCCCCTCACCCCAGCTCAGCCACAGTGCAGCCATGGGTCTACCGGGGAAGCCCAGCCCGGTGGAAGGGGTGCTGGCAAAAGCCAGCATAAGGCCTAACACAGGGTCATTCTGGGGGCATGTGAGAAGAGGGGCCGAGGGGAGGGACTTCTGCAACATCCAACTGCCGTTCAGAATGTTCCTGTGGGTCCCACTCTGGGCCAAAGTTAGGCCGGGAAAAAGGTCGGTCTACAACAATAATTATAATGGAAGTCCATGGAGTGTGCTCTCTCCCAAATAGGGGTATTCATGAGGGCTGCCTGTTACTGTCTATTTCCTGCATGCACCTCCTGGCTGAGCCCATGTTCAGCCAGTCTGGAGGCTCCCAAATGCCAAATGGATGCCACGGACCTTCCCATCAGCTCCTCCTCTGCCGGCTTCCCATGAGTTGGATTGCTCTTCCCATCCCTGTGGCAAGTATTTTAACAGCATTCCAAGAGAAATGACTTAATTCTACCTATCGTTCCCCTCCCCCTGCCCCAGTAGGCAATTGTTCCTAGAGTTAGGAAGTACAGTGAAAAGGGGATGGCAGCCTAAATACAATATCCAGTCTGCTCAAGAGCAGGTCCAGACCTAGTCAAACTGGTACACCAGGAAAAAAGCATTTTTGTGCCTTTGTCTTTTTTTTTCAACCTTATTTTTATAGCCCATTTCACAATTTTGATGCGTGATTTGCATGAACATTTATCCCTGTCTTGTAAGATGATACATTTGCGTGCTAGGATCTGTAGATCTTTCATGTCACATGAACTGCTTGTACTATTACTTCTGCTGAATTTTCAGCTCTTGAATGAAGTTATATGTAAAATTTTTATAAGTAAACAAAAGGTACTAACCTCCCCCCCCCCAAAAAAAAAACAAATTACAAGCCTGTTGTGACTGGCAGGACAACAGGGAACTCCTATCTGTCCTGCAATAGCCTGCTGCATTTCTGTATTGGGTACTGAGGGGGGAAGAGGGAGCGCTCTGTCTCTTATCTCCTAGTTTGTTCACTTGCCTGCTTACAATTCCTTCTCGCCTATGGCTACCAGGGAGGTATCTAAGTACAAGGCTGGTTAAGTGAATAGTCTGTGATAGTCATTCCCGATAATACAGTGCCCCAGGTGATCACCTGGGTCACCCTGCCCCTGGTCAAGTAAGTAGTATTTATTGACACAGGACGTCTAAAAATCTATTGCCTTCCACTAAAAATTGCATGCTGGTATAATGAATTGCTAGGAATTATGATGCAGACAAACTGGAACAGGTTCAGAGGAGGGCAACAAGGATGATCAGGGGACTGGAAACAAAGCCCTATGAGGAGAGACTGAAAGAACTAGGCATGTTTAGCCTGGAGAAGACTGAGGGGAGATATGATAGCACTCTTCAAGTACATGAAAAGTTGTCACACACAGGAGGGCTGGGATCTCTTTTCGATCGTCCCAGCGTACAGGACATGGAATAATGGGCTCAAGTTGCAGGCAGCCAGATTTCGACTGGACATCAGGAAAACTTCCTAACTGTTAGAGCCATACAACAATGGAACCAATTACCTAAAGAGGTAGTGGGCTCTCCGACAATGGAGGCCTTCAAGAGGTGGTTGGACAGCCATCTGTCGGGAATGCTTTGATTTGGATTCCTGCATTGAGCAGGGGGTTGGACCTGATGGCCTTATAGGCCCCTTCCAACTCTACTATACTATGATTCTATGAATGAATAAATATAATCTCTTTAAAAATACTCCAAATGTGACAGAGACTTTTGAGTCCAGACAAGCCCAATGAGAATCCTGAAATTCAGTGTGTAACAAGGACTCAATAATATTTTCAAACAAACATTCCAAGAGTATGATGCTCCTGCAGGGCATGACCTTATTTTGTCCTAGTCTGTAGCTGACTTCACATCCATGGAAAACCGGTTACATGAAAGGAATCTAGGAGTCCTGAATTTAGGAATTTGGAACTGGAGTCACTGAGTCTGCAAGTACTGTTGCAAGGTTGCCCGAGTAAATGGGCACTTTTTGACCTGCAGATCAAAAGATAGCTGCTGCACATTTTATGACTGAGGACACAAACCATTGTGCAACCTGAAAAAAAGTTGTACAGTTTGGTGATATCATAGAGCAGAGTTGCCCTGGGACTGCAGAGCTGAAGACTATTCTATGACTTTGCACCCTGGCCTCTACCTTCAGCCAAGGGACCAATAGCTAGTATGAGGCTGCTCCTCCATCTTGGCAAGGGGGAGACCAAACTGGACTCATCCATTGGCCAGAGAAAGTGAGGAGCTGCAGGGAACTTGCTTTGCCATTTCCTGCTACAAAGAACATTTGTAAGAACTTTTTAACCAAGAAGTAGTGGCCTTGCTTTTATCCTCCCTAATTCCTTTTCCTTTTGGGCCTTGATGTCTTTCAGATTGTAAGCCTCAGGGCAGGGGTCTGCCTTGTTATTGATCTTTGTAAGCTGCCCTGTTAGCCTTTATTTCGCTGAAGAGCAGAGTGAAAATACTTTACATAAATAGACTCAGAGAGTTAGGCAGGGCGTCAAATGCCTTCTAGTCCAACCCCCTGCCACTCGAGGAAATCATGGAGACAAATGGCCTGTAAAGCACTGAGTTTTAAGCTTTATGCTCATTTCGAAATGAAATCAGTTGAGCTTCACTTATAACTAGGACAGCCCTCCAATTAACAAAATGTCAATTAATCAAATGAGTTTCAATTAACTGATTAAATTTGCATATGGCCAAAGCAACTGTTTGTAAAAAAAAAGTATTTTGTTTTTAGTTGGTGCATGTTGACATTGCATCAAGCACATTCTTAGGAAATGAATTCCCTCCGTTGTGAGAGAAAAGGAGGAGGTGCTTTTTCTAAGATGTTGCCTGCCATCCTACTGTTTATACAGGTGTTTATATTCAAAATAATGTGTTTCCTGATTTAATTAGCACTGTCTTTTGGCTCAGTTAAAAAGGTATTTGAACTATTACTTTAACTGAGGAATCAATAAAGGGTTGCAGCCCTACTGCTATCATCTAAGGCAGGGGTAGCTAACACGGAGTCCTCTCTAGATTTCGTTGGACTACAACTCCCGTCATCCCTGGCCATGCTGGCTGGGGTGGATGGAAGTTGAGGCCTAACAATACCTGGAGGGCACCAGTGGCTAGGTCTGATTTAAGAAATGGGAACCTTTGACCCTCCAAATACTAGGGCCACATTCACACAATACATTTATTCCACTATTATTCCACTTTAGACAGTCATGGCTGCCCCCAAAGTATACTGCAAAGTGTAGTTTGTGAAGGGTGCTGAGGGTTGTTAAGAGACCCCTATTCCCCTCATAGAACTACAATTCCTAGGGTTTTCTGGGAAGAGGGACTGACTATTAAACCACTTTGGGTATTGTGGCTCTGTGAAGGGAACAGAAGTCTCCTAACAACGCTCAGCGCTCTTCACAACTACATTTCCCAAGATACTTTGGGGGAAGCCATGATTGTTTAAAGTGGAATAGTGGAATAAATCTACAGAGTGAATGTGGCCTAGATTCCAACCCATTGGCCCTAGCCAGCATGGCCCATTATTGTATTCCAACAACATCTGAAGGCTACACGTTCCCCAGTTCTAATTTAGTGCCCCGTCCATATTTATGGAGTGGAGTGGTGTGGAGGTGGAGTAAGGACACAGAAAGGCAAGAAAGAATGCTGTTCTTTGCCACAGCAGCAAGGAGAGCTCTTCCCACTGGTCACCATTTTTTGCTACATAAGCATCTGGGAATAAGGCTACACCATCACAAAGGCCGGGGAAGGAACTGGCAAACCCACCCCATATATACGGTCTGCCTAGTAAACGTCGCAAGATGTCACCCTGAGTCGGAAACGACTCGCACTACAAGTGCGGGGACACCTTTACCTTTTTTATCACATAGTGTCATCCCCAGATGCTTCTGAGGGAAAACAGCAGCAACTGCCCAGTGATCGATGGAAATAGCCCTCTTTGCCACAACCAATAATTGACCCCCTTTTATCTCATCCCTGAAAAATTGCTGAACACCCCCCAAAAAAAATACCACCCACAAATGGTGCAGTGAAGGGGGAGACCACTGGAGGAGGTCTGTCTGTGTGATGCTATGTCTCCAGCCCAGCATCCTGGACCATAAGCAAATGGGCCTTTCCAGTGATCCCAATTCAAAAGAATTATCCCCTGTGTTATTCTCAACTCCTGGTTCAGTAAGCACATTAAAAAAAACAAGATGAAGAATTCTCAAAAGAAATATTCTTCTCTAATTATAGAAGCAGTAGCAAAATTTGCACATGATCCCTTGTAGCTGAAGGACTGAGTTGCTTGTCCAAAATCCCATTCTCATCATGCAAATCATGTTCCAGGTAGGCACTATAGGCTCAGTATTTGCAGGCTCTCTTGGAAAAGTAGGTCATTAGGCATTGATTCAATGAATTAGTCTTCAAATGCACGAGCACAAAGCAGCCACATTAGCTTCTGTTGCGTAATTTCCCAGGAATCTCCTTTTATCTGTTTGCAAACAATTGCATCCTACAATAGTCAAATGACCATCCCTAACAAGGATGCATTTCTGAAAATATCCACAAACACACAAAATAAACTGCCTTATTTTTTTGGGGGGGGGGAAACCTGCACAGAAACAAATCCATGTCTACCAACATTTCACAGATAACAAGGATACTACTTGTTCTGTGTCCTATTTTTACACCAGAGATTTCCCCATGTGGGACCTAGCCAGCCCCGTTCCACATTCAGCAGATTCTTGAATTCTGTATTATTAATTTATTCTGCAATAGATAGTCCTCTAATACCCATCTGTCGGGAATGCTTTGATTTGGATCAGAGGGCCTTTTCCATTGTGATACCCTGCAGGTGGAACACCCTTCCCAGGGAGATTTGCCTGGTACCAACTCTTATGCCCTTTTGCCACCAGGCGAATACTATTTTACAGTGCAATCCTATACAGTACATGCTTACTCAGAAATAAGTTCCATTGTGTAAAATGGGGCCTTAATACTTTTGTTTAGGATTGCAAACCTATTTTCTCAGGCTTTCCAACATGATGCCACCTTACTAAACTGACTTTAGTCTGATTTTTACTGGCTCTGCTGCTGTTTTCCTCCAACTCAGGTCTGACCGTTCTGTTGTATTTATATCAATGAGTTGTTCCTGTTTTTAATTGACATTGCTTTTGTGGTGAAGCACCCTGAAAGCTTCACCCTTTCTAAGCCATGAAAAGAGACCCAAAGCAGCAGCCAGACCCAATCAGTTCCTGACTGTGCTTATTTTTAGACAACCCAAGCAAAACAGAGGCCAGGGCTAACTGTCAACAGCAAACTTCATCAAGACTGGGAAAGCATTCAGATGCTTCCAGCACTGCTCATTTGGGAATAGTTTAGATTAATGTGCTGGTGAGACACAAGGATGAGAAGTTCTAGGACAACAAACCCTAACAGGCCATTTAAGCCAAAACGGGGGAGACTCTAGGAACTTAGGGATGCTAGACAGTGAACATCAAACAGTCATAGCAAAGTGCATGGAGAACTATGTATCTGATGGTGCACATCTGACAAGTTAAGACTAGAGGGTTGCCAACTTTTCTTAACCAGATCCAGCCCCTGTGCCTTTAAGAGTACAATATCATGATCTGCAGGCATTAGGATTTCACCCGTGTTAGCCATAAATATTATTATTATTTACACATTTATATCTGCTCTTTCTTCCCAAAGGAGCCAAGGGCGGTAAACAAATTATGAAGCACTAAAAAAAATCACTGTTAAGACAGCAAGGGCTCAATCCATGCTCCACAGAACTTTATTTATTTATTTATTATTTGATTTATATCCCGCCCTTCCTCCCAGCAGGAGCCCAGGGCAGCAAACAGAAACACTAAAAACAATTTAAAACATCATAAAAACAGACTTTAAAATACATTAAAACAAAACAACATTAAAAACATTTTTTTACAAAGCTTTAAAAACATCTTTTAAAAAGGGTTAAAAACATATTATTAAAAAAACATATTAAAAAGCAATTTCAACACAGATGCAGACTGGGATAGGTCTCAACTTAAAAGGCTTGTTGAAAGAGGAAAGTCTTCAAAAGGCACCAAAAAGATAGCAGAGATGGCACCTGCCGAATATTTAAGGGGAGGGAATTCCACAGGGTAGGTGCCACAACACTAAAGGTCCATTTCCTATGTTGGGCAGAACAAACCTCCTGATAAGATGGTATCTGCAGGAGGCCCTTACCTGCAAAGTGCAGTGATCGACTTGGCATATAAGGGGCAAGACGGTCTTTCAGGTATCCTGGTTCCAAGCTGTATAGGGCTTTGTACACCAAAGCTAGAACTTTGAACTTGGCCCGGTAGCAAATGGGCAGCCATTGCAATTCTTTCAGCAGCGGGATGATATGTTGGCGATAACCTACCCCAGTGAGCAGTCTCGCCACCGCATTTTGCACCAGTTGCAGCTTCCAGGTCAACCTCAAGGGCAGCCCCACATACAGCACATTACAGAAATCCAACCTGGAGGTTACCAGTGTGTGGATAACAGTGGTCAGGCTATCCCGGTCCAGAAACGGCAGCAACTGTCTTACCAGTCAATGCTGGTAAAAGGCACTCCTAGCCACTGAGGTCACCTGAGCCTCTAGCGACAAAGATGGCTCCAGGAACACGCCCAGACTACGGACCTGCTCTTTCAGAGGGAGTACAACCCCATCCAAAGCAGGCAACTGACCAATTATCTGAACTCTGGAACCACCAACCCACAGTGCCTCCGTCTTGCTTGGGTTCACACTCAGTTTATTGGCCCTCATCCAGCCCACCACCGAGTCCAGGCAGCGGTCCAGGACTTGCACGGCCTCTCCCAATTCAGATGTTACAGAGAAATAGAGCTGGGTATCATCAGCATACTGCTGACACCTTGCCCCAAAGCTCCTGATGACTGTTTCCAAGGGCTGCATATAGATGTTAAACAGCATGGGGGACAAGATGGTACCCTGCCAGGGGGCCAAAAGACAGTCACCCAATGCTATTCTCTGAGAGCGACCTTGGAGATAGGATTGGAACCACTGTAAAACAGTGCCTCCAATACCCATCTCACCAAGTCGGCCCAGAAGGATACAATGGTCAATGGTACCAAAAGCCGCTGAGGGATCAAGTATGAATAACAGGGTCGCACTCCCCCTGTCCTTCTCCCAATAAAGGTCATCCATCAGGGTGACCAAGGCCAATTCAGTCCCATAACCAGGCCTGAACCCAGACTGGGATGGGTCAAGATAAACTGTTTCATCCAACTTTCATTTGCTGTGAGCAACAGGGGGGAGGGGGAGGGTCTGTTACGCACTCATCCTTGGATATGTCCCATCAGTACACTGAAGCCCACTCTGACACCTCATTCTGCCACACGTGTAGACAGGCAGCGTGTGGAAAGCTTACACTAAACCGCCTCCCCCTCGTGGTCCACCCATAAAATCAAACCTAACCTCGATTTCCTTAAAGTGCTGTCACGCCCCCCCGGGGGGAGGAGTTGCCTGCGTCACGTGTGAACATGCCCGGAAGGACAAGTCGCGTGAAAGAGCGCTGCGGCGGATATCGCTCCTTAACTTTACTCAGTCACCTCCACCCCCTTTCTCTTTTGGTCTCTCTACTCCGCAGCAGCCACTCTTCTCCTCAGTCGACGCCAAACCCGCCAGCATCTCAGTCACTAACTCGCCGTTAGCTCCTTCCCACCTCGAGCCAAATCAGCGCTGTCACGTGTGAAGGAGACGACAGCCGCAGTCTTTGGAGTCCGCCCACACACGCGCATACCTTTCTAAACAGAGGAGCCCCGCGCCTGCGCTGCGCTTTCCCCTGCTCGACAAATCCGGCCGGTCGCCATCTTAGAGCCCCCTCCCGCCTCTCTCGCTCTCTGTTTTTCGCCTCCTACGTCACAAGACGCGGCCGCCGGCGCCGCCGGCAGCCATCTTAAGTCCCTTCAAGCCATCTCTCCTTTTCCCTCCCCCTCCCATCGCCGCTCGGCCTCACAAAGGGGGAGGAGTCACGCAGTATAGGCCAGCTGGCTTGGCGGCGGCTGTGGCTGAGGGAGCCTGAGCCAGGCGAGGGAGAGAGCGCCGGCGCCAGAAGCAGTAACAACACGACGACGAGGGTATCTCGGTGACGGCGGCGGAGGCCATGGGACAATGCGGAATCACCTCCTCCAAGACCGTCCTCGTTTTTCTCAACCTCATTTTCTGGGTGAGGCCGCGGCGTGCGCTGCGAGAGGGTAAAGGGGGGCGCTTTATCTTAATTCCCCCCCGTACATATATATATAGCTATAGACTTATATGCTGTATATAGGTGTGTGTCTATACATAACGTAACGTCTGCCGTTGATACACATTATACGCTGTATCTGTCTCTGTATATTTACACAAGGACACGTATGCATCCGTATAAATATACAGAATTACATGACATAAAATATAGGCTAAGATGTGCAACTAACTCCTTTAAAGCATTGGTATGCCGCCCTTCCTGGGATTTGGATCCCAGCCTGTTGGCGGTAGCGCAATAATAAAGCGGATTGAAGGTGATAAAGCCACACGAGAGCTTTGGCCGGTTTTTTTAAAGGCCCAAATAAATAAAATAAAATAGGTAAAATCTGTTGTATAAATCTTTATTTACTTATTCCACTTATATCCCGCCCTTCCTCCCGAAGCAACGACGACAAAGAGGAAGGAGCGGCGGCCTCGCCAGCAGGAGGGGGCTTAGGCCAGGTCGGTCTCTCATTTCTCGACGCGCCCCCCCCCCCGCTCGCTTTTATTCTCAATGTCGTCTTGGCCCGCGAGAGCGTTGCCTTGCGGCCCTCCTCCTTCCACCACCATCGTGCTGCCTATTCATGTCTTTCTCCTTCGTCCTGGTTGAAAGCATTTGAGGGGCTGGAGAGGGAGGGGAGCGCGCGATAGAACGGTGCTGCCGGCGACTGGAGTGACTTCCTCCCCTGCAAACCCACGGGCACCCAGGTTCGCCTGGGGTGGGTCCTTTCGCCCGTGCTTCCGCGCGCGTGCACGCCTCCGCCCCCAGGAAATGCTGGCGTTTACTTTTTGCCCCATGCCTCCTGGGGGGCCCTGGAAAAGCTGCCGCGAGGGAGGGACGGTTGGGGAGAAAGAGAGCAGGTAGTTTGTAAGGAGAGATTCTTCTCTCTGTTGCTTCTGAAAAGCAGGGTTCAAATCCCCATTCAGCCATGAAGCACACTGGGTGACTTTGGGCCAGTCAATGCCTCTCAGCCTAACCTACCTCACAGGGTTGCTGTGGGGATTAAATTAGGAGGGGGAAAACCATGTATGCCACTTTGAGCTCCTTGGGTAAAAAGTGGGATATAAATACAATAATAAAATAAGTAAAAATAAAATAATAACTGATGCAGTGTTAACACTACCTTATCCTCATTTCTAGGTGTTATATAAAAATTAAAAATTACGTTGAGCCTAAGAGGATTTTTCCAGGAAGTTTGTGTATGGATACTATGGCTCCTTGGCAAGCTTGAACAGTGCATCAGAAGGACAATGTTGTGTGTCTTATAGATGCTACAGCAACACCTTCCAGATATGCCTTTGTTGCAGGGCCTGGTGATCCAGATTTTATGAAAGGGGAGGTAGTGAGGGGATGACGCTTGGGAGTTGTTGCTTGTCAACGCATCAATTGAAGGCTGGAATGGGGAAGAAAGCCCCTATAATACAAAATCTATGTTCTAGGTGATGTAGGGATTCAGTTCAAATTGCAGGAGTGAAAAACTGGATTTACCGCAGTAAGCAGCCCCAAGGAGCAGTCATTGGTGATTATCAAATCCAGAATGATGAGCTCAGACATGGCTTTGGGATCAGATCACTGCAAATTCTCTCCTCCACTTCTCTTTTCCTTGTAATCTTGCTTGCCTGCCCCCTCCCCCCAAAAACATTAACTTGTGCCTCAGAGGTGGATTTCCATTGCAATGAAAGGCAGAAAGTGGAAGGATTCATCCTTTTTAAGACTGCATACTTATATATGCATTTGACTCATGCTTAAAGCAGATCAGCCATCCCAGGCTTTAATCTGGCACACAAATGTGTGTGCATATTTGTGGGTGGGGATGGAAGAGATGGAAGTATTTTGGTTAAATGAAAGCCGCCTTATAGGATTGAAATTTTATGTCCAAAATGAGGTCACTGAAGCACAACGATGATGAAAAATAGCTGCATGAATGGAAATGACCTGCCTTCAAGTCGATCTCGACTTATGGCGACCCTATGAATAGGGTGTTCATGGTAAGCTGTATTCTGAGGGGGTTTACCATTGATTCAACTTTCTCCTAATTAATGGAGTATCTTGTTTTGCTTTTCATTTGTTTGAACAGCACAGTGTCTGTGAGTTGTTGCAGTGATTGTGTGCCTCAGATTGTATTAATATAGTTTGCACTCCTTAAATTAGTTGCTTTGTTGGAGGTATTTATCAATAATGGATAAGCTTGGGTGTGTTGTTAACAATGCTGCTGTCTGGGGTGGGAAATGAAGAAAAGAGGAAGAGCCAGCTTCTGTTGATCCGTTTGAGGTACCACCCATTTGCTTCACAGCATCAACTTATCTTTGCCAACAGTTTGGAGAAGGGAACATAAAACTTATTGCTATTGCTTAGCAACCACCGTATCATCTTCAGGAGAATGTGTGTATTGAGTGTGTCCCATACTAGGAAAATGTAAATGGGATTACAATGTTAATAATAATAATAAATCTTTATTTTTACCCCACCCTTTCCCCAAAACTGGAACTCAGGGCGGCTTACAAATAAAAACTACACATAGGTAAAAAAACATAAATGTAAATGGGATTTTGCACAGCACAGAGTGTCCAGATTACTCGAGATTGTCCATGTGTGCTGCTTACGTGAATTGTTCATTAAATTACTATTCGCCTTGTCTTTAACTTTAAGTATAGCTGGGCTGCAAGAGGTTAATAGATGTGCTTTTGTTTGCATTTGCCACTATTAAGGTGATGTTTGTTGGTTAGTAGGACAGCAGTTTAGCGAACATTTCTAGAAGGTAGAGAGATGGGCAGGAACGTTAACTATGCAAATGAGATCAGCATAATCAGATTTAAGTCAATATAATTTAAGAACGTGATAGTATGTACAGTACAACCCCCCAGAGCCAGCGGGCTAGCGTTCAAATTACTGTAATGCCAGATTCATTATCCCAGCTGTCTTTTTAAAAAAAGGCTCTGGAAGGGCTAAGGAACGTGATAACAGTATATTAATAAACAAATACAGCATTGCTATAAATAGTACTTCTACAGTTCAGTTGTTACTAACTTCTAGTCCTGTACTGTTATGTAGCATGATCCTTTGGCAGCTCTTAGAAGGGTTTTCCTCCAGTTGTTTTAGTAGTATAACATTTTTGTATACATAATACCGACTGGATGTTTTCAATTTTGTAAAGATTAGAACTCTTGTGAGTCAGCTTGAGCCTATGGAGCAGTGGGATACTTTCTTAAAATTTACTGATTTTTTATATATATGTGGGATAGAAAATGTTTTCCAGTCCTTTATTCTGCATGTAATTTTCCATTTCATAAGTTCATTAATAACAATGAATGGATGCCAATTAAAAATATAATATCGGGCAAGCTTGACAGTTTCAACGTTTTTAGCTTTATTTACTAAATATGAGTAAAATAAACATGCTAAATTTGATCACTCTCCTAGGCATCAGAAGAATTTCCAATTCAAACTGGAAAAAATCTGATGCAAATTACCCTAATTTGCATAGCGTAATTAGCAATGTAACATTTTCCATTTGCATTGGAATACTTTATGGAAAACTCACATCTTTGTAAATGGGAGTTTGTAGGGCTTATAAAACTGAATTAGTTCTTTAATGGTATAATCCTGGAATGAGTCGTGTAAGCACTGCCGGTAACTTGTTTGCTTTTGACGTTTGTGTAAAGTATGACTCTTGGATGTAATTCCTAGGTGTCTTCTTGTATAGGATGGACTGTTTCACCAGAAGAAATCTACCTCCAAAAGATTTTTTTTTTTAAAAAAATTGCCTGAGATGCTGTGTTCGGATAGTATAATCTGGATCAGATTTTACTAAATGAATAGGCAGTGCATGCATGCTCAAACCTCTGACCAGGTTTCTGTGCTGACTAATGGAAGTTGTAATCTAAAACATCTGAAGGACACCAGATTGGGGAAGGCTGCTCTACCAAAAACAATATCTGAACAGACCCTGTCTGTAGCACAGTAATGTGTTAGTAGGAGACTTGACATGCCATTTGTTATTTGTTGTTAGACCAAGACATGTGTAATTATCTTATAACTTTGTAGGATTTAACATGTAATCTGTACTAACATCCAAGCAACTTTTATGTGACTGTGTATCCTTTGGCTTCTTAGCAATACAAGAAGCTACGTTATACTGAGTCAAACCATTGGGTTTGTCTACACTGGCTAGCAGTGTCTGTCTAAGATTTCAGACAGTTACGCTTTCCCAACCTTACCTGGAGATGCCAGGAATTGAATCTAGGATCTTTGCATGCAAAGCAGATGCTCTACCACTGAACTATGGCCCTTTTTGATCACGTGTCCCAAGGTAAGATTAGGATACTTTGTAACAGCAGAAATGTAGCTGCAGACCCAGGCATATGTGCGGGAACTTTATGCAACATCTGGTCCTATTTTTGGATTATGGAGGTGATTTTGGATAGTTAGATAAGGTAGATGATGCTTCATGTAGGGAAGTAGATGTGAAGAGATGAGATACAGTGAAACCAATTATATGGTGGTCAGCTTTTCTTTTGTACTGTAAAAATAATGGCCAGTGCAGTGTTTCCAAGTTAATATTGCTCTTAAGGCATATTGCTGATGTAGTGACATAGTTTAGTTCTCTGGGAAGTTCATAAATGCTGTAAACCAAGGATACAAATCACTTGGTCCTTAACAGCTTAGAGCTAATGGAAAATGTTGCATTTCAGATTACCAGCATTGCTAGTTTTTAGCACTAGGATGTGCCTATTGTGTAAAAATATTTGCCAGAGATCAGACCTTTGAGTCAAGGCTGTTGCCTGCAGGGAATGCTAATACTTATCTTAGGAAGGCTGGTCTGAGCTGCCTAGGAGTGACAGACTTGCTATTGGCAAATACCAAAAAGTTAGTCACTGTATGTTTTCAAGAGGCTTTATACTGTAGTATTCAAACCCATTTTTCTCTGCAACTAGGAGAACTAGTGCCTTTAAAAAGCCTAGCAAGTTTCAGCATTCATTTTATTCATGGTCTAGGGGAAATTATGAAATCCATTTGCTATTATTTTAAGTGAAGAAAGCGCCTCTCATAAGAGGGTATACAAGATTCAAGGCTTATCAGATTATATTGATTCTGTTGCCAGTTAACTTAGACAGTAGAAAGTACTTACCACAATGCATAAGGAATTTATTGCCACAACATAATGTGATTGCTGCTATTTTAGATAGCTTTAAAAGGAGATTTAGCAAGTTAGTGGGGAAGGACAGATCTGTCAGTCATGAAGACAAATGGAACCTCCATATTCAGAGGCATTATGCCACTGGATACCATTTGCTGGGGGGGGGAACAGTGAGGGAGGACAGTTGCCTTCCCGCCCAGCTTGTGGGCATGTGATTGGCCACTTTGACAAAGAGGATGCTGGACTCGATGAGCCTTTGGTCTGATCCAGCTAGACTCCTCCTCTTTATGTTCTTATTAAATTTATATGTGGGACACATTTAACATGCAGCATGGGCATATTTACTCCTCCAAATCTGGGTAGCCAGTACACCCTTAGATTTTTGTATCCATATCACCTTGATTTCGTCTCTGTAGCAGTTAAGATAATTCAAGCTATATAACAAGCCTGACTTAATTTTTTGTTTTCTTGGGTGTCTTTCAACCATAAAGCACTCAGAAGTGGTGTACAGCGTACAATCTACTAAATGCAATACAGTTTACATAGTTGGGGCATATATACTAGTTTAGCTTTGCTCCTTTCTATTTTCAGCATAGCATATTGTGTGGTGCTATATAGATGAGTGGAATAAGATACATTGATTGGTACCTGAACCTTTGAATTATTACTATGATTGAAACTTGAGAACTGCGGCTGATGTTCAGTTCTGAAGAGAAGGACAGAACAAGTGTAATGTGAACACCGTTTGAGAGAGTTGAGTCCCTAAGGCCGAACAGTGGGTCATAGTTGCTAGACACGCATCAGTTCCTGTTGATCTGGGGCATGCTTTCTCTCTAGGGAGCTCACTTGGTACTTTTTCACGGCTGCCTTGCATTACATGTAACTTCATCTTCGAAGGAGCTTTCTCCACCTTGGTGTGAGCTTCATTGTTCCTGTACAGTTCAAGGAAGTTGGTATTGCTGAGAAGTCAGTTCAGGTTACAAAACCACATGACCAACTGAATTCAAGAGAATGAGGCCATTGTTAGGGTTGTCTTTTTCTACATACCTTTCTTTTCCATTCTTCCCCCACCCTATCACCACACATTGGAATTTCGGGGTGCTAAATCCAAAAATGACATTAGTTTTGCCGAATTGCCTCTAGTTTTTGAGATAATGGATACCCCTCAAATGACATTGTACCCCAATACGACCTGTAGCTTCTGACATATGCAGCAGGGTTTGGTCTGTCTTTTTACTCTTGAACATTGTTTTGCAAGTTTATCCATTGCATATAACATCATATTGATACTTTGTTTTTTTTGAAGAGGAATATGAGTTCGTCACAAAGAGACTGCTTAAACAATCCTAATGCATTCCGCTACGTTTGTGGCGAACAGGGCCATTTCCAAAAGGCGGCCAGGTTGGGCACTGGCCCGAGGGCCCCGCAGCTCTAGGAGCCCCTGGGGGGCCTCTGCTCCCCTTCCGCGATCCCGCGGATCGCAAGACGAGCTTCTGAGCCGCCTGCCATCCCCCGCGCTTCACCTACCTTTCTCTGCTGTTCGTGCAGGGTTGCTATCAATAAAGATGGCGGCCGAGGTTTCTGTAAGGGACTGAAGCCTCGGCCGCCATCTTGGTTGATGGCAGCAATGTGCGCGCTGCATGCCATCAACCAAGATGGCGGCAGAGGCTTCAGTCCCTTACAGAAACCTCGGCCGCCATCTTTATTGATGGCAACCCTGCGCAAACAGCAGAGAAAGGTAGGTGAAGCGCAGGGGATGGCGGGCGGTTCAGAAGCTCGTCTTGCGATCCATGGGATCGCGGACGGGAAGCAGAGGGGCCCGGGGCAGGTTAATGTCCAAGGGCCCCCGCATTCCTGGAGCCGGCCCTGGTGGCGAATACACTCTGCAAAAACAAAGAAAAAACATCACTGACTTTGTAAAACAAGCATATCTTGCTTATTTTGGAGTGAAGCTTGGAGATCAAGATAAGTCTTGGGTTCCCCATAAGGTTTGCAAAACCTGTGTAGAGTGCCTACGACAGTGGGAAAATGGAGAAAGGAAACGTTTAAACTTTGGTATGCCTGTGGTGTGGAGAGAGCTGCAAAACCATCACGATGATTGTTATTTTTGTGTTGTGAATGTGAAAGGCTTCAATCGCTACAAGAAACATAAGTGGGAGTATCCTGATTTGGACTCAGCAAGGTGACCTGTGCCACACAGTGAAGACGTTCCCATACCAGTGTTTACCTCACTGCCTGACCTTCCATTGTCAGATGTTGAAGAAATGCTGGACGTGGAGTGTAGCACAGGTGGTAGCCCTGGAAGTGGATATGAAGAAAGCTTTTCAACACCTGAGCAGTTCTCCCAAAAAGAACTCAATGATCTGGTACAAGACCTCAGTCTGTCAAAGCAAGCATCTGAACTTTTAGCATCCAGGCTAATGGAAAAGAACTGTCTACAGCCTACAGCTAACATAACAGCTTATCGGACAAGAGAGGAGGGACTTCTTCCATACTTCAGCCAAGATGAAGAACTTGTTACTGCAATAACATTCCTGGACTTCTCCAAATGGGACTACTGGAATATCGACCAGAAGATTGGCAGCTTTTTATAGACAGCTCCACCAGAAGCTTGAAATGTGTTTTATTGCACAATGGTAACCGCTATGCATCTCTTCCAATTGCTCACTCAACAAAACTTAAAGAAGAATATGAAAATATCAAAATGGTCTTGCAGAAGCTCTGCTATCATGAGCACCAGTGGTCTATTTGTGTTGATCTAAAGATAGTGAACTTCTTGCTTGGGCAGCAAAGTGGATACACGAAGTACCCTTGTTTCATCTGCTTGTGGGATAGTAGGGCAAAGCGAGATCATTGGAAAAAAGTGACATGGCCTTCAAGGGAACACATGCAGCTAACATCATTAACAAGCCATTGGTTGACAGAGGAAAAAATCATTCTCCCACCACTCCATATCAAGGTTGGACTGATGAAGCAATTTGTTAAGACCTTGGACAAAGATGGTGATTGCTTCAAATACATTTGTAGATCGTTCCTTGGACTGACTATGGAAAAACTAAAAGCAGGAATCTTTGATGGTCCTAAAATTTGTAAACTCATCAATGATTTGAATTTCACTAAATTTATGAATGATGTTGAAGCTTCTGCCTGGTGCAGTTATGTCTCAGTTGTCAAGAACTTCTTGGGTAACCACAAAGCAGACAATTATGAAGAATTGGTGCAAAACATGCTCGCTAACTTTAAACATTTGGGTACTAATATGAGCATAAAGGTACACTATCTCCATAGCCACTTAGACAGATTTCCGGATAATCTTGGTGATTTTAGTGAGGAACAAGGGGAGAGGTTCCATCAGGATATAAAGGTGATGGAGGAAAGGTATCAAGGCAGATGGGACAGACACATGATGGCAGACTACTGCTGGAGCCTCCAACGTGATTGTCCTGATGCCCCACATAAAAGAAAATTGTACACACAGCGTTTTTCTATGCATTCATTGTGATTATCTGAATCAGCTTACTTTGTTTTAATGTTATTGTACTGAATACAACACCATTAGGTATTTCATGTGTTTACTTTTGTATGATTTGAGACAGTTTCCATGTCATTTGTGGGTAGGCTATGCCTGACCATTAAATGTTTTGAATTTGTTATGTTTTTCAGTGGGGGCATCCATTATCTCAAAAATTAGAGCCAATCGAGCAAAACCGATGCCATATTCGGAGTCAGCGACACCAAGTTACCCTAAAATCGATCAAACATCATTGGCAATAAAATTAGTGTTGACCAGTAAAGTAACATTCTGGCTGTGGCATTATTTAAACAACTTCTGTAGCCGTGGAATGTATGGACACAGTCTAAAATGGCTAAGTAGAGCGAGCTGAGTGAGATTTAACATTTGAGGCAGTGTTGATTTGGAACACCAGTCATGTAGCTGCCTAGTATGTGATTGGGGGGCATATATTCCATGAATCCAATAAACATTCTTTTTATAGGAAGCAAACTGTCCTTATACTTGCAACATTGTTGTTTGATAGCGAAGCTAGAGCTTCTCAGTCTGTAGGTCCACACACATTGTCTCACACAATTTAAAATACAGCAGGGCCCCGCTTATACGGCAGGTTCCATTCCAGACCCCCGCCGTAAAGCGGAACCCCCATTGACTTTAATGATGCGAAAACGGCGCAAAAGGTGGAAAAAACCATTGAAAATTGAAAATGAAAGGCTCCACATCAGCGGAACGCCTTAAAGCGGAACGCCGTAATGTGGGGCCCTACTGTACAGTGTAGAATATACTCCACACTTTTTATAGGTCCAATGCAGACATAACATCACCCAATCTCCTAAGAAAAGTTAGAAGCCAGTTTTCCATAGTCATACTTACTCCTTTTCTCTTCAGAGTTAATCATGATACACTGTTCTATATGTATGACATAAATTATGATTGCTCAGAATTGGTTTCATAAAAGAAGTCTTTCTTCTGATAAATTTGAAGGGCTAGAATGTAAAGCTGAGGCAATTTCTACCAGGTTGGTCTACCAATATGCCAGAACACTTGTTTTCTGCCAGTTGTGTTTAGAAGGTTAGAACACCCTGACAGAACACCTGGTTAGTACAACAATAGGTGAAGGTTCTTAAAACCAGGAGTATAAAACACAAGTAGAAACTAAAGTGTCAGACACCAAACAAATGTCTATCAAACATGACTAGGAATATCAATACAATTTTAGAGTACAACATTTCAAAAGAGCCCTTTTTGAATTTGAGAACCACCCAGAAGAAATAGGAAATACTGTAGTTAACTGTTGTTGAGAAATGGAACATGAAAATAGCTTGCTAATGATGACACCTCCATCACCAGAGGATTCAAAATGCTTGTCAAGTTGAAACGTAAAAGAAAACCTGGGTAAAGTTCTTGGACAGTCTTGTCTTCTGTATTTTAAATGGCATTTAAAGTAGCTTGTTTACATTTCTGCTCTTTTAGAGCTGGTCATTTGACTGTAAAAAACACACACCACCAAATCACTAATTTATCAGAAGGAAAACTTCATTTAACAAGCCTTTTAAACAGTGACCTTATTCCAGTCTGCGTCTGTGTTGGAATTGCTTTTTAAAATGTTTTTAAAGCTTTTTTTTAAAAAAAAATTGTTTCTAAGCTTTTTGTGTGTATATGTTTTTAATGCTTTTGTTTGCCACCCTGGGCTCCTACTGGAAGGAAGGGTGGGATATAAATCTAAAAAATAAATAAATAAAATAATAGATAAACTTATGAAACCAATTCTGAGCAAATCCAGATACTGCATTCTTTCTCTCCCCATTCTTCTCTACCCTGATACTTCACAGTGATAAAAATATAATTTATAGGAAAAATGCTGTTCCTTTAATGGTACACCAAAATCTGCTGCCAGATGCAGGCCAAATCCTCATATTATTCATTATTATTTAATTTAGATCCCACCCTTTCTTCCCAGTAGGAGCCCAGGACAGCAATAGTTAGTTGTCTAAAGGTTGGATTTGCCCTGAGTGGCATTTCAGCTGCTCTTTAAAATTCTTGTTGGACTTTGGAAAATTACAGTCAGTTATAAGCTCTTTACACAATGCTTAATCATTGTGGAATATGCAACCATAGGATATATGGTGCTGGTCACTGGTTTAGGTGGTTTTTAAAAAGAGACACATTCAAGAAGAATAAGTACATCAGTGATGAGCAACCATTATGGCCAAATGAAACCTCTGAATGCCAGTTGATTGGGAGAGGGGGAGAGGTGGTTCCTTCATCTTCTGTTCTTGAGGTTTCTGGAAATGCCCGTTATTATGCAGAAAGGATGGTGGAGCCGATGTGCCTTTTGGGTCTGATCCAATAGGGCTCCCCTTGATGTGTTCTTAAGATATTTTGCTGTTCAATTCCATGTATTCCAGGCTGAGGTGGATTATTTTGATCCTATCTAGTTGGGCTTTGAGACTAGTTTCAAGTCTATGGGTGATATCCAATGTTAGTCATTCTCAGAATAGATTCTATGGCAGCCTTTCCCATCTAGTGTGCCTCCAGATGTTGTTGGACTACAACTCCCATCAGTCTCAGCCAGCATTGCCAATGGTCAGGAAAGATGGGAATTGTGGTCCAACAACATCTGGAGGCACACTGGTTGGGAAAGGCTGTTCTGTGGACCTATAGCTATCAACTTATATTTTGAATGTGTTCCAGAGGATCATATGGGACTGGATGAGAGCTACATTTAGATTCATTATCTTGCCCTTTCTACAAGGAGTCCAGAGTAGCTCGATGGTTCTCTTCTTCTTTTTCCAAGTCCCCAGCCAATGCCTTCTGTTGTCACATAATCCTGTAATAGGCTGAGATCATGACTGGCCCGAGGTTCCCTGCATGCCTCTGAGCTACTACCCTTCCTATGACTTATATCGCATTTTGTTCAAACAACCTTGTGACAGGCCTCAGATGCTCCTCATTAGTAGCATCTCTTCCCTGCACTTGGTCACCTGCCTCATTTCACCCATCATCTATATGCCCACAACCAGACTATATCTGGACTGTGGTCAAATGAACAGTAAAAGTACTAGGTGGGTCCCAATACTGTGTTCCACTTTTATTCCCCAGGCATAAACAAGATTCAGGCAGCATCCCCTTACAGATCCTATCATTCTCCCAACACTCCTCCAACCAACCAGTTTTCTTTTTATATTTCCCCCTCTCTGCATTGCATTAGTTCTGATTGGCTAGAGGCCGAGGAAGGCTTTCTCTCCCCTTTTCTTTTAGGCCCTAAATCAGGCATGGGAAACCTTTTTGGGTCCATGAGCCAGATTCTTAACAGGATCTGCCTTGCAGGCCAAATTTTGCAAGTGGGCAAGGCTTCCAACCTGTCAATCACCTGATATCACAAATGTCATCATGTCCAGACTTCAGAGAACATGCAACAAGGCACTGCTAAAATCAAGTTTTTTTCCCTTGTTTCAGAAGCTCTTTCACTGCTGCATGCTTTGAAAGCACAGCCAAACTGAGCAGGTTTCGGTGAATGAGAGAGCTTCCAGCAGGTAGCTCTTGGGCACACAGGACACACAGGACACACAGGACTGCCCTTCGTTCCCATCAGTCAGTGTATGGGGAAATAAATATTGCTTAGCATTGGGTTCCTGCTTTGCACAATGCTTCAAAGGCTCCTGACAACCAGCTGATTGTTGGGTGCTTTGGAAGCTGTGCAAAGATGGCATGATGTCTGGTGTGGGTGTGGCTTGCCCAATACGGCCTTGTGAGGCAAATGGGAAAACCTGGTCAGCCAAGATTGGACCCTGGGCAGATGTTCCCTACCCTCGCCCACAGTTACCACTTATAGGCATACCGTAGGCAGGAAAGCTAGGGCTAGTAACTTTGTGGGTGCACTTGCAAGGCATTTGACTATGCTCCTTAAAGTATTGCGCTGGATGGGCTCCCTTGGGAGGACATTCCAGAAATGCAAGACTGTCATTGAAAATGTGCTCCTCTTGAGATCCAAGGACCTCCATGGAACACATAGCTCCAGAAGAAAAGATCTGCAAGGTTGGCCACTCTCTCAAGTATACTGGGCTCCGACTGAGACAGAATTCAGACGCACCAAGGTGGTAGTGCGGCCAAAGCTACTTACCTGTAGGAGTTTGGCTTTTACGGTGGGAAAGGTAAGATCTTGCCCCTCTGTGCACCCTGCAGTGTTAAAGGTATAATTCAAGTATCCCTGTCTTCAAAATGCTCGACCTCTTTTCTACAAACCTGGCCATCTGAACGGCACCATGAGACCTGGCTTCCTCTCTGAGGGAACACATTATTTAATGTGTGTTCTTCCTTCACATTTATAAAATTAATAGGCTGATTGTGTGTTTTTAAGAACTACTAGTGTCTTCTGATGGAAGATAGTTTTACTCACACCTTGGGTAAAAATTTAAAGGTGGCTGCTTGAAGTGATCTAGTACATGGCCCAATATGACCTACATGCTGGTCTGCCATAATCTCTGTTCTTTCTATTTTAAGGGTTAGCTTGTTGCCAAGATCGCAAAATAGTTTGCACTGGTATATTTGTGACTGCCAGTCATTTTTCAGGTTCAGTTTGAGATGCTGATTGTTGCCTCCAAAACCCTGTATGGTCTTGGCTCATTGTACCTTGGAATGCTTTTTCCCATGTGGAGTCTCCTGCCCATTAGCACCTATCGGTGATGCTCCAGGGGGTCGCTGATAACAGCTACAATCATTCTGCTCCCTCCCAAGAGCTTGCCATTGGATATTACTTGGGGGAGGAGGAGTAAAACATAATTGTTCTATTAATTTAGGTAAGCTTTTAAGAAGCTGCTTTATACCAAGTCAATCTGTTTTTTTCCCTAGTATTGTCTTCTCTGAATGGCAGCATCTCTCCAGGGTCTTGGGCAGAGGTCTTTCCCATTAGCTATGGCTGAATCTTTTTTCAGTGGGAAGTATTGGAGATTGATCCTGGGAATGTTTCATGCAAATTCTGTCCTCTACGACTGAGCTGTGTTCCTCTCCTCATATGAATCAGGCTCTCACCGGTCCTTGTTTTAAGCAGTCTGTGGATATGCCATTCAGGTTGGTGAAAAGAAAGTACGTGTTTAGTGTGAAATCTTTCTGCAAATCTGAAACATACTGGCTGAGATCTAGTCAATGCTGTTTTAAAATTAAGCACCATTTAGTATGGTTGAAAATGTGTAATAGTAGCACATACTTAGCAGCATTGACTCAGGTTCACACCATTATAGTATCTTGTGCCATTACAGTACTTGTGCCACATAAAAACATAAGCATCGTAAGATTATTTCAGGATTGTATTTTCTTTTTTTTTTTTTTACAATAATTTTTATTCAAATTTTCATAAAACATAGAAAACAAAATCATAAAACATTCAAAGACAAAAAACAAAACAAAAATGATTAAACAAAAAAATAAAATAAAATAAAATGTTGACTTCCCATTTGTCACATATCAAATCAGTTATAGGTCTACAATATATAACATTCCTGTCTCTTAAATCATATTATAAAATCACTTTCCTCCAGTAGTTATCTTAATTAATCATCAAATCTCATAAACATTACTTTATTCTTTCCACAAAAAGTCAAAGAGAGGTTTCAATTCTTTAAGAAATATATCTATCAATTTTTCTCCAAATAAACATGTCAATTAATCCATCTCGTTAATAATTATAATAATCTTATTGTCATAACCATAGTCCAAATAAACATTTCGATTAATCCATCTCATCAGAATCTGTTAGGTCCAATAATTTCAATAGCCATTATTCCATTATCCCTATTAGTTCCATCTTCCATCTTCAATAGTCCTGTTAAGTCCAGTAATTTCAGTGTCCAATCTTCCATTATCAGTATTCCATAATAATCTTGCTGTTGTAGCCATAGTCATATAATAAGAGTCTGATGGGAATTTCCTCTATCCCAAATATTTTCTTGCCATCCATTCTGAATAAGTTGCTGAAATACTGTTGTAAAGTCATATCTGTGTTCTTCTTTTTTACAAAATGCACTGGCTCATCTCTTAAGAGTTTTTCCATTGTCACATGGCTGCAGTTAATTCCATAGATTTTCTCTATATCAAGCTCCATCACATCATTCCAGTCCAGAAGATTATCCAAGCCATTGATAACTTTATCTCTAATATCTTCATTAATTTCTTCAGAGATAACGTTAAATTCCAAACAGTAGATTTTATTTCTAAAATCCATAAACTCCAGATCTTTTTCCAATTCCACATTTGTTCCAATCTCCAGGGCTTGTATCTTCCCTTTATTTTTTCTTTTCTCATCTCTGATCTCATTCTCCTCTCTCACAGGGTCCCCTATTTCTTTAAGCTCCTGCGTCATTTTGCTCAGTTCAATTTTCAGCTCCTTACTACCCTGTCGCAGGGTTTGTTTCGTTATCTCAATCTCATCCATTATTTTCTGAAACATAATTACTTCCAGATTCTCAGCCACTTTCTTGATTGCCATTTTTAAAACCACGAAAACAAAGCAAAACAAAAATAAAGAAGAACCACTTCTTATTTCAGCAACAATTGGGTTAATATTCCAGGCTTGATGACATCACAGTATAAACAGAGCAACCTGCCTTATCTCTTGTGCAAGAATGCAAAACAAATTTAGTTCCCAGCATCAAAACAGTTAGTGGCGTCGTGAAGAAGCAGATTCGTCAAAATAAAATAGACCAAAAAAAGAATAGTCCCAGACAATATAATATTCCTCGGAATAGAAATCAGGAATAGAAATCCCTCTTCTGTTTATTATCTTTAGAATGCACTTCCAGGACAGCTTTTTGCGACAGAAACAGAGATAAGCTGTTAATTTCGTGAATAACAGAGAAGAGCTATATCTCACCCAGAAGTTGTCCAAAGCCGATCAATCTGACAAATCTCCTTTTGCTGCAACAATTTAAACCAAGTAAAAAAAATAATAGAAAGAAGGGTGCTTGCCTGTTAGTCCGTTCTCTCTTTGAAGAAAAGATAAACGTATCGCTTAAGCAGATAGAGCTTGTTAGAAAGTCCGTCCGGCATTGTTGGCTGGACCTTATCTCATAAATTAATGAAATCCAGTCCTCCCAACAAAAACAGGCTTTGAGGTTGATCTCTACGTTTCTCCCTGCCCGGGAGAAATTTCATCAGTCAAAAAAAAAAATGTTCTGACTGATTTATATCTGAATAAGCTTCTTTTGAGGCGGGAGCCCGTCCCAAAAGCAGGCACAAGCGAAGTCACCCTTCCCGGAAGTCAGGATTGTATTTTCTTTTGGGTATTCATCATTCATCACAATTATCTTCCTTTCTGTCTTTATAAATTAGACTGAGCTTTCTGTCCACCTAGTTTACATTTTGGGGAGCCTGAGACAGTTGAATGTGGAGATAATACTAAATCAGCTTCTGATGGCAGGATGCAAGTGTCGGAGGTTGATAGCTCTTGTACTTATTTTCTGGAGCAGCACTGCAGTAATCTGCAGTATCAGTGCATAGAACTTGACAGTTGGAAGCACACAGTACCTGCAGCATCTGAGTTTTGAGTGAATTGGAGAAGTCTGCATATAGGAGCTACCAGGTAGTTTGCAGGGGAGCCAGAGTGATGTAGAGAACTGGGTTTGTGGTATAGATGTGAAAAAAATACTTTTTTGTGTATGCAATTGCTTGGGATCTCTGTTGTGAATGATCATATACACAGAAGAACTGTTCTCCGTACTTGGTTTTTGCCCAACCTCACCTTGTACTATTCTTCAGAATAATGGGTCTTTGTATTGGTCAGTTCTTATTGAGCTGGTTCTCTAAAATTCAGGACACACTCAGCTCCACAACTCCTGCCTTCACTTATCAAAGTTGTCATGAAGAACATAGATTTGGAAACATCACCATCAGCCAAACCTGTCTAAAAGAATAATGTCTCATATTAATGCCAGACACCAAAGAATGCTGGCCAAAAAGTTGTGCTTGAGTCCTGCAGTGCCATATATTGAAGGCAGTAAAAATAATGGAGTTTCTCTAGTGCATGCAGTGAAAAATTTTCAGAAAGAGGCTTGATGGCTTTTCCGAGTATGGTTAGATGTGGGATAAGATGAGATCCTATGCAGATTGATACGTTTGGGGCTATGTGAAAGCTGCTCCAAGTTGATTTATATGTATGGAAGTTTGCAAAACTTGCACCAGCAATATGCACCTGGTAATTGGAAATGGAAATTGTTTTCACTAATAGGACAAGCAGCAGTTTGAGTAGTTTGATGGATTTGGGCAATAAAATGGATGCCACAAAATGTGCGTTCAGGATGGAGATATTTGAATATCAATAACAGATTCTGCCCTTGCTCTTGGAGTAGTTTGCTTCTGTTGGCAGTGACTTAAGATTAGATGCAGTTGCCATAAGTAATAATCAACACAGCATTTCTGCTTCCTGGGTGGTATCAGTTTCTCATATTGGAAGAGGAAGGACTTGGTGCATTTTGCCTCTGCTAGAAAATATATCTAATTGTCAAGGAGGAAATGCTTATCAGCTTGATCTTTAAAAGGTTTGTGTGTGTGACGGTTAATAGTGTCTCATGCTGAAGCTTACTGTGGTTCATGCTTAACTGGTAGCTTGTGGTGTTGTTGTTATGTGCCTTCAAGTCAACTACACCTTATGGCAACCCTACAAATCAGTGACCTCCAAGAGCGTCTGTCATGAACCACCCTGTTCAGATCTTGGAAGTTCAGGTCTGTGGCTTCCTTTATGGAATCAGTCTGTCTCTTGTTTGGCCTTCCTCTTTTTCTACTCCCTTCTGTTTTTCCCAGCATTATTGTCTTTTCTAGTGAATCATGTCTTATTATGTGTCCAAAGTATACAAAGCTTGTATTGTTAAAGGTAAAAGGTACTGACTTCAAGTTGATTCCAACTTATGGCGACGCTATGAATAGGGTTTTCATGAGGCTGAGAGGCAGTGACTGGCCCAAGGTCACCCAGAGAAATCCACCCCGCAGAATATTTTGCATGGTCCCAGGCTATGGTCTGAAGGCACACAAGGCCATCTCCCTGCTGAAGCTAAGCAGGGTCAGCTCTGGTCAGTGCCTGGATGGGAGACTGCCTGGGAACCATATGTAAGCCGCCTTGGGTTTCTATCATGAAAAGAAAGGCGGGGTATAAATGTAATAAATAAATAAATAAATAAATATTTGTTGAGCAAAAGCCTGAAAACCTCTGTGTGTATTTTTGCACAAATACACAAAACAAAGTGTTACGATAAAAAGGAACGCTGATCTCCTGACTGTGTTTTTTGTTTTTGCAGGCAGCAGCAGGTATCTTATGCTATGTGGGAGCCTATGTCTTCATCACGTATGATGACTATGATCACTTCTTTGAAGATGTTTATACACTCATCCCTGCAGTGGTTATCATAGCAGTAGGGACACTTCTCTTTATCATTGGTCTGATTGGCTGTTGTGCCACAATCCGGGAAAGCCGCTGTGGACTTGCTACAGTAAGTCTTATGTTTGGAAAGGGTTTTCTGCTTGATGTACTGATGGATGTTTCCTCAGAACTGCCAGTATACTATGGAGCCCAGTAGTTGCTGTAAATTCTATCTATCATAAAATAATTGCATCTTGATATTTACCATTTGGAGCTAAATCGGGTCCTTTTGGTTAGTGAATATTGAATAAAGTAGTATGCTATACTTGACACTGACTTGTCCTATTAACGTTGACATCTAATGGATCGTAGTTCAGTGGTAAAGTGTGTGCAGGAGGTCCCATTTTTTATCCCTGGCATCACCAGTTAAAAGAATTAGACAGCTGGTGATAAGATCTGCCTAAGATCCTGGAGAGTATTGGGCTGCTCTAACCCAGTATAATGCAGATTTCTATTTTCCTATCATTTCCTCACAGTATGAAAAACTGCAGTTGACATAATTCCCTTTTAAATGTTTGTTTATGTAAGTACTTCTAAAATGTGCCTGGATAGCAAAGCACTGAACTCCAATTTTTACCAGTTCCTTTGGAGATTAATCTGTGAATACATTCAAGTGTGATGGGTAACTTAAGGGTATGCTTCCCCCAGCTTATGTGGCAGGCACCCAGTCAGGATGAGACACTCATTTGTTTTGAGGCCACAGTAATGAAGATGGGTGGATAGGCCAAACAACCAGTGTAGTAACATCAGTTTCTGAGCACACTGTGGACCAGCCTAGGCACCATCTTTATCATGCCTCATCTTCCTGGTAGGTAAATGAGGCCTCCTTAACCCCCTTTTCCCCCTCTTCTCTCCTCTCCTCCTTGAGATAGATGAATGGCTAGTCAAGGGCAGCAGGGGATCATTCTTGCTGTGTCATCCTGAGCATAAAAAAGCCATGGCTGTATCCAGCAAAGTTCTATTTAGAATAGACCCATTGAAATTAATGGCCCTAAGTTAGTTACATCCATTAATTTAAGTAGGTGTTCTCTAAGTATGGCTAACATTGGATATGACCTCCAGGCAGCCTTTTTGAAACTACCATATTGCAAGATGGTGCAATGTAAGAAAATGCAGCTTTCCCCACTTTAAAAATTTTACATGGTACTTTCTCAGGTACGACATTTAGCTTCCAATTTAGTTGGGCCAAAAGTATACCTAAGACTATTGAACATGAATATTAAAGTTATCTGGGTTGTAAGCAGATAACAGTTTGACTGCAAATCCTTGTATGGATATAAACTTGAATTACCATGGAATGACTGCCACATAAGTGCTTACCTGAATCTTGAGTAGCTATTTAGGTCCCTCTGAAGTGGTGCATTTGGTCCCTCAAATTAACAAAAGAGTTGACTCTCTTAACACAATGGGTAGTCAGTGCATTCACTGGTAGCAGAGGACTTTATTGGGTTATCCAGGTGTAACCAGTAAACAGAACAGCTATATTTTCACAAAACTCTGTAAGTTGCCTACCTAAAAATTTTTTTTTCTTGCAGTTTGTTATCATCCTCTTGTTGGTTTTTATCACTGAAGTTGTGGTGGTTGTTCTAGGTTATATCTACAGAGCAAAGGTAATTAATTGCCTCTTCTAAATTACTAAATATTGCAGTTAGTTGTGTTTAGGATTCTGTAGAATTATGTTTTGATAAGCGAAATTGCAGGAGGCTATCGGATGAGAATGATAGATGTAACAATAAAGTGGACACATGTTAAGAAAAGTAATTAAAATTTTCAAAGAGATAAAGAGCTAGAGAGAAATAAGGAAGAAGCAAAGAAGTTGGATGAGTATAGATAACAATTACTATGATAGACCTGCCTGCGGTTTTTAAGGCATTCTATCTGGTCTATCTAGAAATTTCCATTTTTTTTGTTAACACTCTGGGCTAGGCCTGCAGGAACTCTGCTATTTTTAAAGAGTTAGATTACTGTATGGCAGATGTATTAGAATTTGTTTTTTAATATTGTACATAATTTGTGGCCTGTTGAGAGGCCTGAAACTCTTCTTGGTCCCTTTGTTTTTGTGCATTTGGGGTCATGAGGTTTTTATATGCTTTTATGCTTCTGTTTTCTTGTTTGGGTTGGGTTGTTAGGTTGCATTTTTGTTTGAATTATTTTATTTGGTTTCTATACCACAGAGATTTTAAAATATTAAGCTGTTTATAAATGCTTGTAAATCAAATACTAAAATTTATTATCTTGACAGATAAAACCTAAATACAGTAGAACCTCACTATAACACTGCTCACTGAACCATGAATTCAGATATACCATAGGTATGACAATGTCCCCTGAGTAAAATACTGTTTACAGAGTATAGCTTCTGTTATAATGTGGAAGCCCTAATGCAGGCGCATCCTTTGTCCCCCGATTCCCACATTAAAGCAAGATTCTACTGTATATAGATTTCAGGTTCAAAAAATTCCCAAACCTTTTGCCTTGATATAAGTAGATTGGTTGGGGAGGGGGTAGAGGTGGAGAAGACTAGAAAAGACTTGAGAGTTGCAGAGTAAATGTCTGGTGTTGGCCTCCTCCCTGCCCAATAGTCTTGAACCTTTTCCAACATAGGACCTACCATCAGTCCAAACATGCATTTGAGGACCCACTTCTTAATTCTTTTGCACCTTACTTGTCTAGTGGTAGTGGTGCTGTTGTGACCATTTAGATCAGGCTGTGATCTAGTAGTGAGTCCCAACCAGCTACACCAAGACCAGTGGTGTAGACCACCTTTACCCTCCAGAGGTTTTGGACTCCCATCAGCCCCAGCCAGCATGGCTAATGGTCTGGGAAGATCAGAGCTGTAAGGCAGGTACAGGCCACAGTCCCCAAATTGCAGGCAAAATCAATTGCAGTCAGTTCCAATTTGGGTCTTGCATTCAAGGTACAACAATCTTGCTTGTACTCTCACCATGGTGAGAGGTCTGGTGAATAAGACAAGCCCAGTTGTTTCTCCCAGGACTGTAGCTACAAAAGGGAAGGAATATGCACTTGCTGGGAGCAAACAGAGCCAAAAGAAACATCTGTCTTCACTCTCTGTGTTAAAGCTGGAGAAGGATAATGGAAGCATTAAGGCCTTGTCTTGGAGCTCCAACTGCCTACCAAAGGTAGAAAAGACCTCTGTGCTTCCACCGCTAGAACTGGAGGGGAACCACAATGGTGCTTCTGTTTGTCCCCAACCCTCATGGTGCAACATGAGGTCAGGAACTAGATCTTACCCCTTGGGATGGGGGCATGTCCTAATGATGACAGACCTTTGATTGGCCCCCAAAGCCACCCAAAATTTGTTAATCACAGCTTGCTTTCTTTGTGTGGTTGATAGGGGAGGAGGAACATGAACTAGAGATCTTTCAATATTGTTGCACGTAAACACTCTAGAGTGTGAGAGTTGTCTGAACAGGTTGTGGGAGCCTCCTAACCAAAATATGGGTAGTCTCCTGCAGCATTCAGCATTTCACCACCTCCATGGACTGCACTCATATCACTGCTTAGCAGGTTGAGAAGGATAGGGAGAGATGCTGTGTTCAAATAAAGGCAGGCTTACGTGTTCACATCTGAAGGGAGACATGCAGGCGCACACACCTGAAGCCTGCTTCTGATTTTGCCACTTGCAGAGTACTGTATGGCTGCTTACAGAGTAGTGTACGAACAGCCCAGAGTACACTCCAAAGGCCAAAAGAGAACCATCAAGTAAACGGCCCTTATCTTTTTGCAGCTGGGCAGCAACTTCTATTCTGCATAGAGGTTAGCCTATATAATTGAAGAATGTATCACTGTTATTATTCATTAAATTTCTATCCCATCCTTCCTTCCAGAAGGAGCCCAGGGCGGCAAATGAGACAAAGCCCTTAAAATATCTTAAGCAGCTGTCTAACTGTCAAAGCTGGTAAAAGGCACTTCTAGCCATTGAGGTCACCTAGCAACAAAGATGGATCCAGGAGCACCCCCAGACTGTGAACCTGCTCTTTCAGAGGGAGTACAACCCCATCCAAAGCAGACAGTTGAACAATTACCCCGAGTCTGAAACCCACAGTGCCTCCATTTTACTACGAATCAGTTTATTGGCTCTCATCCAGCCCATCACCAAATCCAGGCACTTGTCCAGGGCTTACACATCCTTTCCTGATTCAGATGTTACAGAGAAATAGAGCTGGGTGTCATCAGCATACTGCTGACATCTCACCCCAAATCCCTTGATGACGGCTCCCAAGGGCTTCATATAGATGTTAAACAGCATCGGGGACAAGGTAGTACCCTGCGGCATTCTATAGAACAACTGCCAGGGGTCAAAAGGCAACTACCAATGCTGTTGTCCGAAACCGTCCCTGAAAACAGTGCTTTTGATATCCATCTCACCAAGTCTGCCCAGAAGGATACCATGATCAATGGTATCAAAAGCCGCTGAGAGATCAAGTAAGAATCACAGGGTCGCGCTCCTTCTCCTGATAAAGGTCATCCATCAGGGCAACCAAGGCCGATTCAGCCCCATAACCAGGCCTGAACCCAGATTTGATGAATGAGTCAAGATAATCTGTTTCGTCCAATAGTACTTGCAATTGCTGCTCCACAATTCTCGATCACCTTCCCAAAAAGGGGTATTTGTCACCGGACGATAGTTGTCACAAGCCAAGTGGGTCCAGGGTGGACTTTTTCAGGAGCTCTCAGATCACCGCCTCTTTCAGGGTGGCTGGGAACACTCCCCTTCCGCAAAGATGTGTTGACCACATGGTCACTCAGCCATACCACCTCTGCAAGCTTTAATAAGCCAAGAAGGGCAAGGGCAATGTACATTAACTTCCTGGTGTTGCTTTGCCCAAATATGCTGCCACTTCCAAAATATTTGCTAATAATTTTAAGTTATATACTGCCCTTCAACCAATGGTTCCCAAGGTTAATAAAAAATAGAATCAGCACCATCAAAACATAAAGCAAGCAATAAAAGATTTGCAGATTAAAACAGAACTGTGAACAATAGCCTTGGATAATAAAGGTCTTAGTCTTGAGCTGAAAATATATCGATATAGGCATCAGGCAAGCGTCTCTGGGAAGAGAATTTCCATACACAAGCCGCCTCCATAGTTGCCACCTGCCTCACTTCAGATGGTAGGGGATGCAACTAAATCAGGAGTTGTTTTTGTACACATTATTTATTTATTATTTTATTTATATCCCACTCTTCCTCCCAGCAGGAGCCCAGGGCGGCAAACAGAAATGCTAAAAACACTTTAAAACATCATAAAAACAGACCTTAAAATACATTAAAACAAAACAACATTAAAAACATTTTTAAAAAAAGAAAAGAAAAAAGCTTTAAAAACATCTTTTAAAAAACGGTTAAAAACATATTAAAAATACATATTAAAAAGCAATTCTAACACAGACTGGGATAGGTCTCAACTTAAAAGGCTTGTTGAAAGAGGAATGTCTTCAAAAGGCGCCAAAAAGATAGCAGAGATGGCGCCTGCCTAATATTTATGGGGAGGGAATTCCACAGGGTAGGTGCCACCACACTAAAGGTCCGTTTCCTATATTGTGCAGAACGAACCTGATAAGATGGTGTCTGCAGGAGGCCCTCACCTGCAGAGCACAGTGATAGACTGGGTATATAAGGGATAAGACGATCTTTCAGGTATCCTGGTCCCGAGCTGTATAGGGTTTTGTACACCAAAACTAGAACCTTGAACTTGGCCCGGTAGCAAATGGGCAGCCATTGCAATTCTTTCAGCAGTGGAGTGACATGTTGGCGATACCCTACCCCAATGAGCAGTCTCTCTACTGCATTTTGCACCAGTTGCAGCTTCCAGACCAACCTCAAGGGCAGCCCCACACAGAGCGCATTACAGTAATCCAACCTGGAGGTTACCAGTGCGTGGACAACAGTGGTCAGGCTATCCTGTTCCAGAAACGGCAGCAGCTGTCTTACCAGCCAAAGCTGGTAAAAGGCACTCCTAGCCACTGAGGTCACCTGAGCCTCTAGCGACAAAGATGGATCCAGGAGCACGCCCAGACTACGGACCTGCTCTTTCAGAGGGAGTACAACCCATCCAAAGCAGGCAACTGACCAATTATCTGAACTCTGGAACCACCAACCCACAGTGCCTCCGTCTTGCTTGGGTTCACACTCAGTTTATTGGCCCTCATCCAGCCCACCACCGAGTTCAGGCAGCGGTCCAGGACTTGCACGGCCTCTCCTGATTCAGATGTTACAGAGAAATAGAGCTTTAATTAATAGACTTGTAAAGGGAGCAGTGGCTCAGCAGTCTTCTAACTCACATTTGTTTGCTTTACTAGGTGGAGGCTGAAGTCAATCACAGTATTAAGAAAGTATATGACGCCTATAATGGGACTAACCCGGATGCTGCAAGCCGGGCGATTGATTATGTGCAGAGGCAGGTGAGAGCCAATGTAAACACTGTGCTGTCCTGCTTACTGAAAAGGGAAGAAAATAGAATTTACATCAATACAGCTCCTGGCTTGTATTTTATAAGGCAGCTCTCTTCTCTCCCTTAGCCAACAATACCAGAAGGGATACTGTTAGGAGTCTTTCTGTTGATTAGTTCTTGCTGAAATCTTGTTTTCTGCATGGAGGGAAATTATCTATAACCCAATCTAGCAAAGCCCAGGCCTGCCACCTCAACTAGAACTATGCCTAGATCTCTGGCCTGCAAGCAACTTAAGTTAGGTTGTGCACACTGGTACTGTCACTCATTTAGAAGTGTGTATGTGTATTGTTCATACATGCTTTATGCATCAGAGTAAATTCCACTCCTTTCTTACAAGGAGAATCCCACTTAGTTGGAGGATCCAGTCTTTACTCCTTTTTTGACAGAGGAAGTAGGCAGAGGCACTGGGAATACTGCCATATCTCAACATCAAAGCATGTGTTTTGCGTACCGAAGATCCCAGGTTCAATCCCCAGCACCTCCAGTTGAAGGATCTTCAGTAGCAGAAGCCAAAAGAGTTGCTGTCAGCTCAGTTGTGGGTATCCAATAGCTAGCTAGTAAAAGGGCAGCTTCATGCCTGGAAAAGTTGTCCAGACGTATGTGTTACCATAGTCTGAATTCTGAACACTTTTGACTGTTTCATAGAAGTTAAAAGCATGTTAAAATTGTCTAGCACTAGACAAGGTGGCATAGTAGTTCGCTGCCAGATATCGTACTCTAGAAATAAAGTGTGGAAAGAGCTATTGAGCTGGTCTTAATTTAGGTCATGTATAAATCATATGCCAAAAAGACAGCCTTGGAGAGTAAAGCTGTTCATCATGGCTTCCAACACCTGCAATTCAATCTAGGAGGGGAATGCAGTGATACAGTTGAGGCTCAGGGATTGTCCTTGTAGGATTAAGGAATACTTAGGGCACCTTCATTTGTCCATGTTAAACATGAAGTTCTTTGGAACAAGTAATTTCAGTGGTGTATAAAAGAGATTTAAAAGAAAGTTTTTGCTTCCACAAATTGTCCCATTTTCCCTGTGGTAAAGCAGGAAGATGGATGCGATGTATGAGGAGGTAATAGATGGAAAATGTCTGTCATTTTCTTAAAGTGAGTTCAGCCACCAGGAGAACCTTTGAGGATAACAATACTATGGCATGCCGAAAAAATGTCACTCTGGATACCTAAAACAGCTATGAAAAGTGATGTGCTGACTTTTTGCTTTGCTAAATACATATCCTTTTTAGTGAGCACACCTTGACTCACCCAATGCATTCTTCACCCTTTCTCTCCTTTTTCTAGCTGTGCTGCTGTGGGATCCACAACTACAGTGACTGGGAGACAACAAACTGGTTCAAGGAAACAAAAAACAACAGTGTCCCCCTCAGCTGCTGTAAAGCCACCATCAGCAATTGTACAGGAAGCTTGACTCGTCCCACAGACCTTTATGCTGAGGTTAATGCCTCTTTTGCTTATTTTGTAAGGTTTGTAATAAAAAAACAACCACCCTGAGAAGCAGGTTAGGCTGACAGATGGTGACCTGGTGCAAGGTCACCCAGCAAGGTAAGTATGGATCTGAACCTAAATGGTTTCCTGGTCCAAGTCTAGCGTTCTGTCCACTGCACCGTGCTGGCAAGTGCCAATACTTGCTGTTGATGCCAGTGCCTCTGTTGCCCCTCTTCTAGAGCAAGAGCTCTGTATGCAACTGCTGGAGGACAGCTGTTCCATTCCTGCCCATCCAGTTATTGCTTAGAGCAGCCCGGTGTGGCCTTTGGCCTGGCAAGAGTACACAGGCCATTGGGGCCAGGGAGAGCAATGCACACAAAAACGGTAGTTTCTAACTTCCAAAGAGTTGGGAGAGGGTGGTGTCCCAGAATGTATCTTTAACAGTACCACTGGCTTTTTTGTTTTTGTTAGGGATGTGAGGCTTTGGTTGTAAAGAAACTACAAGAAATCATGATGTATGTTATCTGGGCAGCACTGGCATTTGCTGCCATTCAGGTAAGACTCAAAATATGTATTTTTAATTCTACTGCTTACATAAAGCTTTCCCCATCTTCTCTCTACTGTTTTCACCCAAGTTTAACAGGCAGAACTGACTACAAAAGAACTCAAATGGCATTCTTGTTTCCATATGTGGCAGTTCTTAAACTGCATCATCTCAGTTTTGGCATTCCGGGTATTGCCAGCACACTGTTTCCTCAAAGGCTGGGTAAACAGTGTATTGGGCTAAACACACAGGCATATCAGCCCAGAATATCAGCCAGTCCTTAAATATTGACCTATGTGACGTGACAAATCATACTATACTATGTGCCCTTCCTAAAACTGGTTGGTTGAGCAGCCAATTCCGGTACACTGAAAAGGTTCCTCCTTCCTATAGTAGCCTTTTGAGAGTTCTTACGACTTGGGTGTGTGATAGGCCATGGAATCCATCATGATCCTAATTCAACGTGGATAGTTTCAGCTGGCTTACCTGAGCCTTCAGTTAGTTTGGCATGTGCTTTAACATGTTTCCTGCAGCTATCTGCTCATAGCAGAACAAAAACTGGTGCTGTATGTCATGAAAACTACTGTGTGTAGTTGGGGGATGTCAGATATTCAGATGAAATTAGTTGTGCATGCATTTTCCTCTTGAAAGTCAGTCTGGAAATAATTTGGAATGCATTCCCAATGGATTGGTGTGACAAAGGGCACAAAAGGTGGAAGACTGATAGAGAAGAGTATGTGAAACTGGTCAGTGAGAGGACATTGCAAACTTGTTTCTGAGCCATCAGTAAGTCACTTCAATATTCTAAGCTTTTCTATAGAACTATGAGGGTTTTTAAACAGTAAATGTTTTTTCTGTGCCAAATGCCTGCCTATGTTTGCGCAATATACTGCGTGGGGGAAAAAACAGATACCCAGTTTTTATATGGGTGTTCTTTTTTGTAAGCTCTGCTTCAGTGATGTGTGTGTTGTGTACCTTATGCTGTGTAATGCTGACTGGCTGGCTACTTGTGTTAGTAGCTTGTCACTCTGAATAAGATAGGGAAGGCCAAGCCCACCCCCCACCCCGACAATGACTTGTCAGTACATCCAGGTGCTTCCTTTCCCTTTCACATTACCTGAATTGGGAAGTGACCAAAGATGTACAGGGGCTGAAGTATGCCAGCAGGAGACTTCCCTTGTTGGCATGCTCCCATAACTGCTGGGTGGGGAAATAAGAAGGCAGACCAGAGTATGCCAGCAAGAGTAGGGATCATTCTCCATCCCCTGTCTTTGTCCCTTGCATACTGTTCCAAGAAATTGGAAGGGGTGTCTGCAGTTGATACTCCTCCAACATTAGCATTAGCCAGCAGGCCAGCAGTTGCCAACCTTTAAAACAGCAGTGGGGAGCCTTCAGCCTGTGGTTATAGTTGAACCCATCAGGCATCCCCATGTGGCCCTTGGAGTGGTTTTTCTCAAACCATGCCCACCTGTCTATCACCAGACATCAGGTGTAGGACAGGTAAACCCATGGGGCCAAACTGAATGGTGAATTGAGACCGCACCAAGTGCACTCCCAATTCTTCATTACTTCCTTTGTAAAATATTTTTTGTGAAGATTTTTCTTTGCAGCCTCTGCTTCGGTTCAAACTGGACACCTTAGACTCTGAACAGTTATTTGGTAGAGAATACATGACATACTTTGTTAGTATCAAGTGAGGCCTCACTGAATATTATTTCTCCTGCTGTGAGTTGGAGTGGTAGCATGCATGTAGAGTCTGCGTGCATTAAGTTCTGCTTGTACCACAGCCACAGATCTTGAACTTTGCCAAGTACCAAAACCAGATGTGTGTGCAGGTTTTTATATATGCCAGGCAGCAGCCATGCTACCCCTTCAACTCATGGCAGCCCAGCAAAAACCTCACAGTGGCTTGATTCTTAAAACCTCTGGCTATTGTAAGAACAAGCCTTTGTTGATCAAGGGAGTGGCAAATACTTGGTGCAAGCACTTCTGATTCTGAATGAAGTACAGAACAGATGAGGGATTGGTTTTAAGGGGTATTTATCTACAGTATAGAAAGTACCTTGAAAGAGAAGTCTGGCAATACCCTCCTGAAAAAGAACAGCTTGAAATGTGTTTGTGTGTCTGTGGATCAGCTTTCATAAGCCAATACCTGGTAAGAATAATACTCTTGTGTGCTCAGTTTACTGTTCTTCTCTGCAGCTGTTGGGCATGCTGTGTGCCTGCATTGTGCTCTGCAGGAGGAGTCGGGATCCTGCTTATGAGTTGCTCATCACAGGAGGAACCTACGCATAGAAGAAGCTGCAAACCTAAGCTTGAACTCCATTTTTCCCCCTCCAGAAGGTGGCTTGGCTGGGTCAGCTGCAGCAGTTACCTTGCTGACATCAATTTGCTGAAAGTGCACCTTCCATAAACTGGGACAGCTAGCACATACACTGGTGATGGACAAAAGGGTTGGTACTTCCATATTACTGTGATCCCCCCCAACTATTTTAGCCAATTTTCCACATATGACAGTAACCAAGTAAATACTATTTTTGAAACCATTTATTAAGGGGAGAAAATAGCTTGGCATGAAAGTTAAACTGGGTAAGTTACTGTTAGATGTTGTACTGATTTGATTCTTTCATGTGGAGTCCTGATCTTCACTGGGTGAAATAATTGGCCAAAGTTGGATGAGGGAAGTTTATTACCTTAATTCTGCAACACCAGTTTCTTTTTTGGCTGCTTGTCTGTCACCAGTGTGTGTTGAGCATTAAGTCCAGGACACTACAAAATGACTACTAACCAAAATTTTAGAATCAAACGAGTGCATCCCTTGACTTTAAATTCAAATGAACAAATCTTCCAAGCATTTAGTGTAACACTAAAATACATGCTGGCTTTTCAGGAGTATAATGTATGCACTACTGTTCTATAATGAATATTTCAGTTTTTTTCTATGAAGAGGCTGTTTATGTGTTGAGTGAATTGTTATCATAGAGTAGCAAAATGTGAAAGTGAAATGTAAATAGGAAACTTGATTAAATAAATAATCTGTGCATCTCTCTTCAAACTGAACCGTGCTTAACATTTCTTTATCAACACCTCACTCTTAAAATATTAGCCATGCATAAATAAGTTATTTATAGCAGGGATGGTTACCCTGCATCACTTGGCATCACTTCAAAAACTCTGAATTCTATCAGTTGAGACTTCTGGCACAAGAGGGATCTGTCCCTCCCCCTATAGCCTACTGGTCCAGGAGGAAGAAGAGGAGAAAAAGAAGGGAGTGGCAGAAAAGGGGTGGTTCTGTCTGCTTTGTGGTCTGGCCCCACCCACTGCTTGCTCAACCCCATCCACCGTCACCATGCAGCCCCTGATAGATTACCCCAAAGGAATGTAGATCTTGATAGACAAAAAACAACCCTTCCTATTCCTGATGTATATCCATAATTGAACATTTGCCACTGACTGGGCCAAGGTTTTCCGCGTGTTTGACACCACAACCTATTTGGATGCAGCAAACTGTTTATTATGTGGTCTGTTAATCCTTCTCTTTGCAGCATTTTGTGCTCCAAACTTTATGGTAACATAAGCTTTCATAGGCCACAGTCCACTTTGGAATGAAGTGTTACCTTGATTTGGCAGATACATCTCTCTTTAGACAGAAATAGAGTGGGGGATGCTATTGTAAAATGAGGCTGCAAGTTGTAAGAAATGCAAAAGTCAGGTGTGTGTTATTATACAGAGTCAACTGAAAAGGATAGAAGATCCACTTGCAATGGTGGCCCACTTCCGCCAGTGAAATGAACAGGCAAAACAGGATGAATTGTAAACATGAAACACCTATCATAATCTGCCCACCACCAGACTCTTCTTAGCCCAAATCTGATGATGACATATCTTCATATGAGTTAACTGTAACTTCTTTCTGGAGTCTCACTTCTGATACTTTTTAATGAAAGCATAGCAACTTTCAAGCCTGTTTATGAATGCCCAAAGAGATTGAAATTCTCCCACTACTTTCATGTCTAATTTTTGTAATTTATTCTCTTGCATAGAGATGGTCTGATTATATAAATGGCAGTAGGGTATTGCTGGCACACAGTATCACGTTTGAAGATGTGCAGGTGTACGAGTCCTTGATAATGTCTTAACTGGTTTCCTTTAAAAAAATATTTTTATGTTACTCTGCCCTCCCTGAGTGTGAAGGAATGAGTTTGGTTTGTGTATTCAAATTAATAAAGATGTCCCAGCAGCCAGAACATGGAACTCCTAATAGCGACGAGTTTCAAGGAGAAGCAAGCTCTGCACACACATTAGATCAAAGATAGTGTCTTTCTTGAATTTAACTTGGGTCCTGCATTTCTCCTTTCTTCTTCCCCCACCCTTGCTCAGTTTCGTATGCAGTTTAGTCCATAAGCCTGCAGTAGCCATTTAGTGAAGCAGTCATTCACACTTTTGATAAGGAGATCTGAGGCACCTGCCTCCGATTCAAAGCTAACGCTTTTCTCACATCTTCCAGCCCTGTTGTATGATCCTGCTTTAATGCTACTAACTGAGAGAAGGTTAAAGATCACCACTTTCCCAAGCAGCTCCTGCACTGGCCTCTGTCTGTTCCCTGTGGCCAAATCCTTCCTTAGCTGAATGCAGCTGGTTGATGTTTGTGGCCCTTGGAAGGAGGAAGGATTGCCCAAACCTTTTGTCATGCAGCTGACTCCCCTCTACACCATCCATCAAATCAAATTACAAATCCCGACAAGGGCGCCAAATGACCATCTTGCTTTGGTCTAGCTTTCCAGTTGTAAAGGAACCCTTGCCAGAGGCCCTTTTGTTTTGACTGAAGTAGGGATTAAGCTGCACCAATGACATTGTCATTTTTTTTCACATTCCTTAGCAAATAAACTGCCAAATTATTTTATTTCAAAGGAAGAAAGGAAGATACCCTTTTGTATTGAAGGAGCAGTAGTTGATGTGCATGTATTTTAAAAGATTTATCCAGAACTGCAAATGAAGTCAATGGCAAATTCACACAAGGAAAGAGAAAATAAGAACAAGATTGGCTCTTAACACTTTTATAAGGTTCCCTATAATGACTGTTACTGGAATTCTGTTGTTATGTGCCTTCAAGTCAATTACGATTTATGGCAACCCTATGAATCGGCGACCTCCAACAGCATCTGTCGTGAACCACCCTGTTCAGATCTTGTATGTTCAGGTCTGTGGCTTCCATTATAGAATCAATCCATCTCTTGTTTGGCCTTCCTCTTTTTCTACTCCCTGCTGTTTTTCCCAGCATTATTGTCTTTTCTAGTGAATCATGTCTTCTCATGATGTGTCCAAAGTATGATAACCTCAGCTTCATCATTTTGGTTTCTAGTGACAGTTCTGGTTTCACTTGTTCTAACACTCAATTATTTGTCTTTTTCGCAGTCCATAGTATGTGCAAAGCTCTCCTTAAAATTTCCTGCGTAACATCCTTACAAAAAGTGTTTCAAGTGTGTTCTGTCTTGCCAGTGGTTACAAAATGATATGCATGAGGAATGTGGGAAACAGGATAATATAGGAATGTTGGTCTAGTCCTCTGGTTAAGATTTTCAGGGGGGTAGCTGTGTAGTCTGTTGCAATGAAAACGGAGCCAAATTTATTAGGGCATCTTGCATATGATGAAGTGGTCTATATGGCACAAAAGCTTATGTCATGAGTCTACTTCCCTCAAATGCCATAGTAAACTTGTCTAGTGTTGAAGGTGCCACAAGACTGTGTTCTCTGGTCAAGGGTTTGTTGTGGTTGCAGCCCTGGGACATAGCTGTTTTAACTGCGTCCCCATATACAGTTTTGGCACTTCAGTATTAATTTAAAGATGTTACAAGCAGGCGGGAGGGGGAAGCAATCCCTTGATGCCTGTAAGTAGCTTCATTTTTGTTCCTGTGCTTTGCTCACTTGGCATCCTGTAGTTATCTTCTGATAGACAACTGTACCTTAAAGATATGTGATACATGGCTTGTATGAAACAGACATTGCGGGGGAATGATTTAGCATTGAGAAATTAGGGAACCATAATGGTATTAGGTGGTCTTGGGCCAGGAACAGTGATTTGGCCAAATCCTGCATTTCTAAAAATGGTAGTATAAGCTAAGAGAACTTTGCAGCAAATTAAACCATTCTCCTCATAGCAATCTCTTTATTGTTTAATCTTTTGGATGTGCTGTTAAATTATCTGGCTGCAGTTAAATACTCAAGACTACATTTTTTAAAAATACATCTCAGATGAGTTTTTAATGTTTTACTCGTAACGACTTCCATCACTGAAATTAGGAAAATTCAAGAAATGTATGTTTAAATCATATATAAAATTTCTATATTTGCTTCACTTTCTATCTAATACTTAAGACCATCCCTGTCTGCCTTCCTTTTTATAAAAAAGGCACTGCTTCTTGTTAATACTTTTCGTATCAATCCAAAAGCACACGAAACGTTCCTCCCTCCCTCTGGAAGCAAGCAGACTGTGGCCCCAGAGAACTTTGGGATGACACCACATGTGGCTTGTGGATGTGTGCCTCATAAAAGGTTCCACATGCAGTGCAACTGGGCAACAAATGCTAGCTCAGCTTGGTGTGGATGGCTCAGGATACTCAAAGGTACTTGCTGAGTCTCAAATCCCTTAACTTTGTGTTAGGTGGGATATATCCTATATAATTGCCTCCTTGCATTTCAGCTTGGCTTCCATATGGAGGTGGGTATGTGAGGAGGATTAGTCTGTCTCTGTCATAGTTCACAAAGATGGCCAGTTCTTAAACAGGTTTGCGCATTCTGATTATCAAATGATTAAATGTCATTAATATTTGTAACCATCCCTTTTAACAGGTACCAGTGAGTTCAAAGCAAAGCATTATGGGATGAGTCCGTATGAAATGGATCTGATGGAGCCCTTTGTAATGAAATACTGTCTGATTTAGTGTTGTGAAAGGGATCCTTGAAACAGATCTCATGAGTGTTTCTTGGGCCTTTCACTTACTGCTTGGCATTTGCATTCAAATTCCCAGCTGCTGGAACCCGGAACTGTGGTTGGGGCAGAAGACACTGTTGGAATCCTTTTGGAACTGCAATTGTATTTCATTCCCTTCCAAAGCAACTTTTGATTCCCAACAGCTGAGAATTTGAATGGTCTCTAGCTGCAGCTCCAATGACAGGTCCCCCTCTTTCATCACCAATAGATAACTGCAGAGCCAGGAAAGGACTAGTTTGATCTAAATGCTAAGATTCCATCCATAAGATAGGAGAAGGAAGGAATTGGGACAGGGCAAACCTCCAAAGGTGGTGTTGAAATGACTTATTAAAGTCCAATGTGGGGACAGAAGGTTCTTCGTGGACTGTGAAAAGCGTTCTGTATGGGGCAGCTAAGGCAATTTTACAAGTAATCCCTTCTAGAAACTGACTCGGTGCAACTTTGAGGTTTTGTCTGTAGGTCAACTGTGCATCTGTTGTGGGACCATACTTTTAGAACTTACAGGTGACTAACCTGTGGCCTCTTCAGCTGTTGTTGACTCCAGCCTGGCCAACAGTCAGGGGCAGTGGCAGTTGCAGTCCAGCAGCATCAGGAGGGCCACACATTTCCCATCCCTGACAAAGATTTATTTGGTGATTGTGCTATGTTGTTTTGTTTTTACAAAATTGACACTGGGCAGCAGTCTGTGCTAAAGTTAAGTGGTCTACCATAGGCCTTCATTTTAATAGGTTTTACAGGGAGTGAAAATGTTAATTTCGTTTAGACATTTCTAGAGGAGGGAGAAGGAAAAATCAAAATGTTCCAGGGTGGTGTTCTCATCAAAGTTTCTCCAGGTAGGACCCAGGCACAAACCCTTGCTTTCCATTCTGTTCTGCAGTCCACCAGCCATCATTGCCCACTTCAACAATGGTTATAACATCACCTGCTTGAATATCCAGTTCGTCCTCATTCTGGAAAAAGAGAACAAACAAAGAAAAAATTCAGTGATTCTGTTCCAGCAAGAGCTGGAAGGTCGCAAGTTTTCACATCACCATCCTAGGAGAAAAGGCGAGGCTAAATCCCTCTACTTGACTTCCTACTTCCCTAGCTAGAGGAAATCTTCTGTTGTGTTTAGCATGGAGGAGTATCCAGTCATGTGCTTCCCTTGCCTGTATTAGAAGTGGAACTGCCCAGACTTAGCCAGATCACATCAACAGGAATGAGATCCTACTACAGGAATAGGGAACCTTTTTTTATTGTTAATTAGAATGGCTGCGTTCCTTACATTTGTCTTGTGGCTTTTTAGTTAGGGATTTTATCACTGTTTTATGAACTAGCCCCATGCTAACACTTCTGCTGTGCGTAGCTTCAGCCACTTTTAGCTTAAAAGGCAATTTCTAAAAACTGAAGTCAGGTTTACCGCCCAGGATTTAAAACAGCCCACGTGTTCAGATTGATAATGTTATTTTGGTATAAGCAAGTGGTTAAGGTGTTGGACTATGACCTGGGAGACCAAGGTTCAAATCCCCACACAGCCATGAAGCTCACTGGGTGACCTTGGGCCAGTCACTGCCTCTCAGCCTCGGAGGAAGGCAATGGTAAACCCCCTCTGAATACTGCTTACCATGAAAACCCTATTCATAGGGTTGCCGTAAGTTGGAATCGACTTGAAGGCAGTCCATATAGTAGGCTTTGATATTTACCTGTGCTGTGTAATCGTAGAGCACTCTGTAGTCCTGGGATGTGGCAACATCATCATCATCTTGGGCCACATGGATTGCTGCGTAAACGCCATCTGGTTTTTCTACTAGGAAAAAAAAAGGTTAACTGCTTTGAGAGGCACAGGATCCTACAGGAGTGCTCAGAAATGCAAAACGATCTTTATGCACACAGGCACGGTTGCACAATGAAATACATGCTTGGTGGATCAGTCTTTCTAGCTTATTAATGCCATGATGCCTTTATATCAAAGGGAAAATATTTGGGCCTCAAATTATTTTCAAGTACTGTTGCTTAGAAAGATCAAAGATTTAGAGATAATTTTTTAACTGGGGTGTGTGATGTTCCTCTATTAGTGTATATATGGTAAGTGCTGTTTGTATAGGAGATACATGGTAAGTGGAATGAAAGAGGAGGGGGGAGTGAATGGGCAGTAGAATGCTGGATGATTGGCTGAGTGTTTGGATGGCTGAAGAGTATAAATGGAAGGATGTCAGGTAAATCTGGGTGGATGTGAGGTGGAGTGTGGACGTTAGAGGGTTGTTTGGTGGGTTTATGAGAGGAGGGTGTGGAGTTCGGATTAATACTAAGACCAGTACCTCAGGAATAGATGTAACCATATGCTTAAGTGTCTTTATAAAGTAATCTTTGTTATCTTTGTTATTTAATAAATATATTTGGTTTACCAAAGGCCTGATCCTTGGCTGGGGTTTCACAGACCAGAAGGGAGGGTAAGGTAAATACCGAGGCTGAAGGGTAACAAATGGTGGCAGCGGTGAAGGGAAGAATAACACCACAAGTGTTCAGAGCAAACCAGAAATATATGTATCTGCATTGATACAAAGGGAGTGGGACAGCTTGAGCACGCAGTCACAGAGGTAACCTGATTGAGAGAGACTCAGGCAGAGTCTCTGGGGATACTGGTTATAGAACGTGACTGGTGGTGTGTCAGGCCCAGGATGAGACTCAGGAACCAGACCAGAGGTTGTAAGTAATTCGTGTTTTATTAGGGTAATGTCCAAACAAAGACTGCGTCTTCTCATGGATCAATACAGGGTTACAGGTCCTGCGGCATTGGGAGAAAGTTGACAGAGCAAGGGACTGCTTCCCGCCTGTTCTTTAAGAAGGGGCCAAACGGGCGCGCAACCTTTCGCTCCTCCTTAACTGCCCCTCAGGTACTGCCCGTCTTCCCCCCCTTCTCTCCTGTCTTTTCAGCTGTCTGCATGTGCGCGGTGAGGGGGGAAGCATCACCCCCTCCTCTTCTGAAGTTTCTGATTCCATTATGGGGGATAGGGGAGGGGCTGATGGTAAACTGTCTCTCCGCTTTTCTGCTGTGATCAGCCCTCCCTCTTGCTCTGAGCTGCTGAGAAGGGGGGGCGTGGGAATATCCAGGGAGGATTCTGAAACTCCAGAGCTCTCAGGCTCCCTGTTGCTAGGCGACCCTATCACTGGCATTTCCTCTGTTTCGTCTTCACTCCAAAGGGGGGAAGTTCCTCCCCCTTCCCTCTGCCATCCATCTGAATCCCCTTCTGTCAACTCCCCGAGCCCCTCGGGACCCCAGTTCTGCCTCTCGACATGGTGCTGCCTAGCAGGGGGATCTGGTGAGGTCTATGCTAGAGCGGAGAGAGAAACCATAAAAAAGGACGGTCCGGACTGGTGGAGTCCCTGGTGGTGCCTAGTGACAGGCAGTAGCCACGAGCAGGTAGTAACCTGACAGGGAGAGCCAGGGAAGGACCGTCACAGGGGGGTCTCTTTATTCATAAAAGTATTTATAAACCTCCAACTCGTGAAGAAAATATAGCAGTGTACAATAAAATAATTAAAACATAAAATTATACCATCAAAGTACTGAACAAGATACTAACAATGAATCAAATTAGTTCTCTAAAATTTATTATAGTTTATTTATTAGATTTCATTCCTGTTCTGCTTCCCAAAGGAGCCTAGAGCAGCAAACACTGAAGCAGCAGGGGGGGAAATCAAATACCCCCACAGCTAATAATTTCATGGCTTCCAGGAGCAGTTATATTTCATCCATCAAATGCCTGGTGTGAACAGAAATGTTTTTAAATTCCTTCTGCATGTTAATGACAAGCGAGGCAGATGTATCTCACCAGAAAGGGCATTCCATAAATGAGGAGCCACTGCTGAGAAGACCCTAATACAACCCTGTGCCAACGGTGCCTCCCTTGCCGGCTATAAGCCCCAAGATGTTTGGCATTTGTGGGAGGTACTCTTAAGAATTACTGGGCTCCCAAGCCATGTCGGGATTTGTACAGTAGTTACTATCACCTTGAGTTGAGCCCAGTAGCTCACTGGTAGCCACTGCAGCACTTTCAAGACCAGTGACGTGGTCCCATTGGCCTGCCCCACGCGCCACATTCTGTATTAGCTACAGCGTCCAGACCTTCAAGGACATCCACACATAGAGTGCATTGCACTAGTCCATATGGAAGGTCCAGCAGAAGCCAGTCTATCCAGGTCCAGGAACAGCAAACCAACCTAAGCTAGTCACAGAAGCCACTTGGGACACTAGTGACATGTTGGAATCTAGGAGTATTCTCAAATTACAAACCTGTTTCTGGGGGGGGGGGGCGCAACCCTTCCCAGCACAGATTCAGCCACCTAATCCCCAGACATGGGATCTGCCCACCCACAGCAACCCTGCCTTATCAGGATTCAGCCCTTTAAACAAACGAACACAATGATGCTCAGAGTTACATGAGGCTGATTTATGTTTAATCTTGAGATGGTCCCAATGGCATTTAAACAAATGTGGTTGCTTTTTAGAAATCAAAAACACATACCAGCTGGGGGTGCTGTAGGAATAATACTGTCTGTGGTGTTTCGATTGTTTCCGTGGAGCAATCCAGAGAATCTATGGAGCCACAAGAAGCCAGGATGAGTTGCAGAGCATGTTTGATCTCCAAACACCAGCCAAACATTCAGTATTACTCTCTTGTCTAGTGTTTCACCCTCCCACACAGACTTTATTTTTTTTCCTTTTTATCTGTTATTTCTATGACATTCATAGCCAGCACCAACGGCCAACACCTTATCAGGAGGCCCACTGCTGACCCCCATAGCCTCCTGGCCCTGCTCCTCTCATGAACACAAAAAGGGCCCTGATAGATCAAACCCAAGGCCTGTCATCCAGCATCCTGTTCCTACAGTGGTCTGCCAGATGCCACTGGGAAGCCCACAACCAGGACAAGGTGGCAACAGTGCTGTCCTGCTGCCCCAGTAAGTGCCATTCAGAAGTACACTGCCCCTGAACATGGGGGCTCTACATAGCCATCCAAGCTAGTATCCATTGGCAGAACCATTCTCTATGAAACATGTCTAAAGTGCCTTTTAGAGCTGTGTGGTGTAGTGGTTAGAGTGTTGGACTAGAATCTGAGAGACCTGGGTTCAAATCCCTACTCGGCCATGAAGATTGATGGGTGACCTTGCCCAGTCTCTGTGTCTCAGCCTAACCTCCTTCACAGTGTTGTTGTGAGGAAAAGAGGTGGAGAGGGAAACCATGTATGCCACCTTGAAGGAAGTGTGGGATGAAGGAAAGGAAATGTAAATCATTATCATCTAAGCTGGTGGTTGTCCCTGCATCTTGCAGAAGGGAATTCCACAGGCTAACTATGTGCTATGTGAAGAACTTCCTTTTGCCATCGCCCTTGCTGCCTGTACACCAGCTCTCCCCATCTATGCAAGCAGTGACGAAAGCAAGAAGCAGCTTTGCCCTTCCCTTCTGAGCAGCACTGTGAATTGGGCCCAGAGGCAGAAGACAAGCGACTGGCCAGCCATCAAGATTAGGGATGTTGGAGAATTCTAATCAAAAGAGAAACGGGAGTGGAAACTGCAGATGTTTGCTTATTCGTCCCACGTCTGGAACGGAAATCAATCCTGCGAATACAATTGGTATTTGCTGCTGTTGCTTTCAGTCCACAAATGATACATAATTGATTACTTCCCCCGCTCCATGCATTGCAACGAATGGGGTAGAATAAGGTAATGACAATGCCATTGATGTAATCGATTGTGTAAATTATGTAAGTTACATAATTTTGCCACAGCCCACAGCAAGACATATAATGTAGTTATGGGCAAAAGACAAACTGCAGAAGAACAGAAACAGTGCTCCATCTGACAAATACAGGGCAGAAAGGAAAACAATGCCTTACATCCCTAAGCAAGATAGCACAGAGGTGTACCAACTCAGGGAGGGGAACCTGGTGATTGTGCAAGGACCCCCGCCCCCCCCAAAAAACTGGCTCCACGCCTGTGTCGAGAAAAGCACTCCCAGATACACTTGAACCACTCCCGACATCCACCCCCCCAAGCTGCCAAAGTCAGTGTGCTTTACCTTTTCATCATCCCGCATGTTTGGACCGGACTGCTGCAGGTTTTCGCCACGACTGCTCTTTCATAATAGTTCTCGTAGCCAATTGCAGCTGCATCGGGGGAACAGGTGGAAGACATGAAAAACAACTCAGTACCTTTGCAACGTTCTCCATCTGGACTTCACACACCACCCATGGTTATTTTTAAGGCCTCTGAATCACACATTTAAAACCACAATGTTTTAAAAGCTGCAGCCTGATTTTAATGGTCGGGCAGAGCAATCCTACTGATGGTAGGTTGGAAGTGGAACAGGAGGCAGAGGATCTGCATCTTCCGAAGCCCTGCAGGACAAACAGCAGAAGGGAGGAAAGAACAGCATTTCCCCTCTTTACTTTTCCAGGCTCCCTCTCCCTCTTAACGATAAGCCATTGCTTCCCATGGGAGGGGGAATACACACACCAGCTCCACAGCTGGTATATGTTTTGCCCCCGTTTTGGCAAAGGGGGAAAGCTATGCCTTCTCCTAATCTACACCGACACAACTCCTTTTGGGAAAGAGATTTCTGTAGCCATGGGGAGGGGCTTTGTGGGGTCAGACCTCAATCTCTGAAGGTGGGCCTCTCTCTGCTCGCGGAGAAGATCCAAAACATCTATGACCCCTGGCCCACAGGAGTGGACAAATCTGCCAGTTTTAGGTTCTCTCGGCTTCTCCTTTTTTACAATCTCTCCGTCTAGGCAAGCAAAGGGCATTATGAGAGCTCTATGACACATTCCAGGCAGGCAAAAACTCTCAAGGAGAATGCAAAGCACAGCCAGTGAGGTCTGAATACAAAGCATGGCCTAGGGAGAGGGGATGTGGTTGGGGAGTGGGTGTGGACTAGGAAAGTCCCAAGGACCACATAGAGATGCCTGGAGGACCATGATTGGGCCCTGGGCCTAAGGTTCCCTATTCCTGCTCCAGAAGGTAAGATCCAAACCAATGGGTTCAATTTTCAAGAAAAAGGACTTTTGGCTAACCAATAGGAAGTATGTCTTGGTGGTGCAAGCCATTTGACAGTGAAACAGACTACTTCAGAAGGTAATTGATGCTCTTTTATTAGAGACTGTTAAGCAGAGGCTGGACAGCCACCCCCTGTGTGTTGTAGCAGCACATTTCCTGCATCAGCAGAGGGTTGGACTAATGACTTTTGAGGAGCCTTCCAACTCCATTATTTTATTTCAAGGGTTTCATCCTTATTTCTGCACCTCATTTTGGAGTCCAGAGGTGAAAATTAGAGATAAAAAAGGCCAGAAAGTCCTCTGTGCATGGTTACCTGGCGGCTCCAACCCGGTCATTTTATTCTGAACAAAGTAATCCATATCCGAGTCTACGTTGCAGTTCTCCAGGCTCAGTCGAACCTCTTCATACAGCTTCGAAACCGAGAAAGGGAAGAATTGTTTTTGCTTGTGATCAGCACATTTTACTAAATGCTAATGTTTGCTTTTTTCATGACAGTCATTTTAGTTCCTTCCTTGAAAAGGGTTTTCTGAGATCAAGCCTGGGGACAGGGCCTGTTTCATTTTTAACTTTTGCATGGTTGCCTAGTAGCTCTAGAAGCTTTAGAAATAAACAAAAGTTAGGTTTAAACATTGCACTCTTCCTCAGCAATTCCAACCACATTTACTATCATGGTTACCAGGAAACACTTGGTTCCCTTACCAAATTCTGGGGGTCTCTTTCCCTTCAATGTCATGAAACTAGTGGTATATCCCTTACCTCATCATCCTTCACACACTGCATGGAGAGCTGATTACAATGGACCCACAGGGAATTCCGGAGGATGGTGATCCGGTCGTATTCCTGGAGCTGAAAAGCCTATATCCGTGAAAAACAAGGGAGGGTTCAGTTTGAGGAGGAGGGCCATAGCTCAGTGGCAGAGCATTGGTTTTGCACACAGAAGGTCCCAGGTTCAATTCCCAGCATCTCCAGGTAGGACTGGGAAAGATGTCATGACTGAAATCTTGGAGAGCCGCTGCCAAGTCATTGTAGATAATGCTGAGCTGGATGGACCAATGGTTTGACTCACTATAAGGTCGCTCCCTATGTTCCTATGCTTAGTGGTGTTCCCCATCAGAGCCAGCGTCAAGGGTCAGCATGGTTGGGCATCTGCTGAGTGACCACACCTCGGCAAGGGGCCCACTGATAACAGCCCTCTGGCTTGGTTGCAGTGAGGAGGTAAACTCACGGAGAGAGGGGGACCCATTGAAAGCCTAGCCCAACCAAGGGCCCTTCAAAATATGGAGCCAATCATATTTGGAAGATAAGAAGAGCCTGTCTGCTGAATCAGGCCAGTGGCCCATCTAGTCCAGCATACTGTTCTCACCGTGGCCAACCAGATGCCCCAATGAAGTCCAAAAGCAGGAGTTGAACACAATAGCAACTCTCCCCACTTGTGATTCCCAGCAAGTGGCCGTCAGGACCATACTGCTTCGGAGAGTGGAGGTAGAACATAGCCATTGTGGCTAGTCACTGTTGATAGCTACTTTGTTGCTTGCCCATTGTTCCACATTGCCAACATCTCATGCAAAAGTCCCATGTGTGGACATGCACAGATGTCAATGGACCAGGTAAGCTGGGGCTTATATTCAGTCACAGAGCATTGCTCATAACTAACGCTCTGCAGGTGAATTTTCTTCCAGGGCAGTTGGGTGTGCTAGTGAAATCCCAGCCACCTTAATCTCCCAGAGACATCCATGCATATAAATTAGCATTTTTATGTATTTATTAATTTATAATGTACTACATTTATATCCTCAGTTCCTTTTGGGGAAGGGTGGGATATAAAATTTAATAAACAATAATAATAATATCCTGCCTTTTCTCCACAGAGTTCAGGCAATGTACACAGTTCTCCTCCCACCATTTTATCCTCACAACAACCTTGTGATGTAGGTTCTGCTGAGACAGCAATTGGCCCCAAGGTCACTCAGTAAACTCCATGGATGAGGGGGGATTTGAACCCTGGTCTACCAGGTCCTAGTCCAACACTCTGACCACTACATCATACTGGCTCTCATATGCAAATGTTATGCAAATTTGCATCATGGGGCAATGCCTCCAGTCCTTTAAGTACCTAGCAGCACCCCTGACCCATGAGAAACAGCAAAGAAAGAATAGCCTTTAGCATCAACTACAAAAGAACAGTTTCCCATCATAATCTAAATGTTGATTTCAGGATCAATATTTAATTCAAATTTTAAACTTCATTTGATTATTAAAACCCAACATATATACTATACTGTAAGACAGAGGTAGGCAAAAGGTAAATCAGGATCTACTGGGATCTAGCAGGGTCCACTAGGTCATTTGCAATAAGTCAGCAAGGATTTCTGACTCCAGTTGCCTAACTGTTGCAATCCAGTGAGGCAGGACTGAAAGACAATGGAAAGGAGCACTATTGTTACATTTTCTGTCTTTTTCCCTTGTCTACAAAGGCAAGAAACCAACTTTTTTAAAAATGAGATTGCCTCTTGTATTTTTATACAAATATGTATGTTTATTATATCTGTCATTAATTGATATGTTTTAATTGGTTCATTGGTTTTTATGATGACTTTAAATGTTATAACAGTCACGTAATCAAGTTGAGTTATTTGTTGGATTGTTATGTTCTGAAATTATTTAGTATTTGATTGTTATTGATGTAACAACTTGCAGTTTTGTTCTGTTGTGAAATGCTTTGAGCATATTTATATGGAAAAGCAGCATACAAATTTAAAAAAAATAATAAACAAATTAGGCTACTGTAATTAATAAAACTGGGGGGGGGACCAGGAGTGGGCTCTTTTTGGATGAAAGAACGGTGAATTCAGTTCTGGAGTTCAAAAACAAATTCCTTGGATGAGCCCGTGAAACTTTTTCAGGCACCTGTGAAGATCTGGCTTTTAATAAGGCTTTCGGCTGAACCAATAACTTTTGTGCTGGTTTGTGCTGTGTTTGTCTTAATGATTGCTTGGCTTGTTAATATGTATCTTATTATATTGGGGTTAAGTTTGGAATGTTAGTTAACCTGCTAGCTGCCTTGAGTTTCCTTGGAAAATAAAGCTGGGTGGTGTTTTGTTTTGTTTTTAATGAATAAAAAAGCACAGTGCTTGCCAAATGCAAGCCTCTTACCTCACAAGTGCCAATATGTTCCTGCTCCCAGGTAGTCCTGGCCTGATCCAGCATTTCTATGTTCTGTTTGTACACCCTTTCTGTATAAGTAAAGGCACAATTGGGAGACTTTCACCAATGAAGCACAAGTCTGTTACACATCTTGTGATCAGGAATATTCTGTCATGCAGCTCTGTGACAAAATATCATAGGCTAAAAGGAACAGGAACACCCTCCTGGAGGATTGGGTTGCCAAGACTTGTACCTGCCCCCTACAAAGCCCCAACAGCCTTACCAGCCCCCATGGCCTTTATTTGTGGGTCGCCAATGTGGTGCCATCCATAGGCACCAGTGTGCCCATCAGTACCTCCTATGGTACCTGCAAAAGGTCTCAGTTAACATCCCTTCAAAAATCCACCACGCACAAGAGACTCTGCTTTTCCTGCTCAGTTCCTGTTTGCACATGTTCATTCTCTCCCACACTGAACATGCCTACGTTTCATTAGATGCCAGGATTGGACATTCATTTTCCTTTCTGTTCTTGAACACAGCAGAGATGCACATAGCTTTTCTCTGTGACTGAGCATGGCAGTGTCTAATGGAAGGCATGCCTGCACTGTTTTGTGGTCTTATCTCTTTTTCAGCTCTTTTAACTGTGGCAGCCATTCTGTGTTATTCCACACCCTCACAGCAGCCATTCTGTGAATGGCGCTCAAGACACTTTCTCAAAGTTCCAAATGTACCCACTGGCTCAAAAAGATTGGTGGCATTTGCCTTAATTCCTCCAGTTTCACCATCCTCCACCTTCCAAACAACACTCATGCTCTCTCAAATGACTCTGTCCTTTCCCCTTGATGCCCCTTCAGCCTGGCACTGCCTCTCCTGGCAAACCAAGATGATCCCATCTATCTCTCTCCCTTCAACTTACCTCCTCAAACCCTGTTTTTTGTTGTGAAGGTTGTAGCACAACCTCTTAGCCCTTTGGAATAGGCCCCAGGGATATGTTGAAGGCACCCAAAAGAGTCATCTTACCAAAGCTAAGCAATTCAGACCTAAGCAGGTCTGGGTCTGGTCAGTGCTTGGATAGGAAACTACCTATGAATCCCTCGTGAGTTCCATGATGGATGGAAGAAAGGTAGGATATAAATGTAGTAAATCAACAAACATAGAGAGTGGTATTCAATGCTATTCCTACACAGAGTAGACCCATTGGTTAATAGACATGATTAACTGAGGTTGATTTGTTTCAGCGGGTCTTCACTGAGTAGTACTTAGTTGAAGACTCAATGGCTTTACAGGCCCCTTCCCAATCTGATCTTCTGGGATTCTATGAAGACAACCCAGAATATGGATCTCTCCTGCAGAACCTTAGTTTCATTGACATTTAAAATGGTACCTGCTTCATTTGCTGCCTCTTTGCATTGCTTTGCTTTGGTCTGGCTCTGAAATATAAAAAGAGAACACTGTAATTGAAGAAAGGGGGTGCTAATTTTGTAAATATGGGGTACCCTGTCCAAGCCTTCTCAATCCCAAGCTCTGAACCAGGGCTGTGGAGTCGGTACGCCAAACCTTCGACCCCGACTCGTCTATTTTTCTACTGTCCTACTCCGACTCCACCCAAAATTGCTTCCGACTCCACAGCCCTGGTTCAGAGCTCCCGCTTCAGTCTGGGGTGCCTCAGACTGATCCCACTTCACCCCAGATAAGCCCAAAATGCTTCTGAACTGTCCTGTTCTGGTTTAAGATTAAAAATGCTTCGGAATCCACTGCACACTCCTAGTATTAATTTATTTTTCTTATAGTTTCATAAGATTTAGTATAGAGCTATTGACAGTGTATGAAATAAGGGTTGTGACTTCATTTAAAAATTTATACATTACTAAACATACTATGTTTAAATATATTACCATTTTTTCATATTCACAATGTCTTAATTTTTTCAATTTTATTACATGAAATGTCACATTTCTTCATCAGTTTGTGATTTTTTTAAAAAGTCCTCATGAAAATTTGTCAGCATTTTAGCATGTATTTATCTGAATATACACAGGTTTGCAAGCAATTTCCCCTAATATAATGCACTGTTCTATGTTATTTTCACAAATATGTGCATCTTTATGCACACAACTCCCTTATACATTTTCACACACATTTTTTTTGGCTGAGGAACTGCATCACAAAATACGGAGAAGTGCAAATTTTGAAGGTTATCTATGTTTCCTTTTACACATTGGTTAGGAAAGTGTGAGTCAGGAAGTTTGCAATATGATGTGGACCAAAGCAAATTTCTCCCATGTTCCTAGTTAGGGAGAAAGGCTCTAACCTGACATGCAAGTTTTACAATATGTAGGAATATTTCATCATGTAGAATATTCCATCAGCTGAGTTTCATAGGGATGCACAAATCTGTCAATTTCATTTTCTCAAGTTGCTCATTTTTCCAACCTTAAATTCAGTTCTCCACATTGTCACATAGGTTTGCCAATATTTTTAGTCATGAAAATTCACCAGCATTTCATTGTGAATTTCTCCTATTGTATACACATGTTTATACACAATTTTGCCTGACAATGTCCCCTAATATACATCCTGCCGTTCTTCCCATTTTTATACATTATTTTCACTCATATATGCCTTTTTAAGTACACTTTATCTTAATAGATGCCTTTTTCCCCCTGCCCACTATTTGGCTAGAGAACTATATTGCAAAATTCATAGAAGTGCGAATTCAAAGGATAGCTATGTTTCAGTTTGCATATTGTTTTGGCAAGTGTGAATTGAGTAGGTTTGCCTTAAAGGGCAAACTGAATTTAATTTCTCCCCCATGCCTACTCTTCACCGTAGGCCTAGCTTCCAAGTTTTCCCTTCAAATCCCATTGAGAATTTAGGATACCTTTTCTGTTTGCTTCGGGTTGCCCACGGCACTTATCCTCTCAAAGGCCTGTTCTGCCTCATCGGCATCTTTGCACTTCTGCTCATAAGACTTCTTTGACTGGATGCAGAGATACAAATACAGAGATAGAGAGGGAGAGGGAGTTGGCTGCATTAGAGCAGGACACTCTCAAAAGCTGAAGGCAAAGGCCCTTCTACATCTGTATATTTATCACAGAGGTGGGAACCTTTTTCAGCCCAAGGGCTTCATTCCCTTCTGGGCAACCTTCCAGGGACCACACACATCCCAATGGTGATGAGGCCAGAGGCAAAATTAGGCACAGCAATGAATGTAAATGGTACCATCGTACACTTAGCTGCTTTCTACACTCCCACACTCCTCTCTTATCTTCTATCCCGGCAAGCAAGAGTCATTATCAGAGCTCAAGGCCAAGTTCCAGCCAGGCAAAAGCACTCAGGGTGTGCAGCAGCAGGGCCAGTGAGAGAAGCGTGGCCTGGAGAAAGTTCCAAGGGCCACATTGGGCCCCTAGGCCTAAGGTTCCCCGTCCCTGATTTACCAGAAGAGCAAAGGCAATGCATCTTCCTTCTGGGGTTCTAACCAGATTGGTAACCTGTATTTTGCCAGAGACCTCTCAAAAGCAAGGCTTGGCCTAGAGCAGCCTTTCCCAACCTTTGGGTCCCCAGATATTGCTGGATCCCAGCTCCCATCAGCCCAGCCAGCATGGCCAACAATCAGGAATTATGGAAACTGTAGTCCAGCAACATCTGAGGACCCAAAGGTTGGGAAAAATTGCCCTAGAGCAAACGGCCTCCCAGGCGTTCTCCCCTCAACTCCTCCCAGGGCTCCAGCCCTGCCATTGAGACACCTTTCTGAGGCAGCAGATGCTCTGGGTGAGGAGTGGCAGCAAGATGTTGGAGAAGAAATTGGGTGTGCCATTATGAGCCCTGCCCTGTGGCTCCTCAGCTAAGCTAAGCTAAGCTGCTTCCCTGAGGTGGATGGGAGGAAGCCTTCCAATTTTATCCTCACAACAACCCTGTGAGGCAGGTTAGGCTAAGAGACAGTGAATGGTGCAAGGCCACCCAGTGAGCTTCATATTCACACTATACAAATTGTTCATGTTACATAAGAACATAAGACGAGTCCTGCTGGATCAGGCCAAATGGGGCCCATCTAGACCAGCGTCCTCACAGTGGCCAAACAGATGCCTGCAGGATACCCCACAGGCAGCATTCTCTCCTCTCCCAGCAGCTGTTAAGCAGGAGCATACTGCCTCCAACAGTGGAGGTACTGTTTGTTTTGCCTGTTAATGGATTGTTGAGTAGATAGTCCAAGAACAGGGCAACTCGAGCCTGACATCTTATAGAAAGCCCGGGTGACAAGCGTCATCTTAGAAGAATCCTTGAGAATCTAAGAAGAGCCCTACTAGGTCATACCAAAGGCCTGTCTAGTCTAGCATCCTTCTCTTTTCTGTAGTGGCCAACCAGGTGGCCACAGGAATCCCATAAACAGGACAAGAGCAAAACCACTCTCTTGCACAGGTTAAGAGAGGGTAAGACTCTGCCTGCTATGGCGCATATGTGTATCGCCTCAAAGTAAAGTATGGTTTATTGTAGTCAACTAAGTGGTACTCAGAGTGGACCCACTGAAATTAATGGGCACAATTAATTTAGGTCCATTCATTTCAAAGGCAATATTCTGAGCAGGACTTAGCTGGATACAATCCTTTGCTTTTTTCCCCCTTTGAGCTGTTTTTTATTAATATATTTATTAATATATTTTATTATTAATAGATCAATCAACTTAAAACTCACATAATTGGCCTTTAAAAAAATGGGAGACAGACTGAATTAGGACCTTGGTGATATAATATTGGTCCCAAGTATCTGAGTGGGAGTGTGCAGATGTGGGGGGTGGCATTGGCACAGTCCAGTTTTGGCTCTGGTCCCACCCACTTTTGGCACTAGTCCCACCACCACTACCACTAGAAGGTTTACCTACATGAAAATGTGTCTTTCAGGCTGAAAAAGTCCCACCCACCACCCACCTGGTCGCCCACCATAAGCAATTGCAGTGAAATGTATATGCGTTCTTTAAACTCATTACTTACCTCCATGGTCTTCTTGTACATTGTGAGCTTGTTCTTGTGTACTCGGTCCATTGTGCTGTCATACTGCAGGAAACACAGAAAATGTACAGCTGTCGTCATCCCTCACCTTCCCCCCCTTATTTGGTCCTTCTAGAGCCTGGTGGTAGACAGTGGCTCCCCCAACTCCAGCTGCCATCACACCCAGCATCCATGGCCAATGCTCAGGGATGATGGTAGGGATGGGAAAATATGTCAGGTTTGGTTCTCTCCATTTCTCATTTTGTGCACACTTTTCCCTATCTATGCATTTTTGTAAACATGCTTGGTTGGAGAACTGCATCGCACAATTCGGATAAGTGCAAATTTTGAAGGATGGCTGTGCTTCAGTAAGTGCAAATTTGATAGATTTGGCTTGAAAAGCGAACTGAATCAAATGTCTTGCTCATCCCTGGATGATGGGAACTGTAGCCCAAGAACAACTGGAGGGCTATCTCTGTCCTAGAGGAAGATCTAGTAGCTCAGCTCTTCAAGCATTTCAGAGAATACCACACTTTCAAGGATAACTATTGGTCATTGGCTAGAAACAATTAAAGAAACTGATGCAACAAGATTTGGTCATAGGGCAGAAAACCAACAACCTCTGAGAGCTCAGCTGATCCTGGCTCGGATGGGACAGAAAAGGGCTCTTTCTGAGCCTCCTACTCCTTCTAGCACCCCGGATCTGCAGGATCTTGGAGGGAATATTGTTTTGCCCTCAACACACAAGGTTACATTACTCATCATCATCATCAGACTTGTTAGTTGCTTGTTACCTAAAGGTCTTCAAGCTACTTACAACACGTTAAAAATATAAATACATAATACCATAAAACAGAACAGCCAACCCCATAACAGCTGTAGGAAGCTTGGCAGCACGCTAATAACAAAATAACATCATCTCAGTCTATCAAAGGCCTGGGGGAAAGAGAAGTCTTTACCTGGCACCCAACAGATGTCAATGAAGGTGCCAGGTAGTCCTTGCTAAGGAGACCATTCCACAAACAGAGAGCCACAACTGACAAGCCCCTCTCCTTGTCACCGCCCTCCAAGCCTCCCTCAGAGAGGAGGGACTCTGTAGAAGTTCCAAGGGTCTGGGTATGCCTATCCAGTCACCTCAATTCACATCTTACCCATACTTTCATGTAAATAAGTCTTCAATTGTACTGATAACTTGAACAACAAACTGGTAAAACTTGCCTCACTGCATGCCGTAGTCCCAATCCTCAGTGAGCCACCCCCATCAACTGCTATTTTAAAAAAATATTTACTCCAAATGACATGTTTAATGTCTTGTGCAGTTTGGCTTTCCCTACAGAGGAGGTGAGAACATAAAATTCCACAGGGTCAGACCAAAGGGTTGTAGCCAAATGAGTCCTACTCTGAGTAGAACTATTGAAATGAATGGACCTACGTTAGTTGTGTGTCCGTTTATTTAAATGGATCTACTCTGAGTAGGACTAGCATTGGATACAACTCAAAAGCCTACATCTACTTTAGCTTTCTGCTCTCACAACGACCAACCAGATGCCTCTGGAAAACCCACAAGCGAGAACTGAGTGCAATGAATACTTCAGATATCGCACTGGGAAAAGTGTAGCTGGTGCTTAAAACAAAAATCTGACAGATTTCTTTTCTTTTTTGAACATCTAAATGCATCTTTAATTGACTTAGGCCCCATCTGCATTTAAAGGACTATTACACCACTTTAAACAAGCATGGCTTCTCACAAAGAATCCTGGGAACTGCACTTTGTAAAAGGTGTTAAGAGTTGTGAGGAGACCCCTATTCCTCTTCAGAGCTACAATTGTCGGAGTGGTCAATCCCTCTTCCCGGGGAACAAACAGGCTCACAAAGCCTTGGCCTCAGGCATGCGATTTTCATATTATGGCACTGGTGTAGCCTACTAGTTTCCCCCTAAAATTTGCAGGTTGAAGGAGCCCTTGTTAGCAACCTAGCCTAGAGCCCATGATTTTCATAATGCGGAGTTGCCAAGACTCCAACAATTTTCTAGTGGCTCATGGGAATAAAAATTTGATAACTGCAGCATTAATGTGTCACCTTATTCAAGCCCAGGAGGTGACAAAAGAATGTCAGTGCCCCTTTTGTGGCTGTGGGCAGTCCCCACAGTATAGGTGTGTAATGGGTATGATCTAGTGACAAACAGCTGGCAGATTAATTACATAAAAGCTACAGTTGGTAATTTTCAGTCTGGGGACAGAAAGTGAGTGCATACAAAGCTGCCTTAGATCAAATCAGGCTATCTAGCCCAATATTATCTACTCTGACTGGCAGCAGCTCTCCTGGGACTCAGACAAAGAAAATCCTTCATCGTGAGCACCACAAACTACCCATTTCCCAGAAGAAAAGCTGGTAAATCTGAGAACCACACCTCAAACACACAAAAGACACATACCCCAAAACAAAAAACAGACAAAAAAGTAGGCAACACCCCCCTGCAACCAAACAAGCAAAAAAGATGAAGCTGCTTTCTCTGTCCTTGGGGAGTTGATATCATACAGCAGATTTGCTGGTTCATAGGATTGCCTCTATACAATACATTTAAAGCATATTCCCTTCCCTGCCCAAGAATCCTGAAGACTGCAGTTTGTTAAGATTACTAGGAATTGTAGTTCTGTGTGGGGTAAACTACAATTCCCAGAATCCTCAGGAGGCAGGAATGTGCTTTAAAAGTGTGTGCTTCTACTTAAGTTGCAAATGTATATTTGTAAATAGGACACTTATTGCAGTGTTCCCAGTGTGCTCTCATCCAAAGGGTAATTAAATCCAGGGGTGCTTTTGACCCCTCTGAAAAAGTTGGTAGAATATAGTTGGCTTGTCTTTCACATCCAGTATACTAATGTCTCCAAAATATCAATAATTCAGAGAACCATTTACATCCTTACTTCTGTTGGTGGCCAGGGATGTTATTGCTAAGTGTCGGACATTAAGTTATGTCATACTCCATTCTATGGCCTGGAGGGATATGGTTCACAATTCACAAAATGGAGAATTGACAGAACTACTTGAAAAGACGTTCCTGAAAATCCAACTTAAGTTAGCTTTGACAGAAGACCAAAGTACTCAAGACAGGCAGTTCCGTGATTTCCCCCCCCCCTACGTTTTTCTTTTAAAATGAAAAATAGCTGAGGAAAGCTAGAACTGGAAGAGGAGGACTGTTGGGGAGAGGTGGTTGCTTAACCCTTTCCCCTTCCCGCCATTTCCTTAAAATTGCCCCACCCAGCCCCAATCCCCTGCTTTTCCACCTGCAGGAGTGAAAGACACGGGGAGGACTCTGTATCTATTTCCTCTTGATGAGAAAAGAAGCTCAGAAGGATTATAAGCAGCAAAAGCAAAACAAATAAAAACAGGAAGGTAGAAGGGTAATACAGCTCTGCCACCTTCTTTTCTCATTACAGCCTCCTCTGCAGCTGCTTTTCATTTGAAAGAAAATATGGAGAAGAAGAATCATGCCTTTCATGTGTCATTTGGCTGCCCTCAATCCACTTAAAAGCAATAGAGCAAGCTGCTTTTACTGGGATTAAGCTGGATCAGGTCCTACACAGTTGTTTTATTATAATTATATTTACATTGCCTGGGCTAGTTTAGCTTTTTAAATAATACATAGAAATGTATGAAAACAGGTGAGTAAGAGAAACAAATGAGATTTCTGGTGCATTTGCCTCTTTTAATTTTGCATCTGTCCCCTTAAGTCTTGCATGTATTTGAAAGTTAATTGAGATGGCAGTGAAAACATAGAGTAGCCAGAGGGGGGAAAGAGAGCTTTTCCCATTTCACAAGCAGACTTGAGATTCTTTAAGGTGACTCAGACTAGGGCTTCCAGCAGCCAGTGTCCAGCACCTCATTTCCTTTGCCACTATCATTCCGGGTCCACAGGATCCCAAGCAGGCTAAGCCTTAGGGCAGGAATGGGGAACTTGTGGCCTTCCAGATCTTGTTGGACTACAACTTCCAGCATCCCTGACCACTGGACATGCTGGCTGAGGCAATGACAAAGGGCCAACAGTGTGAGCCTATCTCTTTTGCTTGGGAAAAACCAAGGTCAGTCTACCTAGCTGGGCCTGGCACCAACCTTGCGAGGTGGAGCGGGGATCAAGCAGTCTGCTAATAGGGGCTGCCTTGTTCCACAATTGTTTCTAGCTTCTGTTTTTTGAGATCAACCATTCTGGAAAGAAGAGAGGAGGGGAATGCTGCTTTTAAGATAATGCCTACCTGCAACGCATGGGTGTATCATCTAAAAACAAAGAAAATACTTTTTTTCCTCTTTAGAACCATTGTGTTTTTCTCATATGAAGATTTATGCAGATTTAATCAACTGAAGTGCATATGATTCAACTAAGACTTCTTTAATAAGGTGATCATAAGTATCATCACCATCTTCCACAGTGTTAATAATATAATTAAATATTATTATGAATAATAATGATCATGATATAAACATCATTGTTGTCAAATAATATCATATAATAAGATATTATAATCTATAATGTATAGACATCTTTACTGCCACAACATGCCTTTGCCATCTGGTTGGGTAGACAATTCTGGTGTGACCATTTATTTTCCACCTCACCTTTTTCCTTTGTTCCTTCTGTCTTTCTCTGAATTCTTCCAGGCCCTTCAGTTCATCCTTCAGCATTATTGCCAGTTGGATGTGAGAGTTCCCAACACTTTCAATTTCTACAGAAGATCAGAGCACAAAGTATGTCTTGATAAATCTTTTACATAGGAACTGAGCAGTGGCAACTTAGCAGGAGACTTTCCCTCCATAACTGCAGCTGAAGTATTGTGAGCATGAGGCTGCCCACTGTGTCATGTCTGCTCTTAACAAAGTGACAACATCCTTTATTCCGGGTACATAGCATTTAAACAATTTTACAAATAAGTAGGCTCCACAAATCCACTTCAAAAGCAGGAAGTGGCAGGGCGCTTCCAAACAGTTGCTATTTTGGGGTGGATTCAATCACATATTGACAAATTCAGGTTGCACAATTTTAGTAGATGGGGAGGTCTTCTTGTGCCACAAATCCACTTCCTCCAAAGAGAGGACAAGAAGGAAAGTGACAGGAAAATGCACTGGAAAGTGTGGGAGAACCTCTGCTTGATGCAACGTTATCTAATCTCCTCACAAACAAATCAGAACAAATGCATTAAACAGCTAATATAGTCTAATCTCCCTACAAACAAATCAAGATGAATTCTCAGTAAACAGGTTGTCTCGAAGCATGCAGTCTGTTCCAAAAAGTCATAACTTTTTCAAAAACATTTTTTTTTAAATATTACAAAACAATAAAAGGGCAATGTGGTGGGGGTAGGAGAGAGAGCAAGCAATAGTCACCAATACATTACAGCCAAAACGTCTTTCAAAAAGAGCATAGTATATAAAATCAGAGCTTGGAAAAGTTACTTTTTTGAACTACAACTCCCATCAGCCCAATCCAGTGGCCATGCTGGCTGAGGCTGATGGGAGTTGTAGTTCAAAAAAGTAACTTTTCCAAGCTCTGTATAAAACGAAATATGCTGTATAGCAGGGGTGGAAAACCTCAGGACCAGGGGCTGGATATGGCCCTCCAGGCCTCTCAGTCTGGCCCTCAGGACTGCTGCTAGGGCATACCCCTTCACAGGGCACACTCATCACCAGTCCTGCTCTGACAGGGAAGAGCTGTAGCTTTGTGGAAGAGCATCTGCCTTGCATGCAGAAGGTCTCAGGTTCAATCCCTGGCATTTCCAGGCAGGGCTGGGACAGACTCCCTGCCAGAAACCCTGGAGAGCAACTGCCAGTCAGTGTAGACAACACTGAGCTAGATGGACCAGTGGGTTTCATTCCATATAGGGCAGCTTCCCATACTCCTACAATCTGCCCTCCCTGAGAGCTTTTGCTTTGAACTGTGATAAGGCCTCTCGATTGCTGGGATGCAGGATGAAGAGATGTGTGTAAATCTTGGCCTTTTTTCATGGACTCACGTGTAGTCTACTGACCAAGGGAAGAATTGTATCCTTTGCCCCACCCACTTTGGCCTCTGGCCCTGCCCACCACAGGCATGTATGCCCTGGAAAATTGTCCATGAAGGAATGCAGTCAGGCTGACAAAGTTCACACACACACACACTATACAGCTATGTGCTGGGCAGAGTGTTCCCTAGCAACACAACCCTATATTCGTTTACCCACTGCATCCACTGGGACTTACTCCCTAGTAAGAGTGCTTTCGATTGCAGCCGTAAACTAATAATTGACTAGCTCCTTTGATGGTGTCTCTGAAATCAAGAAGCATTTGCACTAAAGATTTGTGGGGAAGATTGTGGCCCTGCCGTGGGACCCTCCTGGTTTAGCCAAGGGACAGATGAGAGAGGAAAATAGCACCGCATCTTCAGTTCCCCTCAACTTTATCCCACCCTCAGGTCAATCACGCCTCATACAGAAAGAGTGGGAGACCTCCAGATAGGCTATGTTGTGAGAATGATCATAGCTCACATGATCATAGATCATGTGAAAGGTACCTCATATCGAGGCCCTCAATTGCCATGATGCATGAGCACTGACTGAGAAGATGGTAGCGGCAGTGCTCCCAGGCACTTCCCTGGGTTAGAAATGCTTATGGGATTGCTGTGAGAAAAAGAGGAAGGGTGCAGCTGGTGGTGAAGGTTAGAGTGTCTCTCTTTCCTTTCCTCTCCCCTGTCCTCCATGTTGGATTTCTGAACAAAAAACCCCTCTAACTTTGAGGGAAGTAAGAATTCAAAATTGATAATCTGGCAATGCTGAGGCCTGTTTGTTACCAGCCCTCCTCCTCAGGCTCCTTCTCTCTCTCCCTCTCTCTCTCCCAGTACTACCACAACAGGTCCCTCACCCAATGATGAGACATCTTATGGGACGTCCCCTTGATATATAGTGGTACAAACTTGTTGGGTTGGACTGGATGACTTCCAGGGTCTCTTCCAAGTCGACAATTCCCTGACTGTAAAACTGGAGTCTGGGCAAGAGTCTTCTAAAATGCTCAAACTGGATGAATAGTTCTGTCAAGTGTCTCCTTGTTGTTAGAAAATATGTTGCAATGGGAACTAAAGAGTTGGCTGCTTGTTTATGACACAGGATCTTTTGGACAATGCTCTGAATGGGAGCAGACCTCCCCTCTGAATGTTGTAATTCAATCACTGTGAAGAGAACAGGCTGTCAGTTTTGAAGCAGACAGACAGACTCAGAAGAGAGTGGGGTAAGCTGTGTTTTGGTTCTGAAACACCATGCTAGAGATCTGGTGTGGGAGCAGTGAATTGTGAAGCGTTTAAGCTGAGCCTCCACCTAAGCTCAACCTATATATCTGTAAGTAAACACAAATAAAATATACCAATGTGCTTCCAGTGACTTTCTTCCAAAGGAAACCAAACCTAGGCAAGTGCTGTACCCCTGAAACCTCTCAATGCTTCGGGAATTATAGGGAGCATAAAAATATATTTATCATGTGAGCCACAATAAAATGGTTAATGTACTCTAAATCCTGTACTCCCAAAGAACACCCACTTGCAGTATAATTAAACTTCTTCCATGGGGAAAAGATATATGAAACTTGATTTGTTATCCTCAGACTGGCTGGTCTTTTCTGTACAGCCAGCAGCAAGGCCAGCCCCATGCATGAGGGAGCCTTCAGGCAGCAACAGTCCATACGCAGCTGCCGCAGGCTTAAATAGGTCTGACTGCCTTGCCTCCTGTGATGTCATGTCAGTGTGCTAGCGTGCTACATGTGCATGCCTTCGCACATACTGATGTGACAATGCAGGAAGTGGGGCAGCTGGGCCTATATGAGCCTGTGCCAGCTGCATCGGGGGGGTTGTGTGGAAGGGTGGAGTTCTGCAATCCACACTGGTGTCAAGTCATAGGGCCTGATTTGCAGCCTGAGATAAGGGGTTGATATGCATTGCGGATCATGGAGTGGGAGATCCACCCTTGCAAGGGCTCTTCTAAGCCCCAGGGGCCCTTGTGCCTGTGCCCTACCTGGCGGTCTGTTGGCACCAGGCCTAGCCAGCAGCCACTGGTTGCCAGTTTGTTTCTGGGCCTAATTTAAGGTGCTCAGACTAGTGTTTAAAGCCCTAAATGACTTAGGCCCCAAATATCCAAGAGACTGCTTCCTTCTCTACAGACCCTCTTGTGTGTTAAGATCGGGGAGGGCTCTTGATTGTTCAGCTGCCCTCTGAAGATTGAAGAGTGGTGGCCCAGGAGAGGGCATTCTCTGTGGCAGGCCCTAAGTTGTGGAAGTCCCTCTCTTTTTTTTTCCATTAATTTTGTTGGAAGGCAGAGCTGGGGTCCCAATCCCGGGGAGCTGGATCCCGGAGAGTTGGGAGAAGAGTATTCGGATGGATGGCAGAGGGAAGGGGGAGGAACTTCCCCCCTTTGGAGCAAAGACGAAACAGAGGAACTGCCAGTGATAAGGTCGCTTAGCAACGGGGAGCCTGAGCCCTCCCTGGACATTCTCACGCCTCCCCCTCTTTCAGGCTCAGAGCAAGAGGGGAAAGAGGGAGGGCTGCTCACAGCCAAAAAGCGGGGAGGCAGTTTACCATCAGCTCCTCCCCTATCCCCCATCCTGGAATCGGAAACTTCAGAAGAGGAGGGGGTGATGCTTCCCCCCTCACCGTGCACACGCAGACAGCTGAAAAGACAGGAGAGAAGGGGGGGAAGGCAGGCAGTACCTGAGGGGCAGTTAAAGAGGAGCGAAAGATTGCGCGCCCGTTTGGCCCCTTCTTAAAGAACAGGCGGGAAGAAGTCCCTTGCTCTGTCAACTTTCTCCCAATGCCGCAGGACCTGTATCCCTGTATTGCTTCATGAGAAAACGCAGTCTTTGTTTGGACTTTACCCTAATAAAACACGAATTAACTACAGCCGTTGGTCTGGTTCCTGAGTCACATCCTGGGCCTGACAGCTTGACAGAGCCACCTAAATCACCCTCAACGCTCTCTTCACTTGACTGGGACAAGATGTCAAAGGGAGCAGCAGGGGGGACGAACCCCACTTCTGAGATGGAAGAAGTGGAACTCTTGAGGACTAAGGTAGCTGATTTGCAGATGGATGTTCAAGCCCTGCTAGCAGCAGTCAAGGCGCTGAAGACGGATAATCAAACCTTGAAGGCCACGATAGACCAGATGCGAACAGCCCCTCCAGCTGCCGTAGTAAAGGTTCCCATTGGATTGCCCCCAAAATACGCGGGACAAAGTGATCAGTTGGCAACCTTCGTGGCTCAATGTGAGTTATATCTGGATGTCAGGCACACGGAATTTCCAGACGATGGGGCTAAAGTAGCTTTCGTGATTAGCCTCCTGGAGGGAGAAGCTGCAAAATGGGTGACTCCGTATCTCGTGAGAAAGGATACTGTCTTAGGAAGGTACAGAGGATTTATACAGGAGATGACTGAGATGTTTCAAGACCCGCAAAGGGCTGAAACAGTAGCGCGGCAACTAGGCGCTCTGAAGCAAGCTAAAGGGACTGTTTCCGAGTACACTAACGCTTTTAAAATTCTGTCCCAGGAAACTGGTTACAATGACGCCGCCCTGATGTTTATGTACCAGAGTGGATTAAATGCTGAAATCCTGGATGAGTTGGCCAGGACCTCCCCCCCCGCTGACCTACCAGGGCTCATCCGGCTATGCCTACAGATAGATCACCGGATGGAAGGAAGGCACTTGGAAAGGAAGCAGGAGGTCCCGAGATACTCAGCCTCGGCATCCCGCAACAAGACCCTTCCCACTGCAGGGATGGCAGGTAATGCAACTGAGGGACAGGGAGGGGCTAGGCCAAGACTGTTGGAAGAAGAAAAGGAAAGACGACGCCGGGAACGTTTATGCTTTTATTGTTCAAAGCCGGGCCATGTGGCCAGAGACTGTGGACTGAAAGGGGGGAAAGCCGAGCCATCAGGAAACTAGAACACCCAGTCCACGTGCAGGCCGGTGGACTGGGGGCAGCGTTGTATAAAGGCCCCCCAACGATCCAACCTCCCTCAAAGGGGGTGTTGGTCTTGCCTATTCGGATTACAACTTCCAGAGGAGTGGTGTTTAATTCCACTGCCTTAATTGACAGTGGAGCCTCCACAAATTTTATTGATGCAAAGTTAGTCAAGCGTCATGGAATTTCCCGGTGGAAACTGGACGCTCCCCTAGCTGTGGAGACTATCGATGGGAGACCCCTGAAGTCAGGAGGGGTGACACAAGCCATGGAGGAAGTGAAACTTCAAATCCCTGGGCACGAAGAGTTCATTTCGCTATATGTGTCAGATCTCTCGAACTTTGAGGTGATTCTGGGAATGCCCTGGCTAGCAAAGCATGAACCCAAAATAAGTTGGAAGGAGGCGGTGGTGTGGTTCACCTCACAGTATTGCCAGGAGAACTGTCAACCTGAAGGAATCAAGAACACCTTAGCGGGGGCAGTGCAAGAGATCGAGCAAGTGACCCTGCCGCCCAAGTATGAAGAATTCAAAGATGTGTTTGATGAAAAAGAGGCAGAGACTTTACCCCCCCACCGCCCTTACGACTGTGCGATTGACCTAGTGCCAGGAGCCAGCATCCCATCAGGGAGAATCTACTCTCTCACAGAGAATGAGAGGGAGGCCCTGAAGGAATTCCTGGATAAAAACCTGAGGCGAGGATTCATACGCCCCTCACAATCCCCTGCTGGAGTGCCACTATTCTTTGTGAAAAAGAAGGGGGGGAACTCAGACCCTGTAACGACTATCGCGCATTGAACCAGATCACCATCCCCAACAGCTACCCGCTGCCCCCGATCTCAGAGTTGCTGGACCGACTGCACTCTGCAAAAATCTTCACGAAGTTGGATTTGAGAGGAGCGTACAATCTGATCAGAATGAAGGAGGGAGATGAATGGAAAACAGGATTCTTGACCGCTTACGGACAGTATGAATACCTGGTCATGCCGTTCGGGCTTTGTGGAAGTCCAGGAATTTTTGAAAAATTCATGAACGACGTGTTTAGAGACTTGTTGGACACGTATGTAATCTGTTACTTAGATGATATCCTGGTGTTCTCAAAGAACCAGGAAGACCACGACCAGCATGTGAAGACGGTGTTGAAGAGACTGAGAGAAAATCACCTGTATGCTAAATTAGAGAAATGTGGATTTGACCTCAAGTCTCTAGACTTCCTTGGATATCGAATCTCAGCGGGTGTGGAGATGGACCCAGGGAAAGTAAGCTGCATATTGGACTGGGGCCAACCTGTCACCAAAAAGGATGTACAACGGTTTTTGGGGTTTGCCAATTATTACAGAAAGTTCATTCCAGGGTTTTCCAAATTAACAGCTCCTCTGACTGACTGTTTAAGGGGGAAGAAGAAGTTTCAATGGACAGAGAACGCCACCGAGGCCTTTGAGGAGCTGAAGAGAAGGTTTGCTACTGAGCCCATTCTGCGCTTTGCTGATCCGAACCGCCCTTTCGTAGTGGAAGCAGATGCTTCAGATTTTGCCATCGGGGGGGGGGGTCCTGCTACAATTAGACCAAGAAGGGAAGGAGCTGCACCCCTGTGCGTACTTCTCTCGGAAGTTAAAGCCTGCAGAGAAGAACTACACAGTTTGGGAGAAGGAGCTGCTGGCCATCAAGGACTCTTTTGAAAACTGGAGACAATACCTAGAGGGGACCTCTCATCGAATTGAAGTACGCTCCGACCACAAGAATCTTGAAAGCCTCCAAACAGCCAGAAAGCTGAACCAGAGACAGATAAGATGGTCCCAGTTCTTCACTAGGTTTAACTTCCAGATTACTTAGCATGCCCAAGCCAAAAACCAGAGAGCGGATGCCTTCTCCAGACAGCCACAATACAAAGAAAGTGAATCCGAGGACCAGCCTCAGTACATAATCCCGCCAGAGAAATTAACGTTGGGAGTATGCCAGCCTTCATGGGAAGAGGAACTCAAAAAGGCACAACAAGAAGATGCAGACATGCTAAAATATCAGCAGGAGATGGGACAAGGTCAAGACTCAGAAGTAACCTTTCACTGGAGAAATGGACTGTTATGGTTCAAAACCGCCAGATATGTGCCAGAAGGGGAATTAAGGCTCAGAATCCTACGCCAGTGTCATGATTCCATCACAGCGGGACACTTTGGGATTTACAAGACCATTCAGAACGTGGCCAAGGACTTCTGGTGGCCTAAAATGCGTCGGGATATTGAGAGTTATGTAAAGTCCTGCTCTGTCTGTCTGCGGACAAAAACACAAACAGGGACACCAGCAGGACTGTTACAACCGTTGCCTGCCCCACACGAACCCTGGAAGGACCTCTCCATGGATTTTATAACTGATCTACCCAAGTCCCAAGGAATGACAGCCATCTTAGTAGTGGTGGATCTACTTACCAAAATGGCACACTTTCTTCCTTGTGCAGGGGCCTTAGAGGCTAAAGAAACAGCCAAGTTATTCATAAAAGAAGTCTACCAGCTGCATGGATTGCCAAACAGCGTAGTCTCAGACCGAGGAACTCAGTTCACAGCCAAATTTTGGAGAGCAATGTGGAAACAGTTGCAGACGGAATTAAAACTCTCCTCCGCCCATCACCCCCAGACAGATGGGCAGACAGAACGCTTGAATGCCGTTTTGGAAAGATATTTACGAAGTTATGTGTCCTATCAACAGACTGACTGGGTATCATATTTGCATTTTGCAGAGTTCGCCTACAACAATTCTCTGCACTCCAGCACTCAACAAACCCCGTTCTTTGCTAATTATGGATTCCATCCTAAAGTCTTTCCAAGCAGCTCAGAAGGAATGCTGGTACCGGCAGCTGAGAACTTCCTTAAGGAATTGCAAGCGGCGCAACAGACACTGAAACAGCAGTTAAACGAAGCCAAAACGGAGTACAAGTGAGTTGCTGACCTGCACAGGAAGGAGGGCCCCCCCCTTCAACCGGGAGACCAGGTATGGCTGTCCACCCGCTTCCTCCAGATGCCGGGCAAATGTAGAAAATTACAAGACAAGAGGGTGGGTCCTTTTGAAATAGAAACTCAAATCAATCCCGTGGCGTACCGACTGAAGCTGCCTGACACGTTTAAAATACATCCTGTGTTCCATCGATCCCTCTTAACGAAAGCCGCCCCTCCCAGTGAGTTACGGCCGGAGGAACCTCCCGGAGCTCCACTCCTGGTAAATGAGCAGCTTGAGTTTGAAGTTGAGGAGATCTTAGGTTCCAGGATCAGACGCCACAAGCTGCAGTACTTGATTCACTGGAAAGGCTATGGGGTGGCTGACAGATCATGGGAAGATGCAGCTGATGTGCATGCTCCAGAATTGGTAAAACTTTTCCATCAACGTTTTCCCCACCGTCCCAAGCCAGACAAGGGGAGGGGGGCACAGCCTGGGAGGGGGGATGGTGTCGGAAGGCAGAGCTGGGGTCCCAATCCCGGGGAGCTGGATCCCAGAGAGTTGGGAGAAGAGTATTCGGATGGATGGCAGAGGGAAGGGGGAGGAACTTCCCCCCTTTGGAGCGAAGACGAAACAGAGGAACTGCCAGTGATAAGGTCGCTTAGCGACGGGGAGCCTGAGCCCTCCCTGGACATTCTCACGCCTCCCCCTCTTTCAGGCTCAGAGCAAGAGGGGAAAGAGGGAGGGCTGCTCACAGCCAAAAAGCGGGGAGGCAGTTTACCATCAGCTCCTCCCCTATCCCCCATCCTGGAATCGGAAACTTCAGAAGAGGAGGGGGTGATGCTTCCCCCCTCACCGCGCACACGCAGACAGCTGAAAAGACAGGAGAGAAGGGGGGGAAGGCGGGCAGTACCTGAGGGGCAGTTAAGGAGGAGCGAAAGATTGTGCGCCCGTTTGGACCCTTCTTAAAGAACAGGCGGGAAGAAGTCCCTTGCTCTGTCAACTTTCTCCCAATGCCGCAGGACCTGTATCCCTGTATTGCTTCATGAGAAAACGCAGTCTTTGTTTGGACTTTACCCTAATAAAACACGAATTAACTACAGCCGTTGGTCTGGTTCCTGAGTCACATCCTGGGCCTGACAAATTTTTATTCAAATTTTTAAAGACAAAAAACAAAACAAAACAAAAATAATTAAACAATAAAATAAAATGTTGACTTCCGATTTATCGCAGATCAGCTATAAGTCTACAATATATAACAATCCTCTCTCCTAAATTATATTATAAAATCACTTTCCTCCAGTAGTTATCTTAATTAATCATCAAATCTCATAAACATTACTTTATTCTTCCCACAAAAAGTCAAAGAGAGGTTTCAGTTCCTTGAGAGATATATCTTTCAATTTTTCTCCAAATAAACATGTTGATTAATCCATCTCATTCAAATCTGTTAGGTCCAATAATTTCAATAGCCATTTTTCCATTATCAATGTTAATTCCATCTTCCATCTTCAATAATCCTGTTAAGTCCAATAATTTCAGTAACCATTCTTCGATTATCAATAATCCTATTAAGTCCAATAATTTCAGTAGCCATTCTTCCATTATCAGTATCCCATAATAATCTTGTTATCATAGCCATAGTCCAAATAAACATATAGATTAATCCATCTCGTCAAACCAGTTTGATCCAATAATTTCAATAACCATTCTTCCAATATCAATATTGATTCCATCTTCCATCTTCAATAGTCCTGTTCAGTCCAGTATTTTCAGTATCCATTCTACCATTATCAGTATCCCATATTAATCTTGCTGTCATAGCCATAGTCATATAATAAGAGTCTGATGGGAATTTCCTTTATCACAAATCTTTTCTTGCCATCAATTCTGAATATGTTGCTGAGATATTGTTGTAAAGTCATATCTCTGTTCTTTTTTACAAAATGCACTGGCTCATCTCTTAAGAATTTTTCCATTGTCACATATCTGTAGTCAATTCCATAGATTTTTTCTATATCAAGCTCCATCACATCATTCCAGTCCAAAAAATTATCCAAGACATTGATAACTATTATCTTCATTAATTTCTTCAGAGACAACGTTAAGTTCCAAACAGTAAGCTTTATTTCTAGTATCCATAAACTCCAGATCTTTTTCCAATTCTACATTTGTTCCAATCTCCAGAGCTTGTATCTTCCCTTTAATTTTTCTTTTCTCATCTCTAATCTCAACAATCTCCTTTCTCACAGAATCCACTATTTCTTTAAACTCCTGCGTCATTTTGCTAAATTCATTTTTCATCTCCTGTCTACCCTGTCTCAGGGTTTGTTTCGTTATCTCAATCTCATCCATTATTTTCTGAAACATAATTTCTTCCATGGTCTCAGCCACTTTCCTGATTGCCATTCTTAAGACCACAAAAACAAAAATTATTTCAGTCACAATTGGGTTAATATTCCAGGCTCGATGAAGTCACAATGTAGACAGTACAGTCTGCCTTATCTCTTATGTTCAAGAATACAAAACAGATTTAGTTCCCAGCTTCAAAAGAGTTAGTGGCGTCGTGAACAAGTAGATTCGTCAAAATGAAATAGACCAGAAAGAAAATAGTCCCAAATATATAATGCTCCAAAGTTCATAAATCAAATTTATTTATTTTTTTCCCTCCTCGAAATAGAAATCCCTCTTCCGCTTGTATCTTTAGAATGCACTTCCAAGTCAGCTTTTTGCAATAAAAACTAAGATAGGCTTTTTCAATTTCTTTCCTCCTTAGTTTCGTGAATAAAGGAGAAAATTTTCAACTCACCCAGAAGATCTTTATAGCTGATTCATTGACAAATCTCTTTTTGCAGCAACGATTTAAACCAAAAAAAAATATAGAAAGAAGGATGCTTGCTTGTTTAAGTCCGTTCTTCTTTAAAGAAAAGATAAACGTGTCACTTATTCAGTTAGAGCTTGATGGACGTCCTCCGGCATTGCTGGCTGAACCTTCTCTCATAAATTAATGAGATCCAGTCCTCCCAAACAAAAACAGGCTTTTATGGTTAATCTCTACGTTTCTCCCTGCCTGGGAGAGAATCTTCACCAGTCAAAAAGAACGTTCTGACTGATTTAAGCTGAAAAAGCTTCTTCTGAGACGAGAGCTCGTCTCAAAAGCAGGCACAAGCGAAGTCACCCTTCCCGGAAGTCCCGGAAGTCCCTCTCCACAGAGGTGTGTCTGGCACCTTCCCTATATAGTTTTCAGCAAATGCTGAAGACGCACCTATTTACCCTGGCCTTTGACACCTGAGATGTGTGTTTTCAGGATCCCCCCCTATTTCTGTGACTGTAATTTGTTTTAACAGTTTGTAATATTGAATTGTTGCCCTGCTGGTGAAGGGTGAGTAATTAATTTAATAATAAGGGGTGTGTGTGGTGGTACTCACTGGTACACAGTACCTGCGCCTCTTTTTTTTTTTTTCTGCCCATGGAAGCCATTTTGTGTTGGCACCTAAGGCACTTTTATCAAGATATGAGTATGAACATCTCATTTATACAAAAAAGGTCTACCCTGCCCTTCCATAAATTACTCTTACACATCCACACCATTTATTGCACTTTAAACAGTCATGGCTTCCCCCAAAGAATTCTGGGAAATGTAGTTTATGAAGGGTGCTGAGAGTTGATAGGAGATGCCCTATTTCCCTCACAGATCGCCTATCACCAGAATTCTCTGGGAAGAGGGGTTGACTGTTAAACCACACTGGCCACTGGAGCTGGGTCAGGGGAATAGCAGTCTCCTAACAATGCTCAGCACCCTTCACAAACTACCCTTCCCAGGATTCTTTGGGTGAAGCCATGACTGTCTAAAGTGGAATAAATGTCTGGTGTGGATGTGGCCTTAAGGTGGCAGAAGGCAGTGAATGGACCCACAATGGAGCTTGCTGCTATACTTACGTTGTTTTAGGATTTCAAACGAAGCCTTCAGAGTGCTGAGGAGGAAAGGGGAAAAAAAGTAATTATTCTTAAAAACTCAACTCCCATACAGAGCCAAAGCCACTAGTTCCATCGTTCAGGAGGATGCGTCATGACAATTGCGACTTAAGAACCTAAGAAGAGCCCTGCTAGATCAGCCCAATGGCCCATCTAGGCCAGCATCCTGTTCTCCCAGAGGCCCATAGGAAGCCCACAAGCAGACCCTGAGTGCAACAGTGCTCTCCCCATTTGTGATTTCTGACAACTGGCATTTTCAGTGGCGGCTGGTGCCCATTGGGACTGGTGGGGGACAGAAGACAGGGAGGCCAACAGTGGCTGGAGCCAGAGCTAATCACGGGCAGAACCAACTCGTTCTAGTTTTGTCCCCATCCTCCTCCCCCTCCCTGCTGAGTTTTACAAGGCATAACACCACAGCGGAGAAAGCTGACAGGTAGGTAGTGCCACCACCAGAGCTGGTTGTAAGAAAGAACATAGGCAGAGGGTGCCCTAATGAACCAGCCCCCATTAGGCATTCTGCCTCGATAGTGAAGGTAGTGCATAACATAGTCATCATGGCTAGTAGCCATTGATAGTCTTCCTCCATGAGACCCTGCCACACCTCTTAATTTCCACACATGCAACAGCCAGAACACAGACAGTTATTGCAGACCAACTCACAGGGGAAAGATTTGACTTTTTCCTTTCTTTGGGCAGCAGACTCCTCCATAAGAGAGAGCCGTAAGTGAAATCGATCTCAGGATATCTCATAACCCCAGATACAAGTCCTCTACCTTGCCTGCTAACAGCCCTAAGGCAAACAGCACTAAATATGAATCACTTGCATTTTTAGGGAAAGCAATTAAATGCTTGGCGAACCTGAGAGCGAAAGGTTCCTTTGAGATATATGCGCCTTTCTTATCAATCAAACTTTACTTACTGTTATCACCAAACTGCCTCTTCCTTATCATTTTTACTGGGATTTGTATGGGGGTGCACACAGCAATTTTCTGATCCTATCAGTGTGCTGGAATGTTACAAAAGCGACTACTGTAATTGAGCTGCTGAATAGGGTTTTTTAGTGCCTGAAAAGAAGCGTGAGCCAATTACTGGTCATTGAAATATCTCCGTTTCCCTCCCAGAGTTACCTTCTAATGAAAATAGGTAACCCATAATAATATTCATTACTATGTTTCTTCAACGCCCTCTTGTGGCATCAATTCACCTTTCTGTTAAGGTTTGTTTAAAATTCTGCATCAGTGTTTCTCAAACAGTGGGCCAGGAGGACTCACCAGTGGGCCTTGGATCACTTTCAGGTGGGCCTCAGTTCACAGCCTGCCCAGTGCCTCCTCATTTACCTAGCCTGCTCCTAGCCAGGCCATAACCTTTTGGTTAGACCAAACAGCAATTCCTTGTATGCTGAGTTAAAAGCGGCCAGGAAACAGAAAAGGGGGTGGGGGAGGAAGGAAGATAGATACGAAGATAAATCTCCCTCCTCTGATGGGTAAGGCCCAGAGGAGATGTTGAAGGAAATCAGATGGTGAAATAATAAATTATTATTAGTATTAAAATAAACAGAAAGGAAGGGGATAAGAAAGTAAAGCTATTACAGGATGAAGAAGTAAATGGGAAAAGACCAGGGAGAATGGATGAAATAAATTGGCAGGTGATTTGGGGGTGGGGGAAGAAATAAAGAAAGGAGAAAGGGAGAAGAAACTACAAGAGATGGGTAAAAATATTTTGAGAGGCATGTGGGCATGGAAAGGGAAAAATATAAAAGAAAAAGTCTGTGGAACCTTTTCTAAACTAAAAAAGTCTTTCCTGATAGGGGAATTGCTCTAGCCCTTTGATCATTTTGGTTCAGTTAAGACCAGGATTTTGTCTCCTGCTACAGGTGTTAAGTTGCACTGCACAGCCAGGAAGGTTGCATTATCGCCAATTAAAGCAGCTATGTTTGATTAGTGGGCTTATCTCATGTACATTTGAGCTTGTATTGAAATGTCTTAGCTTGTGCATCTCGGGATTCATGGCATGTGGATCTTTACTGTTTATAATTTCTTCGTCTTTAGTGGAGGAGGGGGATTTGGCCAGTTTATTTATTTATTAAATTTCTATGCCGCCCTTCCTCCTCGAAGGAGTCCAGGACGGCAAACAAAAACACTAAAAACACTCTAAAACATATTAAAAACAAAAGGCTTTAAAATATATTAAAACAAAACCATATTAAAACAAAGCATCTTTAAAAATGTATTAAAATAAAACATATTTAAAAACATATATTTTAAAAAATATTTAAAAACATCTAAAAAAGTAATTCCAACACTGATGCAGACGCAACTGAGGATAATACTTTGTGCACCTGATGGTGGAGGCTTTACTTCACGATCCTCCTCCTATAATAAATCTGTTGGGTATTGTTATAGGATTAGGGGATTGATCTGGAATCTGGATGATGTTTTGGGATGCCCTCCAAGCCTGTAAATCTGTGTCTGTAAAGCTGGGATCTGTAGTGGAAGACACCTGCCAAACGGGTCAAACTATTTCTTTGTTAAATTAATGGGCTTAGCTGAACCTGTCAAGCACTCTATTTACATATCTAAAGAGCTGGTCAAGAACAGATGAATTGTCATAGGAACAACTGGCTGGTGATGCTCTTTCAGGATCCCACACACACCTCTGGCTGGAAGTCCACCTCATCGTAGGGCCAGGAGGTAGCCTTTGTGTTTCTAGTCTGGTCTAGAGCTGGAAAGAGACAGAGGCCTGACTGCTCTATGTGCTGAATCCAAAGCTATGGCTTTGCAGGCTCCCCTAGAAACCTAATGGGGAAGCAAGACCTGTTGGAGTGTTAATGCTTTGAGCCCTCAGGTTGTATATATGTGTAAGTAAAACCATATATCCTAAAGACACCACAGTCTCCACTGACCCTCATTCCAAGGAAGCCAAACCCTTGGTAAGGGCTGGAACCCCTGGAGTTCCGCACTGCTCAGAGACTGAGGTGCATGGAACAGTATTTAAGGTGCCATAAATTTGAAAACCCACAAAATCTTCAAATGAATGCTTTGGTTAAAATAGGACAATCAGTGACTGTGGAGAGGGAGAAACAAGCAGCTAATCTGAGGCAAAAAGTTGTTGTCAGTTATTGTTTGAAGGGCATTGTACCTGCTGCCTTCCAGATGTTTTTGGACTCCAGATCACATCATCCCTAGGCAGCACGGTCAATGGTCAGAGATGAAAGAGAGGAGGAAGAGCTCTGGCTCGGCGGCGCTCACTGCGAGGGAGAAGGGACTCGGGATTCCTGACCCTGAAAGACTTGGGAGGCAGCTGACCAAGAGAGGAGGAGGAGCTCTGGTGAGGCTCAGCGGCGCTCACTGTGAGGGAGAAGGGACTCAGGATTCCTGACCCTGAAAAACTTGGGAGGCAGCTGACCAAAAGAAGAGGAGGAGCTCTGGTGAGCTAAGCAGCTCATCTGCATACTTTCTTTCCCACCAGGCTTGGTGGCATGCGCCAGACAGGGGCGCGCGAATTAAACACACAGACACACACACAAACTACAATCCGGTCAACTAATTCCTGGCACTGACAACAGGAATATCAAGACTGCCACTGACAACAGGAATAGTAAACAACAAACAGAAAATGGAGGGGGATCAATCAGTTGTTGTCACCTGCAAGGTGTGCACTATGTTCATCTTCTTGACGGAAACCATCCACGATTACACTTGCAGCAAGTGCAGATTGGTGGTGCTCCTAGAAGTAAAGGTCAGGGGGCTGCAGCAACGCATCGATACCCTGCAACTTATCAGAGAAGATGAGGACTTCCTCGATAGAACACAAGAGGAATTAAGGGAATGACACAAAGTACAGGAAGAAAGCAACAAGGAAGAAGAGGACTGCAACAGCAACAAATCCCCATGGAGGACTGTCACTGTAAGGGCAGGGAAAAACAGGAGGGATTCAGAACTGCTGCAACTAACAAATCACTTTTAGCATCTCTCGGCAGACAGCACCTCTGAAGAGCCTCAACAAACTCACCTGCATCAAGAGCCACTGGCTGCAAAGGAAGACTCCACACCCCAGAAGAAGGAAGCTGATGCAACCACCACTCGTGGCAAAAAGAGGAGAGTGCTGGTGGTTGGAGACTCGTTGCTCAGGGGGTAGAGGCACCGGTATGCCAGCCGGACAAAATGAATCGGGAAGTCTGTTGTCTCCCTGGGGCACACATCTGGGATGTCACTGACAACCTGCCGAGGTTCATTGGGAACCAAGATAGGTACCCCTTTCTCCTCATCCATGTGGGCACAAACGACACGGCCAGAAACACCTTGGAACAGATCATCTCAGACTATGAGGCTCTGGGTAGGAAGGTCAAGGAGTTGGGGGCGCAGGTGGTCTTCTCGTCAGTTCTTCCTGTGAAGGATAGAGGACTACAAAGGGAAAGGAAGATACTGCAGGTCAACGACTGGTTACGCAGATGGTGTCGACGGGAGAGGTTTGGATTCTGGGACCATGGTCTAAGCTTCTTGGAGGGGGGACTGTTGGCAAGAGATGGGTTGCACCTCATGAGGACTGGGAAGAATCTCTTTGGCAGAAGTATGGCAAAACTCATCAAGAGGGCTTTAAACTAAAGCCTCTGGGGGATGGAGATGATAGCTTAAATACTGATCCAAAGACAGCGGGTTGTAAACGCAAGGATTTGAAGGGTACAGGAGACACTGGGAGAGAGAAAGGGATGCACGGCAAAGCTCACGGTATATTAACGGAGGAATCCAATCAGGACAAAAGAGACTTCTGGTGTCTATATACCAAGCAAGAGGAGTTTGAAGTCTTAGTGCATCAAGGCAAATATGACTTCATAGGGATAACAGAGACTTTGTGGGATGACTCCCATGATTGGAATATAGCCATTCAAGGATATAAACTCTACAGAAAGAATAGAAGCAACAGAAAAGGAGGGGGAGTAGCGTTATACATCAAAGACAAATACACCTCTATGGAAATCCAAGAGAGCGAACAAAGTGGTCCGATAGAGACCATTTGGGTAAAAATAAATGGAGAAACAAATAAAACTGACATGGTAGTAGGTGTCTACTACAGACCCCCTGGCCAAGAAGAGGTGGTAGACAAGGCCTTTCTCAAACAAATCTCTGAAATCTCAAGGAGGCAAGAAGTAGTAGTGATGGGGGACTTCAACTACCCGGATATCTGCTGGGAGACAAACTCTGCGAAGCATAAAGCCTCCAACAAATTCCTGATGGGCCTTGCTGATAATTTCCTCTTTCAAAAAGTAGAAGAAGGAACAAGGGGATTGGCAATCCTGGACCTGATCTTAACTAACAGGGACGAATTGGTCACGGGAATTAAAGCGGTCGGTACCTTGGGGGAAAGTGACCACATAATGCTGGAATTTGTGATTCTGGGGAAAGCCAAAGAAGAATATAGTCAAATATGGACCTTGGATTTCAGAAAAGCTGATTTTAGCAAGGTCAGGGAAATGATGGGTAGGATCCCGTGGCTAGATAGACTAAAGAAAAAAGGAGCCCAAGAAGTGTGGGAGTTCATGAAGAACGTATTACAAAAAGCGCAATCGCAAACAATTCCAAAGAGGAAGAAAAACGGAAGACATCAGAAAAAGCCGATGTGGCTACACGGAAGACTGGTGGAGGAGGTAAAAGTAAAAAAGAGCATGTATAAAGAATGGAAGGACGCATCACCAAGGAAGAGTACCGACGAGCGGCTCAGGCTTGCAGGAATAGCGTAAGGAAAGCTAAAACCCAGAATGAGCTGAGGCTGGCGAGGGAAGCGAGGAACAACAAAAAGGGGTTTTTCAGATATGTTCCAAGCAAGAGAAAGACCAAGGAAACGGTGGGACTGCTGCTCAATGAGGATGGCAAAATGTTGACAGACAACAAGGAAAAGGCAGAACTGCTCAACGCCTATTTTGCCTCCGTTTTCTCCCAAAAAGGGAACAGTGTGCAACCTTGCATCGGTAGCAATCTCAGTAAGGGGTCGGGATTGCAGTTCAAGATTGATAAGGAGATAGTCAGGAAACACCTAGTTAACCTAAATGAGTTCAAATCTCCAGGGCCTGATGAACTGCATCCCAGGGTATTGAAGGAACTTGCTGATGTACTCTCGGAACCTCTTTGAGAAATCCTGGAGAACGGGAGAGGTGCCGGAGGATTGGAGACGGGCAAACATTGTCCCGCTCTTTAAAAAGGGTAAAAAAGAAGATCCGGGAAATTACAGGCCGGTCAGTCTGACTTCAATACCGGGAAAGATATTAGAACGGATAATAAAAGAGTCCATTGGCAACTATCTAAATGACAATGCTGTGATTAGTAGGAGCCAGCATGGGTTTGTCAAGAAAAAATCCTGTCAAACTAATCTCATCTCTTTTTTTGATCGGGTCACTAGCTTAGTAGATGGTGGAAATGCTGTAGATGTCATCTATCTACATTTCAGCAAAGCGTTTGACAAAGTCCCCCACGACCTTTTGATTAGCAAACTGGTCAAATGTGGACTAGATGGAAATACTAGGATTCACAACTGGTTGGAAAACCGTACTCAAAGAGTGGTCGTCGGTGGCTCTGCTTCGGACTGGAAGGAGGTTTCGAGTGGAATGCCACAGGGTTCTGTCCTGGGGCCGATACTCTTCAACATTTTTATCAATGACTTAGATGACGGGGTGGAGGGAAGCCTTATGAAGTTTGCGGATGATACGAAACTGGGAGGGATAGCTAACAAAATGGAAGAAAGGAATAAAATCCAAAGGGACCTGGATAGACTAGAAAATTGGGCTGAAATTAATAAAATGAAATTCAATAAAGGCAAATGCAAGATTCTGCATTTAGGCCACAAAAACAAAATGCATGGGTACAGGATGGGAAATACCCGGCTTAGCAGTAGTTCGTGTGAGAAGGACCTTGGAATTGTAGTGGATCGCAAGTTGAACATGACCCAGCAGTGTGATGCTGCGGCAAAAAAGGCAAACGTGGTTTTGGGCTGCATAAACAGAGCTATAGTTTCCAGGTCGAGGGAAGTAATAGTCCCACTATATTCTGCATTAGTCAGGCCTCATCTGGAATACTGCGTTCAGTTCTGGGCGCCTCATTTTAAGAAAGATATAGACAAGTTGGAGCGGGTTCAGAAGAGGGCGACGAGGATGATAGCCGGTATGGAGAACAAGTCTTATGAGGAAAGGTTGAAGGAACTTGGCATGTTCAGTCTGGTGAAGAGAAGGCTGAGGGGTGACATGATTGCACTCTTTAAGTACCTGAAGGGCTGTCACATAGAGGAGGGTACAGATTTGTTCTCTGCTGCCCCAGAGAGTAGGACTAGGTCTAATGGTTTTAAGTTGCAGGAGCGTAGATTCAGATTGGACATTAGAAGGAACTTCTTGACAGTAAGGGCAGTTCGGCAATGGAACCGATTACCTAGGGAGGTGGTGGGATCCCCTTCACTGGATGTCTTCAAGCAGAGGCTGGACAGCTATCTGCGGGAGATGCTCTAGCTGTGGATTTCCTGCTTTGAGCAGGGGGTTGGACTCGATGGCCTACAAGGCCCCTTCCAACTCTATGATTCTATGATGGGAGTTGGAATCCAACAACATCTGGAGGGCCACAGGTTCCTCCTCCCTACTTTAAAATCAGGATGTCAGCCATCTACCAAGTTAAGCCTAGAGATGAATGGAACTACTTTAATTTTTTCACATTCATGTTCCGTGTTTCGTTTTTATTTTATTACATTTATATCCCTCCTTTCTTTCATCAAGAAGCCCAAGGCAGCATACATGTGGTTCCCAAGTGGTCTCCCATCCAGGTATTGACCAGTTCCAGACCTGCTTAGCTTCAGCAAGGTGGTGGCCTCATGTGCCTTCAGACCATCATGGAACCCAAGGCAGCATAAACGTGCTGCAAGAGAAAAATGTGCATCTTTGCATGTTTTCCATAACATCTAATTCGACTTTCCAGACTCCCCCAACCTTTAGGTCTATAGATGTTGTTGGATTCAACTATGATCCAAATGTGATGATCCAGATGTTAGCCAATGGTCAGGGATGATTGGAGTTGTAGTCCAACAACATCTGGAGACCTAAGATGGGGGAAATTGCTTATTCTCTACTCTAATTCACCTGGTTTTTCTTCACAGTGGAACCAAGCTTCATCAACATCCCTGACAGAACCCTGTGGTTCCAGCAGGAAATGGCTTGCACAGTACACTTCTTGCTTCTTCAAGTGATCCTGTAACTTGAAGAGCACTTTCAGTTTTTCTGAACAGGAAGATGAAGTTGCACTAGACACTTCTCACAGGAAAACCACAATGTGCTTTTCCTTACCCTGGGGGGTGGGAACCCTAAACACAACACTGACATTGGATACAATAGCAACAGTGCAGGAGAGGGCCAGTTTTATCAACACCCAAATCCTGTTTTATTTTCTGCTATATGATGCTTTTTAAAATTAAAAATCTTTTTAATCCACAAATTATCAGCAGCACAAGCAGCAGTGCACGAATGCACTAAAAAGGTAAAGGTGTCCCCGCACTTACAGTGCGAGTCGTTTCCAACTCTTAGGGTGATGTCTTGTGACGTTTACTAGGCAGACCGTATATATGGGATGGGATTGCCAGTACCTTCCCTGGCCTTTCTTTACCCCCCAGCATATGCCGGGTACTCATTTTACCGACCACAGATGGATGGAAGGCTGAGTGGACCTCGACCCCTTTTACTGGAGATTCGACTTCCTCCTTCCGTTGGAATCGAACTCCGCCTGTGAGCAGAGCTTCGGCTGCGTTACCGCCGCTTACCACTCTGCGCCACGGAGGATCTTGCTAATGCACTAGATGTGTGCAAACAAAACAGATATTAGCTGATGTTAGGATTTTAAAAGGACTACAGCAACTGGAACCATAAAGTGGAGGGGGCACTTTCTGATAAAGATCTGTGCTTTATGGGCATCTATTTCAGAGTCAGAGGCTCCAAACTGACAACAACAGGACAATGCAGGAACAGGGATCCTGTGACCCTCAACATGTTGCTGGACTCTGTCAGTTCCTGCTAGCTCTGCCAATGGTCAGGGATGATGGGAGTTGTCTAGCATAATCTGAAAGTCTACAGGTCCACTGTTTCTGGATTACTAAATGAAACAGGATTTCAAAGGGAACAGTTTTATTTTAAAAATTGGGAGGGATTCGTTCAAATGAAGATTGCTCTGCACATGATAATTTTACTGTTGGACTACACATATGGGTAGGAAAAATCATGTGTGACTACTACTGTGATGCAAGATTTTCTTGCTTTTATGCAGCTTTCACCCATCTGGTGTCCTCAAGAGGTTTAAGACTATACTTCCCATCAACTCCAGACAGGTAAGGGGAGGTGTAGTCCAAAATCTCTAGAACAGCCTTTCCCAACCAGTGTGCCTCCAGATGTTGTTGGACCACAGTTCCCATCTTTCCAGACCATTGGCAATGCTGGCTGAGGCTGATGGGAGTTGTGGTCCAACAACATCTGGAGGCACACTGGTTGGGAAAGGCTGCTCTAGAGGGTGCCAGGCAGAGCTTGGAAAAAATACTTTTTTTGAACTACAACTCCCATCAGCCCAGTTCAGTGGCCATGCTGGCTGGGGCTGATGGGAGCTGTAGTTTAAAAAAGTAACTTTTCCAAGCTCTGGTGCCAGGTTGGTGAAGGCTGCCTTAATGCCTCATCTTCCCAGGCAGGTTGTATAACAAAGGGCCTCAGAATGGAAACCAGCCACCTCTGTGCCATCCCTGGGCCACTCTGCCCCATGCTAGAATTTTTCCCTGGCACAAGATACCTTTTCAAAGCAAAATGCTTCCATTTCTATCCCATCTCTTATTTTCTCCTACCAAAACTTACCCTCATGATGCTTCCTTAAAGTGAACTGACCAGGTCAGAACGCAAGGCTCCTGTAGTTTAGCTCTGAGACCATCACATTTGCAACACACGTGATAAATTTTGACACATGGAGGAGATGCAAAGGGAAGCCACTGTCTTGTCCATTGTGGCTTCTCATGGCATGCACATCATGTGTCAAAATAGACACACACATTCTCATAATCATACAAGATGAAGCACCTGTGGTGTCCAGGAAACAGAAGGACTGAGCCAGCAGGAATAGCCAGTCAAAAATATATAATATACAAATAAGTTATTATTCTGTTTAATCAGCTAATTGGTTACATCGCTTGATTAAAACATTATCGTTGACTTAAAAGGCACACCCCCATTCATCTGGCAGGATGGATGGTTGGATGGATAGATGAATAAAGCGATAGACAGACAGATGGATAGAATTCTTAATACTGTATAAAAATTGCAGATGGAAAGCACCCTCTTTGAAGAGGGCATTGTTATAGAGCATCCTGGGGGAAATAAAATGGCAGTTGCCAGGAGGCAGAGCTCCCAAGAGGGCCTCTGTTGCCTCCAGAGAAATTAAGCACCCCCCCAAATGAGTGATGAATATGTACAAATGGGTTAAAGATAAAGGAAGCCCATTCATATCTATTCATTACTCTTAGCATTTGTTTGGTACCTAATGAATATTTGCACTGAATGGGCCCCATTCGGTTCAATTTTGTTGCAAAACAAATGCACCCTCCTAAGCAGGATGTGCTTGGAAATGCTGGTACATTTGAAGGAGCAGAAGATGTCTGATTGATGTCCAAGAAGGCTAGAAGACTGATTGCACAAGTCTCATGGCACATTGGTAAGTCTCATCACACCGGCCTTTTCTTTTCTTTTGTATTCTCCATGCCATTTCTCCTTGCAGTAGCTGCCAGGCCTGAACCTTCATAATTTCACAAAGTACCATTGCGAAAAAGAGATACTACAGCCTCATCATTTGAATGACAGGAAATGAACACTGAAGGTGCTGAATGACATTGCTCACACTTGGGACTGTTTGTTCTCTGGTTGCCTAGGGAAGCACCAGCAACTTCTCTTTGAAGACAACCTCAGCAACTGGCTCTTGCTTTAAAAGAAAAAACACAAGGCTAGCCTTGCCAGCTGCTACAGGCAGCAGCTTCCAGAGGGAGGGAAATGGGGTCCCTCCAGATGTCTTTTTTAAATTGTGTATTCATGATTGAGTTGTGCTTATGATGGTATCAGGGCAGTTATACACAATCCTGCTTTCAATACCGTTCATGCCTTCAAAAGTTTCAGGGCAGACATACTGCTTCATTTCTAATCAGGGCATGTCTCTTAGTTCCCTGCTGAACTCCTGTAATTTTTATAAGTGTGTGTGCGCTGTGTTATCCTCCTTTTGTTGCACTATAGTGCAAGAATGCCCCTCTGGATGGCAATAATGCCATCCATTCCCCATATTGTGGAAGCATTGCAGAACAATTAATGAAGTAGAAACGTGTGTGGATGGCCCCTTATTAATCAGCCACTACTGCCCTATTATTGCATTAATGATATATTGCAGTATATATTAATGATATATACTGCCACAACCACACACACACACACACAAAAAAACCAGTCTGGAATAGAGATCTCCATCAAGATGTAACTACAGAAGAATGGGAGTGGATATAGAGTAACGCGGTAACTAGGCTGACATCAGTAGAACTAAAGAAATCATTATAAAATTATGTATCAATGGTATCTGATTGTCCTGATGCGCAACCTATACTCTGCACAAGAGGCTACTGTAAGGACAGAATATGGAGAAACCGATTGGTTCCCCATCAGAAAGGGTGAGAGACAGGGGTGTATTTTATCACTCTATTTATTTAATCTATACGCAGAACATATCATACGGAAAGCGGGATTGGACCATGATGAAGGAGGTGTGAAAAGTGGAGGGAGAAATAACAATAATTTAAGATATGCAGATGATACCATACTACTAGCAGAAACCAGTAACGATGTAAAACAAATGCTGATGAATGTTAAAGAATAAGCACACAAGCAGCACTACAGCTGAACGTCAAAAAGACTAAAGTAATGACAACAGAAGATTTATGTAACTTTAAAGCTGACAATGAGGACATTGAACTTGTCAAGGATTAATACCTTGGCACAGTCATTAACCAAAATGGAGACAGTAGTCCAGAAGAAGGCTAGGACTGGGTAGGGCAGCTATGAGAGAACTAGAAAAGGTCGTCAAATGCAAAGATGTATCACTGAACACTAAAGCCAGGATCATTCAGACCATGGTATTCCCGATCTCTATGTATGGATGTGAAAGTTGGACAGTGAAAAAAGCGGATAAGAGAAAAATCAACTCATTTGAAATGTGGTGTTGGAGACCTTTGCAGATACGAAAAAGACAAATAATTGGGTGTTAGAACAAATTAAACCAGAACTATCACTAGAAGCTAAAATGATGAAACTGAGGTTATCATACTTTGGACACATCATGAGAAGACATGATTTACTAGAAAAGATAATGATGCTGGGAAAAACAGAAGGGAGTAGAAAAAGAGAAAGGCCAAACAAGAAATGGATTGATTCCATAAAGGAAGCCACAGACCTGAACTTACAAGATCTGAACATGGTGGTTCACGACAGATGCTATTGGAGGTTGCTGATTCGTAGGGTTGCCATAAGTCGTGGTCGACTTGAAGGCACATAACAACAATCAATGGTACTAACACATCATAGGTTGAGTAAGATATCTAATGATGTCCAAGTAAGATATGCCTTGAGTAAGATATATAATGATGCTGGAGATGTGACAGACCAAATGCAGATGTATTGTACATATTTTGGAGCTGTCCAAAGATTCAAGTGTATTAGAATCAGATTTGCGATATACTTCAAGACATGTTAGGCTATATAATTCCAAATAATCCTAAAACTTTTCTTTTGAGCTATTTAAAAGATATAGTCCATGAAGATGATTTAGAAATGGTTCTGAATCTTTTGATTGCGACAAGGCTTAATATAATGAAAGCCTGGAAACAAAAAGCACCAATACCCATTCTAGAGTGGTATAAGGGGATCTGGGATAATGTAGTATTAATCAAACTGACTTATTATAAGAAGAAGAAGTATGGTCTGGTAAATACGTTTTGGAATGTTGGAGTATTTTTCTGATCTATTGGAATGATAAATTTCAAGATAATGTGCATCCTTGCAATTTGTTTAACTTACTGTAGTATCTCTATGTAAATGATGAAGTTGATTACTTATGAGAGATTTTATTTATTGTTTCCACCTTTTTTACCTTATTTGTATTTTGCTAAGTTGGGTATATTAAAATTAAAGATTTTTTTAAAACACACACACACACAGCAGTCTGATGGCCTACCTTCCATTTCCATCTCTCAGTGCCTTTTCTCCCTTGCTCCATCTCCTTTTAAACAGCTTTCATCTAGGGCAGGAGGGCCACACTTGGGACCCTGCTTTCAGTGAAAAATGTATAAGGATAGAGTTGTCTGCCAGTCAGTTCTCCCTTGGCTGGGTTTCAGTCCTGAGATATCGCTCAGTCAGTTCACACATGTATGCCATTTCTTGCACCTTTACTTGCACCTGTGAATGTAGGTCCAACTCAAGGGTAGCGTACCTGAGTCCACATATTGTTGGACTCCTGCTACCTATCAACCCTGCCTATTGGCCATGCTGGCTGGGGCTGAGGGAAGTGGAGTCCAACAGCATCTGGAGGGCTGCTGGTTCCCCCATAGTGATGTAACAGTGACATATTTGAGATGCAGGTTGGACCAAACTGATATAAAGTAGGATAGGGGCAATTTAAAGCACAGAAGCTGTAGTGCATGGGCGAGGAACTGAACACAGCCGGTGGGCCAGATCCACAATTCCTCCACTCTCCATGGACACGGCTGCCCACAAGTGATTGACATCACCTGATATCATGCTCGGTGGCCAAGGTAACAGGTGCTCAAGGCACATAGTAATGGAACTCATGTACAAGGGTTAATCCTGGGCTATGAGAGGGCTGCCTATAGAATATGGGTAAAGGACTCACAGGGAGTAATGCTAAGCCGGGAGGTTTCCTTGGAATGCCCAGAAACCCCAAAAATGAAGGAGGATGTGGTGATGTTCTGGAATGAACACAGAGAAAGAAGGCCTGTTGCTGATGAACTGCAACAAGAGCCTAAGAGGGTAAATGAGAAAGCCAGTGTATATACTCCTACAGAAACAAATGTATCCCCAAGAGCCAATAGCGAAAGACAGCCTACCCTTTCTATGAAACAAGAAACAGAACATGAAAGTAATGAAGGAGAGGGGGGTGGTCAGAACGTCTCACTGACCGAGCCAGTCACAGAACCCCGCAGGTCTCAGAGAGCTAACTTAGGTAAGCCTCCAGACCGCTTTACAATAGCAACCATTAAAGCAACCCAGAAAGATAACGAGACAGCACAGCCCCATGACGAGACAGATGATTGGACTGCACAGGATTACAAAATGTGGTTTGCAATGGTGGATGGAGGGAGTCATTGGATGGATCAACTAGATGAAGAGCTCTAGGCTTAAGATGATGTATGTATTTGTATATGTAACATGAACTGTGAAACATATGTATAAATGTGTAATGCATTCCTTAGAAATCAAAAGGTGGGGGAATGTTACCATTTGCTGACAGGCAGTAAGTAGCATAGGTTTTGATCCCCAAGGATGCAGGGGAACAAAGAGTTAAAAAGACATGAGTGAGCTGAAACAAGGCTCAGGTTACAGCAATCACACAGCTGCAGGCATTTGTTGCTAATTGCTAGAGGGCCATAAAAACGGAGCTAGAGATGCCAGCTAGTGTGGGAGTGTGAGGAGAAAAGTCGATGAGAAGTGTATTGCCGAAAGTGCTTGTGCCGCGTAAGTGCCTGTTTATAGGACTTGTTTGTGAGCAGCAAATAAAGTTCTGTTTAACTACGCTCCTGTGTACGTCTGCCTATTACGTTCTACCTGGTTCTGTAAGTCCACCACTAACAATTAACCCTTCCCCTTTAGTATGAAAGGAAAAATGCGGTTTGAGGGCTCATATAAGGTAAGCAGTGTGAACCTTTAAACCCTATCACGATGAGAAAATAATCTCTCCAAAATGTATTCTGACAAATCAGAAGCCCAGAAAAGAAAAGACAAGAACGAGAGGAAAATGGAAAAAGGGGTCAACAAACCCTCTTTCAATTTGGATTAAGTGTGGCTTCAAATACTTTTTCATTGAACTCACCTACAGAATTGGAGCAAGAAGAAACTGTTGGAAACCTCATCCCCAAACAAGGAGCAGTTGATTTCGGTAATCATGCACAGTATTTTGATGAAGGGGCAGATGCAGAAAATGAAAATGGAAAACAGAAAGAAACAGACACACAGATGCATGTGGAAGTGAATTTGGAAGATGAGAGGAGTAATCATAATGTAGGCCTTGACATTGGATGTATCACAACCAAGTTTCCATCTCAAAAGGAAATAGAAAAGTATGTTATGAATGGTCACATCCCTCTGCCTAAAACATTCCCAAAAGACACCTGCAATCAAGTGTTCCCAGAAAGCATACTGAAATTTCAAAGCACTAATGGAGAACTACATGTAAGAGACTGGCTTGTCTGGAGACAACAGAAACAAGCTTTATATTGCTTTCCATGTCGATTATTTTGGCACAAGACAGTCAAGACTAGCACTTCTGCGTCTAAGTCTGCACTGGTATCTGCTGAAGGCTGGGATTCTAATGGGAAGTGTCAGAAACTTTCCTACAGGATCCCAAAACATGAAAAAGGCAATAGTCACAGAGAATGTTACCTAGCTTGGCGAGAACTAGAATGGTGCCTGCTGTCTGAGACAGGAGTTGACATCATCTTAGAAGCGTTAATCAAAATTGAAGCTGTGAAATGGTACAACCTTTTAAAGCGCATCATCGATGTTGTACTTTTCTTGGGAGAACGTGGTCTAGCATTTACTGGTTCATCCCATCGAATTGGTGATTCAAACAATGGAAACTTTTTAGGACCCATTGAACTGCTCTCCAGGTGGGACCCCATCCTTCAGGAACATGTGCTAAGTGTAGAGGAGTCACAGAAAAGGAGTGAGCGGCTTCAAGTTCATTATCTGTCCCCTGACTCACAAAATGAATTTATCGCAGAATGCTCGAATCTTGTGAAACAACACATTTTGCTTGAGAGGCAATCTGCAAAGTACTTTGCAATAATAGTAGATTCCACACCAGATTCTTCCCATATTGAACAAACAACATTTCTTTTGAGATACGTACTTTTAAAAGAAATGCAGTATGAGATTCAAGAAAGATTTCTCAAGTTTGCAGATTGTAGCAACAAAAGAGGGGAAGAAATTGCTCAGTTGATAACTGATACATTGAAAGAACATGCTATTCCTGTCAGTGATTGTAGAGCTCAAGGCTACAATAATGGGGCAAATATGGCCGGAAGATACAACGGCGCACAAGCAAAAATACAAGAACAATGCTCAACAGCCATTTTTTCACCTTGTGGTTGTCACACACTCAACTTATGTGGAAATGATGATGCTGAATGCATATCTGAAGCAATAACCTTTTTCGGAACAATTCAAACTGTGTACCACCTGTTCAGTTCCAGTGCTAAGCGGTGGGAATTACTACAAAACCGTATTGGTTGTTCTCTTCATGGTACGTCTGAAACAAGATGGTCAGATCGTGTTGAATGTGTAAAGCCTTTTGCAGCTCACTTGCCTGGCATTAAATTAGCACTGGAAGAGCTCCTAGAACTAAATCTGATGGCCAAAACAAGAAATGAAGTCCGTGGAGTTTTATTATACGTGACATCTTTTGCCTGTGTGTTAACGTCAGCCGTGTGGTACGAAATATTAGCTGGCATAGATATTTGCAACAAGGTCATCCAAGCTAGAGATGCCACACTGGATGTTGAAGTAGCAAACATAGAAACTCTCCTCACAGAGCTGACAAAACGTCGAAAGAACTGGAAATGCATGTGGAATGAAGCCAAATTGGTTGCGTCAAACCTAAATATAGAAATAAAACTCTCCCATAGATGTGATGGAGTTAGGCGCAAGAGGGCAAGGCCGCATGACGACAGCACACCTGATGCTAACTTGGAAGAAATGAATGACACAGATGATACTCCAGAAGAGGCCTACTTCAGAAAGTGTGTGTTTTACGTTTTGGTAGACAATGTTATAGCAGGATTAACTGTCCGCTTCAATGCTGTTAAGCAGTTGGCAGAAAAATTTGATTTCTTGTGGAAATATCTCACCATGTCCGAAAGTGATGTGGAGAGAAAAGCTTTATCTTTATCAGAGCAATATCCTGCTGACCTTAATGGTGATGATTTTGGAAAAGAAATGCAACATTTACCCTCAGTACATAAAGCAAATTTTGTAAATGCACAGTTAAAGCCATTAGATCTGTTGAACTTGTTAACAGAGTACAGACTTGGTGACCTGTTTCCAAATGTTTGTGTTAGCTTAAGAATACTATTAACAATTCCAGCAACAGTAGCTTCTGGAGAGAGGTCATTTAGCAAACTTAAGCTAATTAAGAATTATTTAAGGTCTACAGTGTCTCAGGAACGTCTTGTGGATATGGCCAGGCTAAGAATCAAACATTGCCAGAACAATTAATTGTCATGCTGTGATTCAGAATTTTTCACAAAAAAAGGCCAGGAAAGCTCTTTTTTTTAAGTAAATAGTAAGTTTATCTACCTTGTTTCAATGTGAATTCTTTCTCCTTATCTGTATTGTAGCATAAACAAAGATGTTCAAATCAAATGTGCTTTCTTATCTCTGATCCTCTTTTATTTTATTTATATTTATTTGTATTTATTGTGGAGGGAGTATAAGAGCATAAGGCCTTAAATGCAGAAAATTAACAGAGCGCTCCACTCCACCCCTCTCTCATCTTCCATACCCGTTTTGACCTTACAGGCTACAGCTCATGGCATAAAACCGTAGTGGATAAAAACAGAATGACTAATGGAGAAGGGAAGGGGCCCAAAAGAAACTTTGTACCCCCTGATAAAATTCCTCTCAGAGGCCCTGGTGCAGCTGACTCCCACTTTCCCACCTTGAAGCAGTGCTCGTGTGCAACCCTTCTCACACAAGTAGAAAAAGCCCACCCAAACCTTCTTAAGGGTTGTAAGGAGGTGTGTCTAATTGCTGCGACAATGTCTTAGCTTTGAGTAGTCATGCCTAGTTATGCCGTGTAGAGAGCAGAATCTTGTGTGACCTGTTATCTAATCTATGAAGCATACTAAACAGGAATTTTTCATTAAACATACTGAAGAATGATACACCAGTGGGTATGAATCTGAGTCCAGCAGCTTGGACCAGTACATATACAAGAGTAAAGTGTGCATACATTTGCATATATTACCACCCTGGGCTCCTACTGGGAGGAAGGGTGGGATATAAATCTAATTATAAATAAACTAATTCATGGAAATTGTATATAAAAATACATTATATTAGGGAAAACTGCTCTGCAAAAATATGTGTATGAAGCAACATTTCATATAATAGTGTGCAGATTAGAAGACAATCACATTAAAATTGCAGAAATTTCATGAGGATTTTTTTAAAAAAAATGTATGTGGAAAACTGAATTTAAGACTGGAAAAATGAAAATCTGAGACAAAACCAAAATTGACGGATTTGCCCACCCCTAATCTGACCTACCACTAATGCCATAGCTTCCTGCCTACTGGTCAGGGTCCTCAGCCATGAGAGGTGGGCCCTTCCCAGCCAAGGTGCATGGGGCAGTATTATGACATAACAACCCAAGGAGTTCAAACACCAAGCAATTTGGACAAATGCTGTATAAAAAGGTAAGAGTAACACCCATTGCTTAACCCACTTTTAGTACTACCACTTTTGCCCTGGCCCCACTCACCGAATGCAGCCCACAGAAGGATGCCCATGAAGGAATGGGGCCCTTGAGCTGAAAAAATGTTCCATAGCCCTGATAATACCTGATAAGGTATTGTTTTGCCTGCTCTATGCTATTCAAAAAGCTTTGAAGGTTTTTCTTTCCCTCTGTGCAACTCTTCATGCTTTTAAAAAATATTTGAGCTACTTTACGCAGTCCAAGAAAGAAAAAAACTGGGACTATAGAAGACACTGTCAAAAGTTGCATTCCTCTGTTGGTCACTATCAAAGTTCAGAATAACCTTTTTAAAAATCTGAGCCATTCATTGTCACAGGCAGATTCAAATGCACAATTTATCTATAGATTTTCCCTTTCATTTGGGAACGTACCACAGGTCTACAAAGGTCAATCCCTCCAAAGATTGATTGGTACTTGCACACTGTGGAAAATGCCCAGGAAATAGCTGATGTACAGGTTGGAGGTGAGAGTATGATAAATAGACCCGTCGAAAATGAATGCAATTAAGAAATGAGTTTGGGAACAGAGTGGACCAAACAACACTCTCGTTCTGTAGGGTGCTTACATCCAAGTGGACTTGAGCCTTTGAAACCCAATTCTGATGACCCCAAATGTATCCCTTTTCATCTTGATTACTCAATTGCTCATCATTATTATACTTTGTGCTATAATGACAGATGGTCTTGTTACCACTTTCTGTATCAATAACAGAAACCATTTAACACTGTGTTTCCCTCCCACCCACAGAGAGGAAATGCCTGCCAAAGCAAGCCTAATGCCTACAACTATCCTGGTTTGGAGCAGCTCTGCCAAAAAAGAAAAAAAAAAGGGGGGGGGAGATGACAATCATTACCGGCAAGCCAGCCACAAAAAGAATGTCACTCGCAATTTCTAGATGGCATCATGCGCCATGAAATATCTGCAGAAAATGCACACACACGAACTTTGGCTCCTGCATCCAGCACTTGGTGCCTGCACCAGGGATTAGCTTGGTCAGGCATCTGCCAAAGTGCACACTTCTGCAATGGGCCCACTGACTGACTGATCCTCACCTTTATCACCTGCTGACTTGCCTTCCTTTTACTTCTAACTCGGAGGGGGTAAACCATGTTGTCAGAAAGGAGGAGGACCAGCGGCTCATTCACTCGCTCTTTCACTTGCCTGCCTGCCACACTAAGCAAGGATACAGGGGTGGTGAGGAGGAACAGCAGCAGCACCTGGCAGCCATAACAATAAGGAGGAAGCAGGCCCTCACTATGAAAAGGGGGACCTACTGTCTGACTCAAGGGCTCTTCAGAACTCAGAGCCAGCAGTGCCCCAGATTCAGAATTCATCCTCTAATTCCCTTCCTACTTATTTCCTTCAAATCTCTAACTCCCTACGAATCTTAGTCTGCCTAGAGACCTCAGCACTTTTCACATGCTCATTGAATGCTTTTCCACAGTTCCTGGTCATGTGGGAAGAAGCCTACACAAATACAGTTGCACGCACAAAGGATCTATGGACAAGTTGAGGCGAATGCATGGAGATCAGGCAGGGGGACAATGTGTGCCACCTATTCCTTGTCACACTCCGCGCATTCAGCGTAATGTGTGAAAAGTGCTTTTGTTTAAAGGAAAGGGCAGGAGATATATGTGAGACGGTGAGGCCCCCTCCCTCAGCCTGGCTGCAATCAACTGCTGTTGGAGTCCTCCTCTCCCAAAACTGTCTGTGATCCACACTCCACATTACAGCTAGTATAGCTACAACAGAGATAAAGGCTTAACAGCAGCCCCTGCATCAGCATAGCTGCAATCGACTGGTTCCCTTTATCCCAAAACTGTCTCCATTAGCAGCTGGCTGCATCACAGGGAGAGGCAAGACAGTGGGGCCTCCTGCATCAGCCAGCTTGAACTACTTGCCATTTGGCTTCTCCCTATCTGCTGGAATGGCTACACTACCTGAATTTTGCTTATGTTTTCTGTCACTCTCCATCCCTTGTATATCTCCATTAAACCGACGGCCATCATTTTAAACTGAACTGTAATAAAACAAACAAGCAAGCAAACAAACATTGGGGATGCACACTGAAAAAAGCACATAATCATCCAAATTCACATCAGTTACTGGGTGTAGGTTCTGATAATGCAGCCTCTTCTGTTAATTCAAATCAGAGGTGATTTGCCATCATGTTGCATTCAAAAGGGCTCACTTGATTTCTGTTTGGCCTCCCGCTTTCCGAGCAATTTGAATCAGCTCCTTCCCATAACGTTCTTCTGCTTGGGCCCTGTTAAAAGAAAAATCCCTTAATTATTTTAAACTCAAAGAGTACCAGCTTCTATATGTTTTTGGGTCTCCCGCCCTTAAAGGCCTTGTATTGATGGTCACTTCTCGGGAGCATTTGGGAACAAGCCTCAAAGGGAGGGAGATGGTGCAAGCCAGTTTTGGAAAGGGGCAGTGAAGGGGCAGTGGGTGGCTCCACATCAATGGGGCAGTGGAATCTGCTCCAGGTTTTAGTCCAAGCTTTCAAGGAGCTGTCCAAGGTGTTGATGCTGACATGGAACTCCCAGCCACCATTGGGGTGTGCACACCCTGTGAAAGAAGACAAAACTGAAAGGGATCCTTGCACTGGTAAAGAACTGTTGCTAGGAGAAAATGCACTTTTCCCAAAAAGGCTCTATGGGCAGTCATGTGGCGCAGTGGGAAGAGCTCAGCTTTGGCATAGTCCAGTGGAGAAATGTGCATTCTTTATAGAACTAATTAAAAGCCCTTTGGGAAACAGTGCCAAAATTATGTAAGCATGAGGCAGGGATGGGCATAGTGGCCTGGGCACTGTCCAACAGACGCCTGTGACAGTTATACAGCAAAGTAGCACACTACAATTGCGCTATCATGGGTTGGGCTAGCTAGCTGATGATAGAGTTACTTTTCCTCATCAGCTACAATTTGTTTGAAGCATGTGGAGAAGGAACTCTCTCATAATGGAGGTGCATCAGAGGTCTTCAGCAAAATAAAATACAGTTCCAAGGACATGCGTTATTGTCCAGAAAAGCTCTAACATACTGAAAATTAGTATATTAACCATCTTCAAAGCAACCCCTACAAAGTAGGTCACTAATATTCCTATTTTGCATAGAGAGGCCAAGAAATAACAATCTGCCCAAACCAATCAAATTCAGTGAAAGCATGAATTCTTTTTTCCTCATGGATAAAATAGCAGGAAAGCAATGTACACCCATAGCTGGTAGCAGGGCAAAATGTCCTAATCTACTGCACTGCCAAGTCCCACATGTCTATACAAATTCATGATGGCATTCTCCAATCATGAACAAGAACAACTGCACTGCCAGTGGGCTTGGGGGATGTTACTCACAAACTGCAGGACATAAGGGCACCTTCGGGACACTGCAAAGGAAGGTCCCATGCCCACATCTCATACTTGCAATGTTCCTCTTTCGCTGGTGGCTGTTCCCCTTTCTAAACCTTTCTAAGAATGCTCTTAGAAGCACGGACAATCCATCAATGCTTTGCATGTCACATGTACCAGAGGAGGTAGTGTCTGGACAATTACAGCTACTTAGTAAGGAACAAACCAGTTAAACAGCAATTTAATTTTATTTTTTTATTTGCTTAGATTTATTTATAAAAAATACTTCGAGCCGGATCCATTGTTTTCTGTCCACTAGCACTGGCAAACAGGTGAGTTTTAATGTTGTGCAACAGAGGAATCCAATCTAACAGTTGCATTAGTGGAAACACATTACACAACAGATTGTGCAATCTATTGTGCAACAAAGTAACCAGTAACCTGCTTATCCATTCTCTTGCGCAACAATGTTCCACTGGTGAAAAACATTTCACCAGTGGAACAAGTACTACCGCTAGCGCTATATTCAATACCCGCAATATCCCGCAATTTCATTCAAAAATATCAGAGCATTTTACAACTATTACATACACAATAAAACAACATAAAAACTAAAATCACAGATCACCGGCTAACTATTACAGAAAAAAAATTCTTAGTTGTCTGCACAAAGTAGCATAGAAACATTTTCAGAAAACATTTAAAAACTAATACAGACGATGCCTGCCAAGCCTTACACAAGACTGAGCTGGTGACACTGAAGGGTCAATTTCACATTGGCATCAGATGATCCTCACCAACTTGGGGGATGACCAGCAACACTCCTATACATGATCTCAGTAATCAAGCTGGGATAAGAAGAAGTAAGGGGGTCCAAAAGGTACCTTTGATCTAAGTTGTTCAGGGCTTTGTAAATTAATGCAAGGACCTTGAACCTGGCTTGGTGGTACATGGAGTACAAGGAAGCTGCCTTATGACAGTTCATCTATTTGACCATAGAATCATAGAACAGTAGAGTTGTAAGGGGCCTCTAAGGCCATTGAGTCCAACCCCAATCGAGTCCAACCCCCTGCTCAATGCAGGGATCCAATTTAAAGCACACCCAACAAGTGGCTGTCTAGCTGCCTCTTGAATGCCTCCAGTGTTGGAGAGCCCACCACCTCCTTAGGTCATTGGTTCCATGGTTGTACCTCTCTAACAGTTAGGAAGTTTTTCCTGATGTTCATCTGAAATCTAGCTTCCTGTAACTTGAGCCTATGGTTCCGTGTCCTGCACTCTGGGATGATCAAGATCGGCTATACAGCTTACCCTTCTCCAACTGATACCCTCCAGATGTTGTTGGACAGTGGACTACAATTCTTATCATCCCTGATTGTTGGCCATGCTGGCTAGGGCTGATGGGAGTTGTAGTGCAAACACCAGGAGAGCACTAGTGGGGAAGACTGATATAGCCCCTTCATGATCCTGGAGTGTTATCTGCTTTGACTAGGAACAGCTCTTCAGTGCCTCAGTCATGCTATGCGATCTTTCAGCTGGAGATGCCAGGTGCTAATCTGATCCCTGCTAGAGCTTTATATGGCAGTCACGGAAGTGATAAGTGAATGAACACAACAGAGCAGCCATGATGAAACAAGGTGGATGACACTTTTGCCCTGTCTGTGTCATTTTTTGGTGAAAGCCACTTGGATTTCTGAAAAAACTGTCATTTCTGCCAGCAAAAAGAATGTGAACCCTAGGCATTCTGGTAAGAGTTATAGTAAACAACTACTTGAAGACAAAACAAAAAGTAAAAGCATAACATATTTTTCTGCATGCAATGCACGTACTCTACCAGTGGGCAACAGCTCTCCTTCCCAGAGGGTTAACTAGTGTGTTAGTCTTGTGGCATCTTAAAGGCTAACAAAATTTATGGCCTAAGATGTGGGCAGCAATCCAGTTCATCAGGTGCATGGTATTGGGCGGTGGAACTGTAAACAGCGAGGACAGAGGGAAATGAAATGCAGAACAGTATAGACAGTGATAATTTATTTTATTTATTTATTTATTTTATTTAATTTATATACCGCCCTAAGCCCGAAGGCTCTCAGGGCGGTGTACATAAAATAATTACCTAATTAACAGTGGTAATTCATAAAACAGCTCTTACTAGCATAATTGTGTTGTGCTATGCCAGGAAGTCTGTGTCTTTAACACCCTTGTCATTGTATCAAGGTTGCTTCTGTTAACACTCACTGAAAACAGCCTTCTCCTAATAAGGAGAGAGAGCAAATAAGTCTGTATTCCCTATTAGGAAACATACAGAAATTATAGTAAACTTTACACTCTTTCATTAGAGATTAAGCACTTTATCATGTCATTTTAACTAAGCTAGAAATGTGTAGAATAACTATTTTCCTATTTTTGTATTTATATACATTAAATTTATTAAACCAATATTTATCAAACTTATTAAGCTATTTGGAAATAATTATCATTCTTGTACATTAACTGTGCAGATAATATTGTCTTACTATTGTTCCCTTTTGTGTCATCTACCCTGAAAATATTATGATGATTTAAAAAAAAAACAGCCTTCCCCAACCAGGTGCTCTCCAGATGTTTTGGATTACACGTCCTGTCAGTCCCAGCTAGGGATGGAAGGAGCTATCAGTTTTGGTATTCTCTGTTTCTAATTTTTCCTTTCTTAAATTCAGTTCTCTACATTTTCTGTAGCAATTTGCAGATCCCCCCCAATCCTCATGATCTCATAAGCATTTTACTGCACATTTTCCCTAACGCACACACTTTTGTATGTGCTGTTTATGTATTTATTATTTAATTTATATCCCACCCTTCCTCCCAGCAGGAGCCAGGGTGTACATTTGACTAATGTACACATTTTTGCAAGCAATTTCCGCAATAGAATGCATTTTGTATGTTATTTTCACTACTATCTTCATTTTTATGTACACTTTTAACCAACATATGCATTTGTGAGAACTGTATTGCAAAATTCAGTGCAACTTTGAAAGGACGGCTGTGCTTCGGTCCTCATACTGTTTTCAAAAGTGAAGATTTGATAAGTGCAAATTGAATCAAATTTCTCCTCCATCCCTAGTCCCACACCTTCCCCAGAAACTAGGAGGATGAAAGAGAAATGCATCCCTTTAATCAGCCTTTCCCAACTTTTGGGTCCCCAGATGCTGCTGGACTACAATTCCCATCATTCTTGACCTTTGGCCGTGCTGACTGGGGCTGATGGGAGTTGCTGTCCAACCACATCTGGGGACCCAAAGGTTGGGAAAAGGTGCCTTAAATGACCCAAGCATCTTTCCCCCTCCAACTTGGCTATGGGTCCCAGAGCCATTCAAACCCATCTGTGCTTTTTCCTCTCCCTGCACCCACAATATCTTAACCACTCCAGCATTTAATTAAAGGCAACATGAAGGTATCATTTCCATCGATTGGGAGAAAACTTTACTCACATGTTTTTAAATAGCTCTGGAGAGATGACAATGTCTGTGTCACTTTTGAGTATATGATGATTCATTTGACTACATGGTGGGGAGGGGACCTTTTTTCTGTCAAAGGCTGCATTCCTTTGGGGGAAATCTGTCAGGGGCCACATGGTGGTAGTAGGCAGGGCTGGAGCCAGCAGTGAATGGGACCACTCCCGTCTCTCTCTCTCTCTCTCTTTCTCTCTGAAATCTGACATCTCTCAAAGGCCTTTTCTCCCCACATTCCCATCCTACTCTCAGTCTCAACTTTATTTAGTTATTTCATTTCATTTATATCTCACCTTTTCTCCAAGAAAAGGATGGGCAAATCTACCCGTTTTGGTTTCTCTCCATTTTTCAGTTTTCTAGTCTTAAGCTCCACATTTCTACACCAGTTTGTGGATTTTTTTAAAAAAAGTTATGAGCCTTGAATGTGAATTCCTCCTAATATTTGCATGCAGTTTTGCCTAATGTAAGCATTTTTGCAAAGCCCTTTCCCCTAACATATTTTTGTATGTTATTTTCACTGATACCTGGATTTTCATGGACACCAGTACAGTAGGGCCCCGTTTTACAGCACTTCGCTTTACAAAATTTACTAATACAGCAGTCTCAATTAGACGCAATTAGATTAAAGCCCCACTCATACGGCGCTTGTTCCACTTTTACGGCAGTTTTTGGGCATCACGCGCCATTCTATTCAATGGGTTCCGCTTTACAGTGGGGGTCTGGAACGTAACCCGCCGTATGAGTGGGGCCCTACTGTATATGTATTTTTGTATTTGGCTGGAGAACTGCATTGTAAAATTTGAAGACGTGCAAATTTTGAGGGATGGTCAGGTGCTGGTTTGTGTAATTTTTCAGCAAGTGCGAATTAGGGAGGTTCGCTTTCAAATGCAACTAGATCAACTTTCTCCCCACCCCATCGCTACTCTCAAGGTGGCATACATGGTTTTTCCCCTCCTGATATTATCTTCAAAACAACCCTGTGAGAGAGGTTAAGCTGAGAGACAGTGACTGGCCCAAAGTCACCCAGTGAGCTTCATGGCTGAGTAGGGATTTGCACCCTGGTCTCCCAGGTCCCAGTCCCAGTTCTAACCTCTGCTCCACACCAGCTCTCTTAATTCCCTCTCCTCCTTTTGGCTAATTCAATGTCTCCCTACCTGTTTCATCTTTTTCTTCTGTACCGTGGCCGCCCCTCCTCTGGCAGCTTGCTCTGCTTCTGTCTAGGGTTGCCAGGTTCCTGGCCTGAGACTGATCCTGTATCTTTAGGAGAAGAGAAAGTCAGCCAAGTGCAGGTGTTCTTGCAACACTGTAATGGAAAAACCCACAAGGTGGAATTCTCCCTTCCCCCTGCACAACTTTTAAAGATACAGAAGACCTTTGGAGGCTAGGCCTGGCAACCAAGAGGTCTTCTGTATATTTAAAAGTTGTGCAGGGGGAAGGAGGAAGGGGGAATTCCACCTTGTGGTTTTTCCCATTACAGTGTTGCAAGAACACCTGCACTTGGCTGACTTTCTCTTCTCCTAAAGATACAGGATCAATCTCAGGCCAGGAACCTGGCAACCCTATTCTGTGCTGACCAGGGAGGAAGAGGAGACCCTCCAAAGCCAGCACAGAAATCAAGCGAACTAAGGAGGGACAGGGTGGCCCATTTCTCCTCCTCTACCATCAGCCAACCATAGATGCACCAGTCTGTACTTGATGCTTGGGTGGCAGGCATCCAGCATAGAATCAGGGCAGGGTGAGGACACCATAGGTCATATTTGGCCCATGAGTCAGAAATTTCCTACCCCTGCTGCATGGTGTCTGCATCCCCCCCACCAAAAAAAATAGCTCCAAAATAATTATAGTTTTAGGTACAGATTTCTAGAAATGTATGCATGCGATTGAATTTCTTCAGTTGCTAACTGTGTTCATCTGCCAAACTGATGAGCCCCATACATGGTCCATCCAGGGCTTTAAGAGGGAGGGGAGGGGGACAGGACAGCAAGTGTTCATAACTAGATATCCTTTTAAATTACCTTTGTTTGATGAGGTCCTCCACATCTTTGCACATCTTCCTCCCATCCAGCAGTCGCTGTAGAAGTGCATCATATCCAGAATGAACAGTGAATTCTTTACACTAGGAAATGGAAATTTTGAATGCCCATTAGTGAAGACAAATTCCACCATATTAGCAACTTGGTTTGTCTTTCAGATTCAGTATCTGCCTCCAGACTACACAGCTCGCCTACAACCCAGAGGCTGCCCTTGGCTTCTCTATCCTTGGACAGTAAAAAGACCTGCAGTCCTGTGGGAAGGGAGTACTAGAAGTGCAACAGGAAAGATAATTCACTTTGTAACTTAATGGTTAATTCTGTTAGCGTTAAAGTCAGCTTGCCTAGGAGGGGATGGGTGGAGGTGTTGCTTAGCAACCAGGCAGAATAGCATGATCTTCATTGAGGTAGCACATGCTCTGATTGGCTGTGTAGTTCTGAGGGAGTTTCCCTCTGTATTTTTGGTTGGATGTGTCCCTGCTCTGTACAAGGCCTGAACAAAGAAAAGACAAAACCTCTCTGTTCCTTTCTTCTGAAATTATACACTGTGTCCTGCCCAGAGTGAGAATTATGAAATGGAGGTGAGACTGGAATTAATTCCTGTTTTATTAGAGTAACATCAAAGGCAAGGCATCTCATATATTTTGCTAACTCACTGTAATCCCTAACTACTCAGGCTTACTCTGCAGCATGTAAGGAGAGTTGACACAGCACCCTCATCAAGGGGGCGCTGGCTTAAGTAGGAAAGGTTTTCGCTCGTAATCTCTCCTGCGCGGTACTTCCCTCTGGCCAAGCCTCTTTTCCTGGTGGTGCACATGAGGTGACAGAGGGCACGCATACATCTGCTCATCGGACAGTCTAGACTCCTCAGGTGCTGGCTCCATTGAAGGGGGAGGAGACATTTCTGGCAAGGAAGCGTTTGAAGGGCCAGACAAGGAATCCTGGGGGGTGGAGTTCACATGTGTGAGAGGGCTTGCTCCAAAGGCTCTCCTGGGGCGCTTGGCTAGGGAGCGGTCTCCATGTGAGCGGGCAAATTTCCCGTGGGAATCAGAGAGCGTTTGGTCATGTCTCCTCCTCCCAGATCTTCAGGAGCATCCTCCACATCTAACATCTCTCCCATCTGCAGAGCTGGGGGTGTGCCCTCGGACAGCTTCCCCCCAGAGTCACTCTGTGCCGGGAAGGGACCCTGGGGCTCCCCCACTCCTGATCCAGCCCCCCCTGGGTCACCTGGGGCTCGACACACTGTTTTGTTCAGTTTGCTCAGTAAAGTGTTATTAGGACTTTTTTCCTTTGGACTCCAGCTTCTTTATTTAAACAACATTGCCAACAGAGAGGATATAATACCCCAGAGCTACGCCACTTGTCAGAGAAGAGAGAAGCAGTCCTAGTGCTGTTGTAGTATGTTAGTTTATGCAAGCTTCCTTGAGGATTGAAACAGAGGGCAGAAGTAAAATCAAATAAATCAGTGTCATGTAAAATTACAACTGATGTTCATCACTTCATCAGATATAGCACTGTGTGTGTGTATTCCACATGTATCATCCACAGTATTGGGTGTGGCACAGCCATGCAGGCAGGAGAGGAGTGATGGTCAGTGACAGAGGATCTGCTTTGCATGCAGAAAGTCCTAGGGTCAACCTTTGGAATCTCCAAGTGGAGTTGGGAAAGACTCCTGTCTGAAAACCTAGACAGCCATTGCCAGTGAGAGCAGACAACATTTGGGAGGTTGTGGAGTGCCCTTCCTGCTGAAATATGAGAGGCCCCATCAGTACTGGCATTCCACTGACTCTTGAAGACACACTTCAATTGCTTTTTCACTGTTTTGTTATGGTTTTCACTGCCTTGATTTATTGTATATTTTAATTATGCGCATTTGTGATGGAAATTGTTTTATTGTGTATTTTAATTATCATTGATTTTATACTTATAAACCACTTAGAAGCCATTTTGGCATGTGAGTGGTACAAAAATAAATAAATAATCTTGAACGCCAGATGGGCTGGCTTGGTATAAAGCAGCTTCCTACGAGCAGCATATTCCATTTTTAATCAATGTTCTGATTTGTTCCAAAACACTTTGTGATGAGTCTCGGAGGAGCTCCTGGGGCTGCTTGCCTTCCCACCCACACCAGCCGTTGGGAATTAAGTCCAGGTGTACTGAAGGAGTGGTGGGGTTGGAGGAGGACAGGAGCAGGAGAGGAGGAGCTTCTCCTTGAAAAGCTGCAGTGAAAGAGGGAGAGAGGAGGATGGAGAGAAAATAGCAGTAGCCTAGTTGCAAATTCAGAAGTGCAGGGTCCCAGCCATGCCCCCCCTTTTAATTGCTGGGTTGAGAATGAGATCCTTGTTAATGCCTTCTCCCACAACAACAGGTGCCCGTAGAAGCCAATAAGCATGTAAGAAGAGAGTGCTAGCTACTGAAAAGAGTCTTCTCAATTGCTAACTCACCTTCTTTCACTATGATTCGCTCCAATCATCAGGAAATGACAAGGAAGCATGCTAGGACACTCTTTTCAGTGGCTAACACACTCCCCTTTCATGCTGATTGGCTCACAGGATGCTAGAGACATAGAGACCCTGCTGGGAACCTGCTACCAAAAAAGTAGGGGGTCTAAGACCCTCTGAGGCCCTGGACGACTACACCCCTGGAAAAGAGGGAAGCAGAAAAAGAGAGTTTGAGCTCTCTGGGAGATTCAGAGCATGGTTAAAAGTTCGTAGGAGAGAATGGGACGGGAGGAGTTGAATATCCTATTCAGTTTAACAGAGTTCACTGAATTTGTTAAAAAATCTCTGAACTACATAATTGCCTGGTGAACTGAAAATGAATTATGTTAATTTAGGGGTAGAACTTTGTATAATTTCTCGTTCATCTTCAAGGTCATTCTCTCACATGTATTTTTTACTCTGTAGACTTTTACTATTTACACTTCTCTGATCTTCTAAAAGAGATGAAGAAGCACCAGGAAAAATTGAATACAGGAGATGTTGTGTACACTGAGTCCCCATAACAAGTGAGCAAACAAAGAGTGGCCATTCCAGAGTAAATATCTAACCTAAATATGTGCGAGGGCATCTCGCACAGATTGGTGTCTGGTGCAGAATGTGGAATGCTGAGCACCTCTTTTATTTTGTTTTGATAAACTGAGTTTCTAGCCCTCATGGTGGTGTCAAGTGTTTGAAAAAATTCAGAGTCCTCCCCGATCCATGTTTGTACAGCACAGGCTGCCCTATGCCTGACTGCAGACAAGGAGATTTTTTGTGCACACATTAAATATCATGGGGCAAAGATCCAAAGAATTTGATTAAGCATACTCATGGGCTTCCGTGCACATATGCCTTTTTACTCTAGAGTAAATCTCACCATTTCCAGCAGAGTTTTCTCCCAGATTAAGTGTGCATATGAATGTAGCATTAACTAGGGAGGGAGGGTGTTTTGGTGGGGCAGTGGGTCAATTTCAAAAGGAGTTTTTAATACGGCAGCAGCCAAGAAAACACCAAAGCTTAAAGTCCTATAGACCTAGTTACAGTCTTGGATCCTACCATCTTATCCACTGTGCTGGAGGGGGCAGGGTCACTGGGTTCATGCAAGAGTCTGCACAGATATAGTCCTTATCCTGCTGGGGCTCACCATAGTGTCTATTTCCATTTTTTTTGAAGTGCTCAATAAATTCAGTAACACATTTAATGTTGCTTCTGGCCCTACGTTTCATGGCTGGGAGGGTGGATTTGAACCCAGGTCTACCTGCTCCTAATCTAGCATGCTAAATGCTACCCATAACATTCTTTCTAAAAGTAGAGACAAATGTTTCCAACTCCAGTGAAGAGCATGGAAGTCACAACTGAAAAGAATCAGGTTACAAAAGTTCTATACCAAATATTTCAAATATTTATCTACCACCTTTCTGCCAGACCACAGACCTCCATGTTGGCCAACAATGAAAAATGAAATGGATTGCCTTCAAGTCGATTCCGACTTATGGGCGACCCTATGAATAGGGTTTTCATGGTAAGCGATATTCAGAGGGGGTTTACCATTGCCTTCCTCTGAGGCTGAGAGGCAGTGACAGTGAGCTTCATGGCTATGTGGGGATTCAAACCCTGGTCTCCCAGGTCGTAGTCCAACTTCTTAACCACTACACCACACTGGCTCTCCCTTGACCAACAATACCAGATACTTAAAACCCACTAAGCGTAAAAAGAAGCTATTGTCACAACGAAAGTAACACCTAAAAGAGACAACCATAAGACACCCCCCCAAAAGTTTTAAAACATGAGCCAAGAACATTTTTTCAAATCTTATCAAGAGGACTAGCAGCAATGGGGAGAGAAATAGCAGTCTATGGCTTATGCAACTATCTCCCTCCCCTTTTTAAAAAACCCAAACTTATCTACAAAAGGACGGAGGGTGCACCATCCAAGCCTCCTTGGACGGGAGACCCCAAGAGAGAGCGTACCACCAATGGACAGACTCTCTCCAGTAGCCATCATCCTGACACTTTCTCAAAAGTAAGTCCTGGTGAATTCATTGGGACTTGCTTTTGAGTAAACATGCATAGAATTGCATTGTTGTTTCAGGTTTTGAGCTACAGACAGAGAGCAGTGCCAAGGATATCCCTAGTTAAATGACAAAAAACTAATAAAATAGTCCAATGCCTGTTTTCTAGCCCAATATTAAAAACAATTATTGCTCTGCAGGGAAAAATGCCTTTCAGATTAGCTTGTTTCAGTCACTGGAAATAACAGAACAAGAAGCAAACCTACAATCGCTTTCGCCATTCTTAGACTGGTGCGACACCTTGATGGAGGCAGACAGTCTTGAGGACCCTGGGCGTTCTGAGATGGGGTGTTTCAGACTTGCTGCTGCTGCAGAGGGCCAATGCATCTCTAGCCACATCGCCCCTTCTGAGACTGCTTGTGATTCATCAGATTCGAGTCAGGGCTCAACCGCTATCAGATTTTCCCAGGGAAATATCACTGCATTTTAGAGCACAGGAACATGGGAGAACTGTGTTACACTGAGTCAGACATTTGGTTCATCTAGCTCAGTGCCACCTCAGCCTAACCTGTAGCAGCTGATCTCCAACTAGGGGCACAGCGAGTGCAGGGGCATTGCTAGGTATTTAAGGGACTGGGGGGGGGAGAGACACAGGACTGTGGCATAGGATTAGGAACATAGGAATCTGCTTTATATTGAGTCTGTCAGGTCCCAGCCAGTCTGCATCAGAGGAAGACCAGGAAGCTCTGGTCCAGGACCCAGTCCTGGTTCAGGCTCCATCTGAAAGTGAGGAGCTAAGGTCCTATGATGAGGCCCAGGGTGGGTCATCGGCATCCAAGTTAAGTTTGGCCTCTGACATTGGGGCTGAAAGGCCCCCAGAGTCCAAGGGAGAGGCATCTCCTCAAACATCAGATGGAGACCCAGCCCATCCAGAGGAGTGCCTGACTGCAGGCCCGGACTCCTTGAGAGTAAAGGTCTGGAGGCAGGTGATTAATGGGAGTCAAGTGAGGTTTGCAATGTGGGTCAGCAGCTCCAGCATGGAAGCCCCAGAGCTCGGCTGGAAGGACTGTTGGAACAAAATATATTCACCAGCTCTGTACCTAGGGTAGCCAGGTTCTTGGTCTGAGACTGATCCTGTATCTTTAGCAGAAGAGAAAGTCAGCCAAGTGCAGTGTTCTTGCAACTCTGTAATGGGAAAAACCACAAGGTGGAATTCCTTCTTCCCCCTGCACAACTTTTAAAGATACAGAAGACCTCTTGGTTGCCAGGCCAGGCCTCCAAGAGGTCTTCTGTATCTTTTAAAGGTGGGCAGGGGGAAGGGAGAATTCCACCTGTGTGGAATGACTGCTGATGTCAGACCAGACCTCAGACTACTCTGGACCTCAGAGCTTGGAAAAGTTACTTTTTTGAACTACAATGCCCATCAGCCCCAGCCAGCATGACCACTGGATTCGGCTGATGGGAGTTGTAGTTCAAAAAAGTAACTTTTCCAAGCTCCTGACGTGCATTGGTTCCAGACTGCTTGGCTCCTGACTTTGCACTGCTCTCACCCTGCTTCGTGCCTGACCCCTTTTTGTTCAGGTAGACTCTGACTTTGGACTGATGCTGGATACTGCCCCAGTGCTGCCCTCACTTGTGTTTCTGCTGAGAGGTCTCTTGCCTCTTTAGGAGTCTGGTGAGAATAGAACGGTGTAAGACCATTCGTCCGACTAGCTCAGTATTGCCTACACTGACTGGCAGTGGCCCTCCAGGATTTCAGATAGGAATCTTCCCCAGCGCTTCTTGAAAATGCCAGGGAATGAACCTGGAATCTTTTGCATGCAAAGCAAAGGAAGCGATCCTACATTAAATCAACCACCTAGCTCACGAATATCTACACTGACTGGCAGTGGCTCTCCAAGATTTCAGACAAGGGTCTCTTCCAGTACTACCTGGAGAAGCCAAGGAATAAACTTGCAACCTTTTGCATGCAGAGCAGATGCTCTCCCACTGAGCTATGGCCCTTTCCCCTGAAGCTGCATGTGCTAATTTATATGTAATGATCCCTTTAGGAAAATCCAGATGGTGGGTGGCTCATCAGCACTGCCCTATGCAGTGTGCCCTGCCACCCTGTAAGAAAAGTATAAAATAAAGGGTTTTTTTGTAAGGAAGGAAAAGAGGCAGCAGATGCAAGGGTCAATGCAAAAGACCTGGAGATCAGGACTCTTGGTCCACCCCTAACAACACTTCTGGAGCAGCGTCTTCTGTTTCTTTGGTTCCCAAATTCTGTTTACTTGAAGTGTGGTTACTGTAGGCTTACAGGCATTTTGAGACGTATGCTTTATTTACACATATATACAGGTTGAGCATAGGTGGAGATACTACTTCTCCAATGGGTGTCTCAAATTTACTCCAGCCCCTCCAGTTTCTAGGGGAACTACTAGCACCATTGGATCCATACAGAGACCAACTCAACTCTCTGTCCATCTCTCAGCCTGTCCTAGTCTGTCTACTTGTCTTGTCTTTCACATAGACAGTTAGCACATTGCACAGCTGAGCGTAGAAAGAGGGAAGGTAAGTCCACTTCCATAAAGGCTGTCCTCCTCCAGAAGGTGCTCTAGCCATCAGCTCCTATGGCGACTTGCAGTGGCTCTCCACTGGTCTCAGGTTGGAAATTGAACCTGGGACCTTCTGTATGCAGTTGCAAACCATATGATGTGTCAATGAGCCATATCCCTCCAGTGTTCCAGAGATGAAACAGATGCTTGTAACATTGCTATTTTCCCACCAAGAATCACTGCCTAATCCCCCACCCCCACCCCAACGACAGATTAATGAAAGCTCTCATCCCCATATACATTAACTCTAGAATAGAAACACAGGGAACTGCCTTATCCAGGTCATACTAGGGCCACTGCATTCACATGGCACACTACACCATGATTTAGCATGATGTGCACAAACCACAGTGAGCTTTGGGATCCCACTCTCCCCTCCCACAGAGTCAAGAGGAAGAGTTTGGAAGCTTTTCCTGATGTTTTCAGTTAACCACAGTGTTATGGGATTGAGGGTGAGACAGATGATTTCTTTGGGCCCCCTTCAAGCCTGTAACCTTGAATCTAGAAGTTGCATCTGCAATGGAAAAAAATCCACTCCACTGGTCAAACTAGTTTCCTTTGTTTGGAGTGCCACCCTACAAGCTTGATGGAAAAGCAACATCTGTTGGACTGTTAACATTGTGAACTCTTCCATCTTAAGCTCAAGTTGTGAATATGTGTAAATAAACCATATCTCAAAAAGATACCACAGTCTCCACTGACCTTCTTTCCAAGGAAACTAAACCCTGAGTAAATGCAGGAGCCCTGGAAGTCTCGCACAGTTTGGAGATTGGGGTGGTGCACAAAAATGGTTTGCTGCAGTAAGGGAAAACAAAAGCTTCCAAAATGCCTCATCCCAGCTACATGGGAGGAGAGGGGAGGGGAGAGTGCACAAGCCAGAGAGGAGGCTAGGATAGTTCATGTCACACTAAACCATGGTTTAGCCAGGCATATGGCCAGATTGTCCATCTACACCAAATTTGTCTATTCTAGCCCAATATTGTCTACTCTGACCCACTGTCTCTCAGCCAGAAGCTTTTCTTGCCATCAACTACCGCATCCTCTGAACTAGAGAGGGCAGGGATGGAACCTGGAACCTTCTGCATGCAAAGTAGGTGCTCTTCCCCTGAGCTTTAGTCTCTTTTAATAGCTGGGCTTTCATCCATTTAAAATGAAGACAGTTGCTTGTTCATGTTTAAAATGTATTAGAAAGAAACATAAAATGTACCTAAGTAGGTGCAGCATATGAACCACTGCATGGTAACTTCGTATTCATGCACATGCATCGACCACCATCATTCCACCATCTATATCCAGACATGTCTGTGCATCATGAATAAAATGCATTCCTTCCAGGGACCCACATACTCAAGAAATTTAAGTTCCAGAGTCTGGAGAATGGAGCTGAGCCCTAGAGAATGACAACTCCAGAGTTTCACACTAACACTTTTTTAAAAGGCATCCTCCAAAGATAAAGACAGGGGGAATGCCCAGAACAGGTGCCAGAAATAGGGATGGTTCCTGGAGAGGGGCTGTAGCTTAGCACCAAGTGCTTGGCATGCAGGAGGTTCCAAGTGCAATCCCTGGTCTCTCCAGTTAAAAGACTCAGGTATTTTTATTATTTATTATTCATTATTAAATGTATGAGAACCAGTGTGGCATAGTGGTTAAGGTGTTGGACTACGACCTGGGAGACCAGGGTTCAAATCCCCACACAGCCATAATGCTCACTGGGTGACCTTGGGCCAGTCACTGCCTCTCCGCCTCAGAGGAAGGCAATGGTAAACCCCCTCTGAATACCACTTACCACAACTTGAAGGCAGTCCATGAAATGTATATCCCGCCTTTCCTCCCAAAGAGGGTCAAGGTGGCAAACATAACAAAACAATTTAACAGCAAGGAAAAGACAAACATTCCAAAAACAGTTGGGGGGGGGGGAACCACTCTAAAACACAGTTAAAACCAATCCAAAACATGGTTACAATTTAAAAACATTCTTGTATCCAGTGATCTCCAGGTAGCAAGCAATGGGCAAACCGTTTCCCTGCCTGAGAACCCAGAGAGCTGCTGCCAGTCAGAGTAGACAATACTGGGCCATATGGACCAATGGTCTGACTCAACATAAGGCTGTTTCCTTTGACAGTCAGAGCATAAGTTAAGTGATGGCCCCTCTCCTGAATGGGGTCCCTACTTGCTTTGCCTTACCGTTCCCTCACTACTATCGTCTTGTTCAACCTTCACTGCTTCTGGTACCATCCGGATGTTGTGGACTAGAACTGTGCTGCTGGCTGGGGCTGATGTAGAACCAGACTGGCGAAGGCTATTCTTCTTCATGGCTTTGATGTGATACTAAAAGGCCAGGAGTGGGGAGCCTGTGTGCCCTGCCCCTACCAAGATGTTGTTGGACTCCAGCTCCCATCATCCCCAGCCAGCATGGCCAGTGGTCAGGGATGATGGGGTCTGTAGTACATCATTGGGGGGAGCAGCAGGTTTCCCAGCCTTGATATGGGTTGTCCTTATATCACCTTTTCACACCTGCACATGTTCCTGAAATCCCCCTGGTGTCAGATGCCCCATCAAAACTCTCTCTCTCTCTCTCTCTCTCTCTCTCTCTCTCTCTCTCTCTCTCTCACTCACTCACTCACTCACACCCACACACACACTCTCTCTCACTCACTCACACACACACAGCCAAATTTGCTCTTTCTGTAACAATATGAGAACCGAAATGCAGCCATCCTTCGAAACTCACACTTACCCAAATTTTGCAATACAGTGTGCCGTGTTTACAAAAAATGCATTTCTTGCGGGAAAGTGTGCATGAATATGCATACATTAATGAAAATCACAAAAATGCATTCTACCAGGAGAAATGGCCTGCAAAAATGTGCTCATTAGTGAAAACTGCATATAAAAGTGTGTTTATTAGGAGAAATTCTCACTAAAGGCAGAAGAGTTTTCATGAGGATTTAAAAAAAACCCACCGCAAATTGCTGCAGAAATGTGGAGAACTGAATTTAAGACTGGGGAAATGAGAAACCAAGTGAACCAAAATGGATAGACCCTTCCATCCCTCACACACACACTAACCAAGCACTCTGCAGAATTAAAGGAGAAAAGCAGGATGTTGACATTAAATCTTCCTCAGCGAATGAAGAAGGATTTTGAAAAAAGCAGCAGCAATCTGAAAGTCATTGTGCACACTCTGTGGGCTGCTTCCCCCACCCCAGCACACACACAGAGGAAGTGGGTTAGCTATGCTATATATACACAGGATTATCTCGTGTGGTTCCATCGAGTCACTGGCCGCCTGGTACACTAGAAACGGGTGGGGGTTAGGAATTCAAATTATAGCCATTGTTACATCCTGCTCTTGGCCAGCTGAGCCATTTCAGCAAACCCAGAGAACCACACATACCTCTACATCTTCCCATACTAGAGTTGCCAGGTTCAGGGCCTGAGACTGATCCTGTATCTTTAGGAGAAGAGAAAGTCAGCCAAGTGCAGGTGTTCTTGCAACACTGTAATGGGAAAAACCACAAGCTGGAATTCTCCCTTGTAAAGATACAGAAGACCTCTGGGCGGCTGGGCCTGGCAGAGGAGACTCCTATTTCCCTGACAGAGCTCCAGTGGCCAGAGTGGTTTAACAGTCTGCTGCTCTGATTGAAGGTCTGTGAGGGCATCTCCTAGCAACTCTTAGCACCCTTCACTAACTACACTTCCCATGATTCTTTGGGGGAAGCCATGACTGTTGAAAGTGTAATAAAGGTCTGGTGTGGATGTGGCAGGGACAGCTTTGGTTTAAATTTGGGTGGGAGGGTACATGTGCCTGCTGTAGAATAAAAAGGTGGGGGAAATGCTGAAAAATAATGATACTGTTCAAAATGTTTTCCATTTGGAAATGAAAGGGGCTTCCCCTCTGCCCAGTGCCCACCC